>NW_017731539.1:745387-952392 GCF_001890085.2 Hipposideros armiger
GAGAGAGAGAGAGAGAGAGAGAGAGAGAGAGAGAGAGAGAGAGAGAGAGAGAGAGATAACAAGGATAGGAGCTGCCTGTGTTTAATATAGCACAAGCTCTTTTTTGGGTTTTTGGAGTAGTCTCATTCAAATTTGACTACTGGCCTGTTGAGATTTGATTTCTCAAAGTCGGGAAAAGTCCTTTTCCTGACAAAGATCAGTTAAAATCACTTGGCAAGGTGATAGAAATGTATAATATAAAATATATACTATTTGCCTAACAGAAACAGTGATTGGCCATAGAAAATTCATTAACTCCTATTTAAATTAGTTAACAGCCACATTAAGAAAACTTAATGCCACATGTGTTTTGCAAATTTTTAAAATTGTAAGATATATCACACTTCCTACCTCCAAAACATATAGAATGCACAGATTGCATATATATGTACATTTATTTAAGCTACATACATTATGTGTAATTATCTATGTATATTGTGTATATAGATGTATGTATATGCAAAGAATGTATTCTTCATATATTCACTTACAATATGTAAATAACATGTCCCATTATATACTACCACCCAGCTGAAGACACAGAATGTTCCCAATACTTTTGACACCCCCATGTATGTTACCTCCATCCCCAACATGGTGCCTTTGAGTAAACTTGAAAAAGGTCCCCTTTCCTTCAAGTAGAGATGCATTGCTCACACCAGGGTAAAAGGCTTAGGAGTAGCTTTAAAGAACTAGATTTTATTTCCATCACCCTCTTGGCTGGATGTCCTTGTACAAGGTTCAAAAATGCCTAGGCAACCTTGCCCAACCTAACCTTCTTTGCAGTTTTATCATATACAGGGGGTGCCAAAAAAATGCATACACATTTTAAGAAAGGAAAAAGCTATTAAAACTGTAATACTCAATATATACCAATAACAAAAGATGAGTACAAGTCATGTTGACTTCTGCAATTACAAGAGGTGCATCAGCGTCCAGACACTTCTGATTACAGCAAACTTTGTTTGGTAGACTTTTGTGGCGAGCGCGTAAACTATTCCAACACCATCGCAGAAGAAGCATGTTGCTGTGCGAGGCCTCCCGGATCATCCCTTGTGCACATCACAGACAGTACCATGCGTCTCAGACTTATCACAAAAAAAGGTGCAATTGTTGGGCGAGTTGGAGATTCTGTTGCATACTCTTGCCTCCATTGTTGTTATACTTCCATAACGTTCTCAAATTTCAAATATCACTTCAAAATACCACTCCTGAAACAACAACCATGCTTCTGCTATTTTCTTTGACTGTCCTGCCTGTCACATGGTGACACTAGCATTCATTTGATTAACGCCATCTTTTGAGCAAACATCATACTACACATTGCTACCATAATTCAATTCAACTTTGAAAAGTAATACAGAGATAACATCTCTTAAAGTATGTATACATTTTTTGGCACCCCTGGAATCCATCCTTATTATTTGTTTTTTCATACTTTTGAACTTTATAGAAATAGTCACATGTTTTTCTTGGTCAATACTACCATATGTGTAGATGTGGCTGGCTCATTCACTTTTTTCTTTTTGTTGTTGTTGTTCATAGTATTTCTTTGTATTAATATCCTGCAATTTATTGATCCATTTCCTGTCAATGCACACCCAAGTTGTGTCCAGTGTTTAGTTATTACAAAAGAAATGTGCCCTGTGAGTACTCTGATAATTACTTTCTATGCATGTGTGCAAGTTACCCTAGAGTAGATACCTAAGAATGAAACTGCAGAGTATTAAGATGTGGAGACTTTACATCTTTGATTTTACTATATAATGCCAAAATGTTTTCCAAATGACTGTGCCAATTGATACTCCCACTACACAGGTATAAAGAATACTCAGTGCTGTACAATTTCTCCCACCCTTGGTATTATCAGATTTTAATTGTTGCCAATCTTTTAAATGTGGCTTTAATTTGCCCTTTCCTGATTATAAATGAGGTGAACAATTTTTCTTGTGTCCTCTTATGCGAAATGCCTTTTCATGTCTTTTATCCAGGTTTTTTTGTGTGTGTGTTTTGTTTTTGTTTTTAAATCAGGTTGCTTGTCTTTTTCTTATTAAATTGTAGGAGTTCTTTTTTGGTTATATAAAATGCATGTATTTTCCCAGTTGATAGATGATCACTTTTATGATGTCTTTTGATAAACATTTATTAAGATAGATAAATTCTTCATAGTTTGCACTTTTTGCCTTAAGAAACACTTTCCTATATTGAGGTCATAAAGTGTTTTCTAAAAGTTTAAAGTTTTGTCTATCACATTTAATTATGTAATCTATCTGAAATTGGGTCTGTGTATCTTAATATCTGGTAGGGTAAGTTTCTCCATCTTTTCTTCTCTAGGAGTACGTTAGGTATTCCTGTACCTGCCATATGTGAGTTTTAGAGTTATAGAAGTTCAAGAAAAATCTGTTTATAGAAACTTTGATTGGAATTCTGTTAAATCTATGGATCAATCTGGAAAAAATTTGGTACCTTTATGATAATGAGTCTTTCTATCCATCAACACATATCTTTCCCAATTGCATTTTTTAATATACTTCAATAAGTCTCATTTTTAAAAATAAAATCACACACATGTGTATATTGTTGGATTTATTTCTAGGTGCCATATTATTTTTGTTATTATAAATCTGCATTTCTATATACCAGTGATAAATCGAAATATACATCAAAAAAACTTTTCCATATATATTTCATAACTCTCAGTCTTATATTTTTATTAATTTTGATAACTTGTTCATATATTCTCTCTGGATTTCAATGTAATAATGTCATAAGCAAATAATGTCAGTTCTATTTCTACTTTTCCAAACCTTATCTTTTATTTCTTTGACTTTCCTTATCTTGCTGGCTGAGACCTTTAATGCAACTTTGAATAAAAGTGGTGACAGTGGGGATCCTTGCCTTGTTCCTGTTATTAAAAGAAGGTTTTTAATGTTTCACTGTTAAGTATGATGCCTACTGGAGGGTTTTTTTCTTGATATTCTTTATCAGGATGAGGAAGATTCTTTCTATTCTTAGTTTGCCAAGAGCTGCCATCATAAATGAATGTTGACTTTTATCGAATGGCTTCTGCATCAATTGAGATAATCATCTGGCTATTCTCCTTTGTTCTGTTAATGTGGGGAATTACATTAATATATTTTCTAATGTCAAATCAAAATTGTATTTCTGAGTTAAATCAAACTTGGTCAGAATGTATTCTTTTAAATACACTGCTAGGTTAGGTTTGCTATGATTTTGTTTGGAATTTTTATATTTATGTTTATGAAATTGACTATTATTGACTTATTGATTGATTTTTCTCATTCTGTGTTTGTCTGATAGTGATCTAGGCTGCAACTTGGAGAGAGCTCCCTTTTCTATGCTATGGACAACTTTGTACAGGAATGGAATTCTTGGTAGAACTAACTGAAAATCTTTTGGATTGGGTTTTATTGAGAAGATTTTAAACTACTGATTTAATTTGTTTTAATGATTAAAGGAAAAATTGGGTTTTCTATTTCTTCTTGAATTGATTTTGGTGAGTTATATTCGTTTCTAAAGCTGGGCCTGTTTCATCTAAGTTTTCAAATATGTTGCCATCTAGTTGTTCATACTGTATTAGTATTTTCATCTCAACTGCATTTGCAGTTGTATACCCTCCATAATACTGTTTTATGTGTTTCCTTCTTCCTCTATTTTCTTCCTTTGTCTTATTCTTCCCTTCCCCCCTCAATTATTCTTGCCATAAATTCATCAGTTTTAGTAGTCATTTTTGAACAAATAACTGGCTTAGTTGACCCTGTCTCCTGTATCTGTATATCTGTTTTGTATTTATTTATTTCTGCTTTTATCTTTATGATTTCCTTTCTTCTGCTTTCTTTAGATTTATTCATTAAACAATAACTTCTAATCTCTTAAGTTGCACAATAAACCTTTCTTCTTTTCGCCTGTCTTATTTTCTAATGTAAACCTTTAAATTTAAATTTCTCACCAAGAACCAACCTAGCCACATCCTACAAGTTTTGATATGCAATATTTTCACTAATATTTGATTCTAAATTTATTGACCCATGAGTTAATCAGAAGTATATTTCCTAATTTCCATTAATTTGAGGTGTTTAAAGTGATCTTCTTGTTATTGCATTTTAATCTAATTGCCATTAGTTAGAGAGTATGACCTCTATGATATTGATTCTTTGAAATTTGTTAGATGTCACCTATGGCTTAGTATGTCATCTATTTTCATTATTGTGCTAGGTGTGCTTTGCTGTATTTTCTGTTACTTGGATATGGCATTTATGTATGTTTATTAAAATGAGATGTACAAGTTGTTTTTCTCCAATTTCCTATACCTTTACTCAACCTGTTTTTGTTTGCTTGATTCATTACTGGGGAAGTTTGGTTGAAACGTACCACTCAGAGTTCAAGTTTGTCAGTTTCTCCTTTTGTCATCTTTGCTTTATGTAGTTCTAACCTATGTTTTTACGTACACACAAGTTACAGTGTTTAAATCTTTTTGGTTTTAACTGAATAATGTATCATTAAGTTTATGTTATAACCCTTTGACTGCCAATAACTTTTTTTTTAGGGAAAAATCACTAAAGGCTATTTTGACTGATATTAATATATCAGTATACCAGTTTTCTATTACTATTTGTCTGGTATATTTTTTTCTCATGCTTTTATTTTCAGTTATACATTTTCATATACCTATAGTTAGGTGTATGTCTTCTAACCAGCCTATTTCTCAATTATGAATTTTAAGATCCAATCTGATCTTTTTAAGTCCTTATGTGTCTTAGCTTCTAAGACACCCCTCCCCCACCACCACATACACACCTGGATATGTATTTAAAAAGATGTCTTTTATACTTTATTCAGCTTTTAAGGGGCTTGTTTCAGAAGAATTTTAAAGTATATGTTGTCTATTATATTTTGAAAATAGAAACATTTTTGTTTGTGATTTTAATTGCAAATGTTAATACAAAGTGACCCATTAACTTCTCTCCTTTATTATTGTCACTTATTTCTTTTTTTTCTTAGCCTTATTCAGGCAATCTGAAATTCAGCTAATTAACTAAAGGTGCTACACAATAAATAAATTGCAGCTTATTTTTGAAAAGGAATGTTTAACTCATTTCTATAAATACATCCTATGATGTGTAATTTTAAGCCACTTTTCTTTCTAAACCATGAAACAGAACTATTCAATGTGGTATCCATGTCCCCCTCCTTGACAAATCACATAAATTTGTATACACTTCTATTTTTTGTATAAAAGGGTCTATATTGTTTAGCAGATTCTAAAATAAGTATGTAACCTTAAAAAAAAGGTTAAGAATTGCTTATCTTAGAGAAATATCAACAACGAAAAAAGTTCACATTTATAGGAGAATTCTGGAAACTATGTCTGGGAAAAGGGAGTGAAAAATATCCCATGAGAAACAGTATATATAGCTATATTTATGTATATCTGTTTGTCTAACTAGAGATCGATTTGCCTATTTACACAGAATCCACACACACAGGCCCACACATGCTACCCTACACATGCTAAAAGGCAATAGTAAATGAGAATAAAAATTGAGGTTATCAATAATAAGTTTGTTTTGATTATGTATATTTTTCTACTCCAAGTTGAAAAATAATAAACTGTTCGATCTTCACTGAGAGAACCAACCAGTCATCTCTGAGAATACCCGGATAGCAGTCCTATCTAAAATGGGTCATTCTGAACTAACATCACCCATCTTGACCTCCCCGCCAGGCTTGGCTCTAAGTGATTTGACTGTATCCATAAATCACATCTTCCTTCTAAGACAAAGATATTTCAGTCAAAAAAATGTGACAGGGCTTTGAAAAAAAATTCCAAGAGAGCTCTAAATCTTTTTGAGCAGAGGCACACGAATCTGTGTTGTCTAGTCATTGCTGGGCGGAGGGGCAATCCTCATTTGGGAGGTTTGGGTGCTAGTAGTTTCAAGAGGCTCAGCATTTTATAGCCACCTTATTCCTATATATCTCAAATATCACAGATGACTAGAGAGTGGTCAGCAGAGTCACTCTGAGGGCTGCTCTGCAGAAGGACCTTTGAATATGTGAGTCTAGGAATGTGTCTGTGGGATAAGGTGACACAGTGACACCTGAAGGAGCAACACCCACTAGGAAAAGATGTTTGGTTATGCACACGAGAAGATGCAAGATCACTTTGCAGTTGTTCCTTGGATACTCTGTGGCATCATGTATATTTTTTCTTCCTCACGTTATAACCGAAAGCCTAGAAATGGCCTGTTCTTTTCCTCTGGCAACAAATCGCTAATGGAGTACTGTATACTATAGTTCAATGCTCCAAATATTGTTTTTAAAACAGAAAATCTGATGTTAGCTTTACCCGCAGGGTCTCTCTGGCCATCATTGTAAATCTGCAAGGAAATCATGGTACTTAAGACAACGTAGCTGGTTAACGGTTGAACACTAAAAACAAACAATGGAGAATCCATAGTCCTAAAAGCTGATTAAAAGTAACCCTGCAGTTACTAAATGGTGGATTACAGAGTGAGTACTGAGAAACTCATAGACTGGTACCTAGACACTATAAAAACAGAACAGTTGTACTGTAGATTTAAATGAAGACCATTTAGGAGAAGAAAAAGGAACATCCCACATAAGTAACTGTGGCCTGTGTGAGATTCTTACAAAATAAATGCAACTGTGTTCCTTAATGGATTCTACAGCTTAAAACAGTCAACGTTAATAAGTGCATTAAGACAGAATTACTGTTATTACTGTTATGTCATTACATGCGAGGTTGTCTGGGCCATTTAAAAGAGAGACACCAGAATAGCATAGTTCTAGAGAAGTAAAATATGGACAATGTGAGACTAAAAAAGTTACAAGTGATCTAAAAATGAAAACAGTAGTACCCACTGGTTATCTCAGAGGCACCGAGCGTTCTTTGAAAATTAATGACGGACTGAGCCTTATATGTAAACTTTAAATCACAGCAGGGGACATTAGTAATATAAATAATAATTAGAAATGTAATAACCAGCATGCGCCTACTATGTGTCAGGCACTGTTAGAGCAAAGTACTTTGATATATGACTTCATTTAACCCACACCACACCTTTACAGTGAATAATCCGAATCATAATCACAACACCGTGTCATTGTACGTCACTGTAGTTATATCATCTATGGTCTTGTGATTCTGTAGCTTTCATAAGACAAGCAGGGCAGGAACAACCATCTTTTCTGGCAAATGACAAAACTGAAATTTGGAAAAGATGGGTCACTTGTGCAAAGGCAGACAGCAAACCAGGGATTTACTGTCTTAGTTCTTCCTCCAATTTCGTACCATCAGAATCCATTGGAAAAGGGTAAAAGAAGAGGGTTATTTAACCAGCTTGATGGCTTACAGTTGTCACCAGTCTTAGAGGAAGCCACTCAAGCTGGCATGGCCATTTCTGGTGTTACCTGGCGAAAAGAACAGGGCTGCTCCTACAGTGTGAGGGATTAAAGCTAGACATGCAAACCTCCTCCGACCAGAAGGGCTATGGTATAGTCGTGAAGAGCATGGACTCAAGTCAGGATGGCTTGGGACCATTCTTGTTCTTGGTTCTATTCCCTGTGAGCTCTAGGCCCTTGGAAATCTACCTCACCTCTTTGGGCCCCATGTCCCTGATCTGTATAATGGAGATCATGGTAGTATCTATTTATCAGGGCTGGTCAATGGAGAAATGAGATCGTGCATATAAAACAGAACAGCACCTAACACACGACCTTTAACAATTACTATTTCAAAAATGATTTCATACGCCTCCCCATGTTGTTTTGAAATGCACAAAAGCATCGAATCCTATGATTTTGTAAACTACAATGGCTCCCTTCATGGTTATCCTTTCCTCATTTTTCAGTGTCCCTAATCGGGATTTACTCAATAGGCCCAGGTCCCACCTAATAGGTTCTCTACAAGGCTGAGGGTCCATAGGAAATGTCAGTCAGGAGTTTCCAGTAACTCTTCAGAGGGCTCACATATTGCAATTACAACTACAGTCATGGCTGAAATCAAGCCATCCCGTGACCTTGGTCATATCCTTAATTGCTCAAGATCTTGGTGTCCATTTATAGAGTCAGGTGCAGGAGCACAGGTGACCTCAGGCCATGGACTGGGTTTGCAGAGGAAACTGGTAGTGGAGCCCCTAACTACTCATGAAAGCTTGGGGTGTCCTCCCCCCACATTCATTTCCAAAGCCTTTAAAAGTAGACTTCATATGACCTACTGGAAACAGGAATAAAATAAGAACTGTCAAATAGTCAGCGATAGGGGAAATACATAAAACATAGCACTTTCGGTTTCTATAATTATCTACATAGATATCAATTTATTTTATTGCTCAGTAAATTTATTTTACCAGTGTGGATACAATCAAAGAGTTGCACTGTTGCTTTAATATGCTTTTCCACAACTCACAGCAAACTCAGAAGAGTTGAAAGAAAGAAAAACAAAACAAAACAAGGCAAATCAGAGCTATGAATAAAGAAAAAAAAAGCAACAGTCTCTAGGCAAGGAATACCCTAAATGATATAATAATCACAGAATTATCCAAATTAGATGTAGAAGGATGGAGCTTGTGCTCCAGCCCCCCGAGGCGCCTGCTCTAGAAAGCCGAGGTGTGCGGAAGCCCTAGCCGGCGTCCCCAGGCCAGCTCCTTGCCATAAGCTCGCTTCCTAGGCTTTTTGCTTCTATGCATTTCAATGATGCTACCGTTTCCTCACCCAATTTGTATATTTTACACCTGTATCGGAGAATGTTATTGGAAGTGTCATTTATTCCAGAGCTGTGAAACCGCAAATGGCCGATATGCTCTACCAGCAACTTCAGTTCACACAATCAAGCAATTGAGGGGATTTTACTACCTTCAGCTCCACCCCACCTCTCCCAAACTTCCGCTTTATGGGGCGCTTTTTCTCTGCTTCCTACAATAAGCCCGCTCTGAATATAAATGCACATTTCCGATGTATATGGCACTTTGGAACAGCGTGAATAGAAAATCTTGGAAAGATGCTACAGTGAAGCAACTGCAGACGTAATACCCTGTTGTTTTTATTGCTAATTAGAAACAAAACACAAGTTCGACCTTATTGCAGGCTAATCAGCTATTAAAACTAAGCACTTCTTTTAAAAAAAAGATATCTGGTTGCTTCTTTTAGACGTAGGGGGAAAAAAAGCAATCAAGAGGGAGCATGTGCATTCAGATTCGTTCCTTATTCTTCTCTGTGCTGATGTAAATTCACTGAACGGCACCGATGTAAAGTGTGAACATGGGCAAGGCAGTCGGTGGCTGTGGGGCAAAGGTATGGCTGCCATCATATAACCCCTGGATGCTCTTCTCTTGGGAAAGTCCTGGTATTGTCAGAAAGATGAATCCTAAAACAACTCTATATTGTGCAATCTGCAGATTTTATTGACAAAGGTGTCAAGTCCTGCAGAACTGAAAGTTGTTTCCCTTGTCATGAGATAAATAAGCAGGTTTGCTCGAGCTCCCAGCTTTATTCAATTTGCTTGGATACAAGGTGACTAAGCATTGATTCCATGTAAGACTGGATATAGATTTTTTGAGGGAGGCACATGTCCTGGGAGTTAGAGTCACCTCCTGCAGCCGATGGCTTTGCAGCTTGGCTCACAGATCAATCGAGAGAGAGAGAGAGAGAGAGAGAGAGAGAGAGAGAGAGAGAGAGAGGAACCACTGGAACCTGAGAGAAGGAGAGAGAGAGAGAGAGAGAGAGAGAGAGAGAGAGACCCCTGGAACCTGAAAGATTATGGTGACACTGGGGGCAAGTGTGCTGGCTAGTTTTCATTGCCCTGACTTGGGGATTCACAGCATGTTATAGCTGGAATTGAGAGACTTAAAGATCACCCAGAACAGTGCTTCTCAAACTTGAGTGTGTGTCAGAATCTAGGGGGCTTGTTAAAACACAGATCTCTGGTCATCCCCAGCCCCAGAGTTTCTGATTCGGTAGGTTCAGAATGAGGCCTGGAATTTGCAAGGCAAATGAGGCTCAGGCTACTGGTCTAGGGACCCCACTTTGAGAACTGCTGGTCTAACACAAGCTTGTCATTTTACAGGAATGTAAATGATTCGCAGAGGTGTACCCACACAGGCCTAGAAAACTGGTGTTTTCTGCTTTCATATCCAGGGCCCTTGCTGTTGGCCTAGAACCATGCCTTGCAGACTTTCTACCTGCTGCACATACATAACCTTAATCTAGAGAAGAGGAAGTTGTTTCTTAAACAGGCAGCAGGAGTGGAGTGCCTGTCTTCTTGCTGGAAGCTTCTATGGGTTCATTCCAGGTAAGCTGCCTCCATGTTTGACAAAAAGGAAAAAGCCTTTTGAAGATTCCTTTCCATACTCCTGTTTGTCAGGAAAGATGACAGACAGGGAGGCTTGGGGCTGCTCAGAAGCGGACTTGGTTGTCTTAGACAGTAAGGAGTTTCCAGCAACTAGAATTGTTTCTCAGTAGAGGAATGTGGCAAAAGGTATTTGCGAATCAGAGAAGCTACATGGGGAGGGGTGACCTCTAAGGTCCCTCCTAACTCTGAGATTCTATGATCTATGAAATTGGCTCTTTTAATACATATCATAGTAAAATTTCCTCATTTCAACCTTACTAAACCACAGTTTGTCATGAGATATAAGTTGTAAGCAAATAATGCTGAGCCCTGAAAACAGTTGACTGTGCAAAATCCTATTTCCTGAGTCTCATTTTAGCAAATCAGTTTACAAAATATATGTCCGGACATTAGTATGAAAACACAGCCACTCAACCTACAGCCTAGAGTCTCTACACTGCACATCCTCTGAACTTGCTTTAGTCTCTCCTAGCATTTACTGATATTTCAGATCACATTAAAGACTTACTGCCTTGCTATTGTCTGAGCCCACGAGACCAGAATATAAGCTCTAACCACAGTGCCCACAGAGGGGGCACGCAGCTGTCCTGGACCAGCCTCTGCTCAGACAATGAACTCTGAAGGCTCCTTACCTCCAAATTAACATCTACAGAGGTTTTCAGAAATACAATTTTAGTAACCAGAAGGAACCCCTCTATTTACAAACCTATTAAATAAAAAACATAAATGGAGAAACAAGACTGTCATATACTTCCTCCCTGCCAGCCAATATATGTACAGTAGATGGTGTTAAGAAAAAGGAATATTAAGTTGCATCAAGTGAGTTTTCTTGAACCTAAACCATGTTTTGTTTCTCTCAGAGAATCTCTGTAAGAGAACAGTTTGTGATTTTGTATCAGTGTGGATCATTTGTTAGCACTTAGAGTCTGGAATACTTTCTTTCCAAATTCTTACAGGAAAACCAGCAGCTCTATGGCTAGGACTCAAAATGGCACATTTGTTCAAGACAAAAAAATGTCACTCCACTACATGCAGTGGAATCATATAACTTTGTGATCATTTCTAGGACCAAACTTTAATAAATCATTATTGAAACTATGGATGATAAGTCTACTCAGAAATTTTCATGAACTACCATTTTGTTTTAAGAGTGTAGATTGAGACACAAGCTGAGTCAAATTTCTAATAAGCACTGCCAATAGTATATTGAATTTGATTAAAGTAAGGCAGCTCCTTTGAAGTTATCCTAGCACAAAGGGCCAAACAAATAGGAAAGGCTTAGGGATAAAGTTAAAACCAGGCCGTTTCCAGGAATACAGTTCCAGGCAGAAGAATACTGAACAGGCTGGAGTTGACCTCTTGGATTGCAATGGGAAGCAAATTCAGACTTGCGTTGGGTCTGTTAAGGGCCAGAATGTCCAAGTGCGTCGTTGCATGGAGTTGTTAAGGTAGCATTCAGCACATGGGAGGCCAGCCTTATTCTGTACTCAACTTCCAGACCAGGACACCAGAGGTGAGAGGAAAAGCCCACCTGGGGGGGGCGGGGGTGGCTCACAGGCACTTGGGTCGAAAACTGTGGAAGAAATGAGCGGTGCAAATCAGCACCTTAATAGAGGAGAAAAGGCACCCACTTTGAAATCAGACAGATTTGGATTCAAGTTCAGATTCAGGCACTTGATCTTAGACAAATTCTCCATTTCTAGAGGCTCAATATCCTTACCTTTGAAAACTGGAATAGTGCTGGGGTATGCCCAGCATGGCGACCATAGTTAACAATACTGTATTGTATATTTGAAGTCGCTAAGAAACTAGATCTTAAACGTTCTCATAAGAAAAAAAAAGCTGTAACTGTGTGAGATTATGGATGTTAACTAAACTTATGGTAATCATTTGATAATATGTGTATGTATCAAATCAGTATGTTGTACACCTTAAACAAATCCAAAATTATATGTCAATTATATGTCAATAAAAGTGGAAAAAAATTATTGGGATAATAGTGCCTATTACCAAGAGATCTGGGATAATTAAAGATTTTTTTTTATGAAAAATGTCAAATAACATTGCACCCTGGAGCGTTAAATAAATGTTAGCTAACAGCTCTAACTCCTGAGTGCAATCATGGCCAGGTACGTCAGGCCAGCGGGAGGGGACTGAACGAGGCCACATCCACCTACAAAGATTTACTACGCTTACAGTTGTCCCCTTTGTTAAGAATGACAGTGAGACAGCTTTCTATTTGGACGTTCAATAATAGTCCTCCTTTGAAAGTTTGTGCCATCTGTCAAATGGGGCTAATCACACTCAGCCCTGCCCACCTCAGGGGGACACTGTGAAGAGCACAGCAGATAAAGGATGTGAAAGGTGCTGTGAGGAGTGTGAATATTGGGTGATATTATGCTATTAGGATTAAATTCCTAATGCTCACCCTTCTGGGCTTTGGTATTTTGGGGCTTCCTGATTATTATCGCTACAAGATGTAAGATAAAATGACATTATTTCCTCTGCAGAGGCAGACACCTTATTACAAAGCCCGTCTGGTGGCCTTCCTCTCCTCCCCTCTGCAGTGGGAACAGAAGTCGGCTTGGAATAAATACGATGCCTCTTGAAATCAGGACCTCTGAGGGTGAAGTTTGTGTTGATACTCTTAAAATATGAGCCTGTCTCAGTGTTTTATGTCATCAATTGTGATTGTCAGTTTCCTTCGCAAGGAGAAGAATAATGGAGCTGTTTTTCCCTTTGCTCTTTCCAAACTAGTGTTGGCCGGAGGGCTGGATGCAGCCCTGGCTGTGGTGGGAAGAGGGATGTGTTTTAGGAATATGGAAGGTTTTACAATGTTGTGTACTTAATCCCAGACCCAAGAATCGGGAGAGCATATGGCCCTCAAGCTTAAAGGGGTGCTGTGCCACTGAATTTTTTTGGTACCTGAAGACGGTTCCTCTGGAAACAGGGGAAGATTTTACTTACTCACCAGGACTTCTTACTTGCAGTGCCAACACATGGCTTTCCTCTTAGCCAGGCAGGCACTGACTGGGCTACAGCTTCGGGGACACTAACCTAGCGTTGATAGGCTCAATTAACATCTGCGGATCGAGCTTGGCTGCCCCAAGATCTGCCCCAGATTACAGGATCTTCCCAGGAAGCCAGGTTTAAACTTCTTCCAGGGAAACACAGAAAAGCACAGTGATCTACTAATAAATCAGAAGACAATTAAGGTTAAAAAGTCAATGTTCAGGAAACATCAAGGATCTGAATTAAATCAACATATCAGGGTAATTCAAAGGCGAGTGCCTGGAAGGCAGCATTTTACTCACAATCCAATTCATCTATCAAGCCGCATTTCCCCACTCGTGGGCCCTCATTCGACAGAATGATCTGGGCCATTTGCCAGCTGCAACCCGAGTTTTTGGCTGGTGCTCACTCTTGATTGAACGGTGGCCAGGGTTGATAACCCAACTTCGATGAAGCTTATCTGCCACCCTCCCTTCTTTGCTCTTTGCTTGTCCTTTCTCTTTCCACAGAATTATCTGTTGTGCACACACATTTCCTCTATTGCTTTTTCTGTGTCTATCCAAAACAGTCCAGAACGTGTCCAAAAGATATTTCCGGGGGGCTCTTTCTACCTGAGATCAGAAAGAACATATAAACGGTGCACCTTCTTTTCCTTTCTTGCATCTCCTTGAGGGAATAATTTTAAGACCAGTCCACTTGATGGTGACAAACCTTTCAGTGTCCTGGGGGTTGGCCTCATAGTGAAGGTTAAGGGATCCTTCAGGGTTTGAGATGAGAAACCACAGAGCTGCCTCTATCGATGATATAACTGTAGGTTACACACCCCCCTTCATTCTTTAAGTCCCAGAATAGATGCTGATTTCCCTCCATTTTACAGATAAGGAAAGTGAGGCTCAGAGCGGTTACGTTATAGGCTATGGCCTCATAGCTAGTAAGTCAGAACTGGGATGCAATGCTGGAAGGTTGCAGGTATGTCTAATTCCAAAGGCCATAGTTTTTATTTTAACCTCCAGGGCTATGGGCACGACAACAACAAAAGAAATGCAGACACATTTTGTGAGCACTTCCTATATGCCAGGCTCTGTTTTTAGCACGTGCCATGATGTCACTCCTTCAATTCTCACAGCACATCTCTGATGCATTATATCATTATTCACATATTACGGATGTGATAGACAGGAGATGAAGCACAAAGAAGTAAATGACTGACTCAGATCACCCAGCTCGTGCGTGAGTGACAGAGCTGGGGTTCAAATGAAAGCAATTTGATGCCAGTGCCTCCAACAACGAATCATAACTCAGATCAACAAATTACTTCCCTCCTTGTCCTGAATGTTTGCCATAGCCCATGAAGGTCTGGACCTGTCTCACCAGTCTAAGGCCACAAACCCAGGACGGCTCAGTCGTGTTCTTCGGGACATGTGCTGGTGCCCAGAATAGCCACAGGGGACAGGTTACTTCTCAGCAGCCTGACTTTCTGGAGTTTACACCCGATCGCTAACATTTTTTTCAATACTGCCTTTTTCTTTGTGGTTTAATTATTGACTCACTCAGGTTCATTTGCTTTGGAGCTTCTTGAATGTCAGAGCTTCAAATCTCAAATGCAAGCCAAGCTCTGGCCTTTGCAACAGCCCAAGGTTAATGCGGACTGCAAACAAGGGGCCTCTGAGCCCACTGCGGCTGTCAGTCTGCTGTTCCCACACCTGCTTCTTGGCTCCAGCGCGTGTCCTGGGTCTTGTGTGAAAGGGGCCTTGAGGCCCCGTGGGGCTCTGGTGTATATGCACGTATGAACGAACACACACACACACACACACACACACACACACACACACACACACACACGCTCATCCCTCAGAGCTTGTCTCACTGCTGACTGAATACACACACCCAGTCTACTGAAGGTGGCAGAAGAGATTTGGGCAAATAACCCCTCAAGGCACAGGGAAAGCGGAAAGAGCCCAGCCTGGCATCAGGAGGCCCATGTTCTATTCTTAGCTTGGCTACTACTGCTTAATCTCAGCCAGGACAATTAACCTCAGAGCCGTGATTCTGCCACTTTTCAGTTTAGGGGTTTAAACTAGATTAGTGGTTCCCAAACCATCTCCTGCACAATGTTTGTATGCCTTGATTCATTAATGGGTGGATCTGGAATAAGAAGAACTGCGCAGTCAGGTAAGTTGGGAAAAGTGACTTTTCTTCTAGGAATTGGATTCCCATCACCCACAGGTGTGTTAAAAGCGATGCGATGCTTTGTTGTAGACAAGCATATATTTTTGTATATTTTTATAGTTAATAAACTTACTCAATAATGAAACCCTCCCTTCTTTTTTTCCCCCCACAGAACACCTATGGACAATGCCAGGGCTCACTTTTAAGATATCAAGCATTCTCAAGCACAGCATCTTCCACATTCAAACGCTAGTAACTCAATAAATAATACATTTGTGAAGTGACTGGATTGCTAACATGAGAAAAACTGTTAAGTGGCATTTAAAAGCAAATTAACTGTCTTGTAAGGCAATCAACAGACAGGAATGTAGTGAAGTCTAAAATCCATCTCTATGGGAAATGGAGCCTGAATGGTCCCCGCAGGTGAAGTGCTGATGGTGTCTGGCATCTAACGGACCAGAAGGGGCAGGCCCGGGCGCTTACTGATGACCTTCGTTTTTCCTGCAGGAGGGCTCGTAAGGTCAGGGAAGTTCACATATTTGAATGGAGGGGAGCTACTTTCCTTGGACCTAAAGATTTCCAACACCATCTTTCTACCCCTCACTGCTGTTTGTTTGCCTTGTGGCATTGATAACTGGCCTACACACACAGAAATCAGTAAAGAGGGATTGGTCAAAATCGAATTTCAAAAGGTACCTTTGTGAAGGACACATGTTCACAAAGGGCAAAAAGACAGTAAACCCAACTTTTAAGGAGAGCGACTTGCGGGCTAATTTACTATTTCTACTTAGGTATATTTGTTTCACTGCTCTTTTTCTTTATGTTGTGTATTTCATATTTGAATGGAAAGTGAAATTTATAAAAGGTCTCTGTTATTTAGGTGAAGCTGGTTTGCTCTTGACTCATCGTGCTCTTTATTGTAACGGTTAGGGACATTCTTGTTTTATTTTAAAAAGATCACACACTACCCTTCTCGTCTATGTATTTGCTTCCATGTATTGTTCTTTTGACCAGGCTTTGGCAGATCTAGTCCTCTCACCTGGGCTGTGCTCATGAGGCCACATAAGTCACTGGGGAGGTCGACCAGATCCCAATCAGCAGAGAACCTCTCTGGGCCTTAGATTAGAACTTCACGGCCTTTTCTAGAGGGACAGCAGCACGGTGCGAAAGTGCTGAGTCCTCGGCACCTCCCTCCCGCGCTCTCTCCCCCTCCCTCTGTGGTTCTGGGTTCCCATGGTTCTTCACCACAGAGTTTGAAAAGCCTGCTCTAAGGCACAATTCTGAGGCTATCAATAACTCCACCCGCTGCTCCCTGCCAGCTTAAAACCTTTGAGGGGTATCCCAAGTTCAGGGGCAACAGTCCAAACCCCTCTGCCTTGTGGAGCAATCCCTCCTCTTTGTCTGCCTCTGGCCATCCCCCACATCTCAACTCATGGGCAGCCACCCCATCATCCCCATCCCTCACAGGACAGGCTGTGTCATGGCTGCAGTCTTTACTCTCATTGCTGCCGATGGTGGCATCTGCCCTTGCTCTCTGTCCAGTCACCAGCCCCTCACAGGTTCATTCTGGCCCTCCAGGGAGCACTGACTCCTCTCTTCATTTGCCCCCCATGGACCTGGGCCCACACCATCTCGGCACCAAAGGCATCCTAATCCCCTGCTCTCCCTCAGTGTGCCTCTCTTTCTCTTTCTTGGAAAGGCAATCCATGGAGAGCAGCAACTGGGTCACATGGATCTTTGTGTATTGACACAAAGTCCTTGACACAAAGTAGGTAGATGCTTAATACCTATTTGTTGAAAAACAACCATATGCATTTGAAACTAAACATATATCCTATGATTAGAAACCAACCAGAATCACTGGATATAAACGATGTAATAAAGGTTGGCATACCATAGGTACACACTATGTGTTTAATAATAACAGTAATTATAACCACCGATATTTATTGCGTGTTTTCCAGTGAGTCAGACGTTAATTACACTACAACTTTATAAGCAAACATACCCTATGAGTTGGAAACTATCATCCCTATTTTGACTTGAGAAATCAGAGGTGGATGTTGCTTAAATCACTTGCCCAAGGCCTCCTGGCTTGGGCTCTGTGGTCAGCCTCTATCTCTTCCCAGTCCCCTCCAGTGACAGCTCACTGCTCTAAATCAGAGGATGCCTGTCACTTTTTGGCCACAGTCTTAAGCAAATCCACTGGGGCTGCTCCCTGAGGAAGTGATATGAGTTCTCAGCTTATGGGGCTGTGATGATTGAAGGAAAGAATGCGCATGAATGTATTTTGCAAAATATAAGTCACCATTCCAACGTGTGCCAAACCACCAGATGTGGAGAATTCAGAATCTTTGACCCAAAGGCAGCAGAGGATTCAGGGCATCTGCCTGCCTACTTGACCTTGAGTGGACCTTATTTGGCATTTCTCCAAGTGCAGCTACACCTGAGGCCACACTGATCTGCCTGGTTCAAGAAGGTCCAAAGGGAGAGAGGCGTGGAGGCAGAACCAGGAGGCCAGCTACAAACAGAAGGGGGACGCGCAAGGCGGTGGGATGGGGTGACCTTCAGAGTAATTTTACCTTTTCCAAATAATCAGGAGGATGTTGTGAGGGTGAGGTAAAGCTTCCTCTGTGTACAGAGCTGTTCAATCACAGCTTCACAAAGTAGGCACTTGGTGTAGGAGCGACAAACGGGATTTCACAAATAAAGGCAAACACAGGCCCAGTCAGCTAAGTGTGAGCCTGCTCTCCTTGGGACCGCCTTTCCAGCACGCAGCCAGCAGAAACAGGGCCAAAAGGCCCAACCTAAAGTCCATACTTTATTTGAATAAAAAGAAAAAAAGTCTCTAAATGCTGAGATTTATAACTTCATAGGAAAGGTCTGGGAGGGGGGGGGGAAATAGCTTAAAAGAACATTCTGTGTAGCATTACGATGCTGCCAACAGTTTGTGGGTTGGACAGGGCACTGCGTTCCTAAAGATTAGACATAACTGAGGGTTTCTTCTTCTTCTCTTTTAATAGCAAGGGAATACAAATCCTCCCCTCATGTCAGAGTCTCAATTCTTCAGGCATTTGGTACAATTTTGCCCATTCAGGAGTAACATTTAACTAAAGGGAAATCAGAAAAACTGTAGCTTTTTTTTCTTTTCTTGAAACCAAAAGGAATTTAAAGATATCGAGTTTAGCTTTCTAATTTAATTTCTGAACTTTCTATTTTTTTTTAATAAGAGAAAGGATTTTAGTGGCTATACGGAGAAAGCACATGTTTTTGTGATTACTAGAATTTTGGTGTTAGTAGTTGATGAAAATGCCACAGAGCTGTAGTAGAGGAACAGGGAGCCCTCAGAGTGAAACGCCCCACTCCTGACCCCCACCAAAGAGAAATGTCAGCAAGAAATCCAAGCAAGGAAGTTACTTCCCTTTTCACAGAGAATAAAACACACGATTCAGAACTGTGCAAAAAAATTAAGAGTGGGGAATATTTTGATTTAATACACGGTCTGAGCCACCTCCTCTGAGCCTGTGAGCCTGGATGACACACTGAGGTTTTGGTGGCTTGTTAGCTCACTCTCAGAGAGCAAGTCATTACAACTCAATCATTCAGGTAGGGATTAGAGGAAAAGCCACCATTGCCTATTTATGAGAAAACGGTTTGTGAAGCCATCTGGACATGTAACAGCATTGCAAGATGCTCTGGAATTACTTACATGATCCAGGTAAGTAATACCATGCCACACCAATCTGCAGACGGGTACAGTGGCCATCACTCCATTCCTTTGATCCTGATCCTTGCTGGGAGCACCCAATCGAAACCTACTGCTTGACCGCCAAAGCTCTGTGATAAGGACAAGCCTCACCTGGGCCAACCTCCTCTCCAGTCCTCCACATGGGCTTGCCATTCAAGTCAGGTGGACCATACCACCACTATCCTTTTCTTTTTTTCCCCCCAAAATGTTATCACGTTTTGTTATTATTTAATTATTTTATGTATTTATTTTTTTCTCTTTTGCATCAACTAATAGACTGTAAACACGCCGCAAAAATAGGAGTTCTATCTTTCTTGTTCATTCTGGTCTTCCGAGGAATTTTACATACACGCGCACACGCGCGCACACACACACACACACACATACACACATGCAGTATTTTTTTCAAAGAGCACTACATATATATTGATATTTGTCCTCAAGCTGTTCCTCTCTAGTCCTCATTTATCTAAATACAAATAATTCAAGGCCCAGGTATGGTACCACCTCCTTCACAAAGTATTCCATATGCTGCTTTAGTCTAAAAATGAACTATCCCTCTTCTGAGTTCTCTACCTTCCAGTTTAGCAATTTGTGGTTCAATAATTGACTACTCTTTTTTTTTTTTTTTTACTGCATTTTCATTTACTGACCTTTCCCTACCAGAACACAAGGAGTAATGTACAAAGAACACAGGTAGTTCGTCAGGAAGCGGATGTTATCATCTTCCCCTCTGAAGGGTGCTCTGGGAGAAAGAAAGAGCATAAGCAAAAGTCAGCAGGTATGGAAGCTGGAGGCATCTGTACTCAGGAAACAGCAAGAAGTCCCAGGTGCTAGGATGCCAGCGGGGAAGGGGAACAGGAGTGTCCAGGAGTCAGAGAGATGAGGGACAAGGGATGGTCAGAGAGATTTGACTCTCGACCGCTGGAGGGACCACGTAGAAAACAGAAGAAACGCAGGCAGCCTCAGGAAGCCAGGACCGGCCCCTGGCTAACAGCCAGCGGGGATCTGAGTCCTAACAGTGCACAGAACTACATGGGTCAGCAGCAGGAATGAGCTTGGAAGCTGATCCTTCTCGAAAAGCTCCAGTAAGGACCACAGCCCTGCCCACACCTCGATTTCAGCCTCCCGAGACCTGGAGCAGGGGATCCCGGTAAGCCCCTCGACCTTTGACCTACAGAAACCAAGATAATACATCTGTGTTGTTTCAAGCTGTTAAACTTGTGATCAATTTGTTACAGTAGCAATAGAAAAGTAAATATACATTTTGTTATTTCTCTTATCACTGCATTTTTATGGCTGGGGTCAGTAGATAAGTTGCCCTACAACAGGTGCTGTTGAACAGCGCTAACAAACTCTCACGGTGACAGACCAAATGCCAGGGGACTGAAAGTGCCACCCCTCTCAGCAGAACATCCAAGTCCTGCAGACGATGCGTACACATCACCTAAACTTTCAGTTATCTTTGGGTGCAGTGTGTATTTTTGATGAATTACCCACCTTAGATGTATAGCCCTGACTTCTGATCTTTGTCATCAAATATGACTGTGGTCCAGCAGATGCCTGCCCCTCCGTGTGTGTACGTGCGTTCTGAGGAGGATTTAACTTCACTTCAGTAAGAGCGTAATTGGGAAGGAAAGCCCGCTGCTTCCGGGAGGTTTCTAGAGCAATCCGCTGTTGTGTATTTTCTGTGCTTGAATATATTATCCAAAGTGGAAGTGAAGAGAAATGAACATTATTAACGACTGTGTGGTAAGCAGTGTGTTGGATGCTCTTGCGGATATTCTGCTTTTATTTGGCTCTCGTAAAACTCTGCCAGGTGAGAGTTAATAGCCTCATTTTTCAGGTGAGGTAAAGGAGGATCAAAGAAGTTAAGTTGCCCAAGGTCACACAACCAGTAAGTGGGGGATTTAGCATCCAAATCTATACCTGAGAGACTTTAATTCTCGGGCTTTTTCTGGCCTACGAGGCTGCCTTAGAAGTTGCTGAATTTATTTTTAAGCTAGTGCTTCTCAAAGCATGTGTCAGGACCCCCTGGTGGTCTGTGAGGATCAGCCTGGTCAATCAGCCCCTCAGTAAGAGCTGTGCTCAGCGTCATCTTAACGTCAGATAAGCTACACAAATAGGACAGTGTGGTCCTGACCCCCACGCCCCAACCCAAATTTTATCTGAGTCAAGAACGCTTACCTAAAAGAAAGGTAAACAATACAAGGTCATCTATAAAGAAGCAGTGAAACGAACATCAAGCTATTAGAGTTGTATCAGAGAAGCTGGCAATGCCAGAATGGTTAAGGAAGTAAGTAGGGAAGATTTGGGAGCCAGATGGGACTGGGCAGGGTGTTTTCTGTGGAGGCAATGTGGTGCCTGGAGGGTCAGGTGAGAGGCTAATTATGGTCTTGCCTGTAGGTTAAGGAGGAGATTTAGCAGAACTTACAGCAAGGGAATAAGCTGAAAATGATCAGGAAACAAGGTGAGGCTGTGAGGCTAGATAATGGAGGGTCTTTTAATCCAAATGAAGAATTTTGGACTTGATGCGATAAGAATTGATATTTCTACATCCGGTATCAATTATTCATTTACCTGTGGCTGCCTTCCTAGGTGATCCATGAAAAACTAGTCCATTCTTTTTCCCCCCATTTCAATAATTAATATATTTGTTTAGTTAGAGTCGTAAAGGGGAGATGGATGCAATAGAGTTTTGCTCTGGGTTGCTTATAACCAAAAAAAAAAAAATCACCAAAATGAAAAATGAAATAGAAAAGCACTGGGGACTCAATGACTTCTACATGCAGGTGGAGCTCACTTGCCATGTTGGGGGACTCATTTGAGGGGGTCATTACTCAGAGTCCTCATCAGTTATCTGGGGAAGATACCCGGAAGTGAGATTCTCCTCTCCAAGACACCACTGGGGCAGATTTTCCTGTCTCATAAGTAATTATCAATTGGAACTCGAAAACTAATGGAGGAAAACTTGACGAGAAAAGCTATTTCAGTTACTTTATTTAATAGCACTTTATTTGCAGCGCCTAACGAAGACTTAAGAAATCTCCGAGATCTTGTGTTCTCCTTTGCCTGATGCCCAACGCAAATGCCAACCTCAGGGCATATGTAGATATGAACTTCCTGGTTGAGGGGGAGTGGAAGAAAAAAAGGAACAGGAGAGCTGTTTTTTGAAATGGGAATACTGGCTTTACAACATCATCTTAGAAATATCTGCAGGTATACCAGGAAGAAAAAGAAGCAAGTACAAGGTAGTACTTTTTTTTCATAAACCTAATATGAATGGCTGGCTCCCTCCATTTAAATGGCCTTGGTATGAGTGGCAGCAGCACTGACCAATTACAGCAGCCATAACTTGACTTGTTCTGGTGTGTGTGTGTGTGTGTGTGTGTGTGTGTGTGTGTGTGTGTGTGTGTGTGTGTGTGTGTGTACCTGAGAAGTGGGGGGTATTTGTAACACAGACTAGCTGGTTGCATTTTCCATGGCAGGATGGAGCTGCAGATCTCAAGTTTTGGAAAATTTATTGCTCCTTTCCTTGTCAGATTCTGATCTGAGAAGAAACAGTCAACACAGACTCTTGGGAACAAATCCTGGCAACCATCTTCAGCCATGACTAATTTGTCCCCTTCCCAGTTGCTGTCCTGGCATTTGAGTTCTTGTGGAGACCTTAAATAGGACAGTCTGGAAATCTGGATGATTTTCCTCCCCAATTGCTGCTACATTTATTTAAGAAATATATTCCCTTGTCTGGGCAATGACACAAAATGCAGAAGGAAAGGTTATAGTGTGAAATTTGGGGAAGGTACTTGAGAGAACATTGAAAAGACCAGGCAAACAAATTGGTGGTGGGGGGCAAGGAGGAAGAGGAGGGACAATAGGGGAAGGGGGCATGGGTTGGCTTTTTCTAAGCTTCTCCTGGGGAGGTGGGGGGGACAAAGGCAGAAAGGAAAGGTTGGAAGGTGGGCAGTTCCCATCAGCTAGGAATCTGTGCATTTATGTTATCAGACTGGTTATTTAGTGGGATTGTAAGGTGATTTGATTTTTTCTTATACATGTTTTTCTGAATTTTCCAAATTTTCTTCACTAGCATGTGTTGTTTTAGATGATAAATGTGTTCCCCAATAATAATTTGCTTTATGTTATGAATGGGGAATCCATTTTTATTGTTGTTTTTGGGGACTCAAAGAGAAAAAATAACATTTAGAGTGAAAAGGGTTTGTTTTTATTTTTTTATTTTATTTTATTTATTTATTTTTTTTGTAGAAGACATACTGACACAGATTTTTAGGACTATGAGACTTCTAGTGAAGGGTAATAGGGTGTCCGTTACATATTTATGACTGTAATAATGCCAGCACGATGTCTTATACTTATTAGGCATTTTATACTTCCTTATGTTTTAGAATACATACGTTAAGTAAATATATGTAACTAACATCACAGAGAAGCATATCCTGTAAAAGAAACCTCTTGGTCCTAGTGGTCTTACTTGCAACATAAGACACAAGAAACTGGTTCCGAACCGCAATTGTTTCAGCCCACACCCCAATTCCTGGTGGACGTTCAAAAGAAGATGAAGTCTCCTCTCTGGTGCTTTACTAAACTTTTGAGATGGTGTCCCAAACCTACAGTTTCTTTATTCACTCAATCCATTCCATTTTTATTTTTAGCTTATATTACTCTCAAGAAGCAAGCTTTCATGTGTTTATAAGCAGATATGTAAAGTCTCTCAAAATTTTCTTTAAAAAATAACAGTTTTAACTACTAGTGGTCTTGTTTTGTGATTTAGTGAATAAATGTTCTTGTTTGCCCTTTGTGATTTTCAGGCTACCCGTGCTCCCTCTGTGCCTCAGGTGAGATGAAGGCTCCACACAGAGTCGGCCTCATAACTGGGCTTGGCTGACCCTGGCTCCAAAGAGCTCCCTTTATATGAAAAACTAAATTTGGTAAAGACCAAATTGCCAATTAGCTAGTGCCTAATTCTGGGCTTCACTGTTGAACCCACAGGCAAGGGTTCTTCAGGAATAATTCAGAAGCTGAGTCACACTATTGACCTTGTCGAACACTTCAGAAACCGAGTAGGGAAAGAAGAGTTGCTGAGAAAAGTCAGGAAACCTGGGATCCGGCATTTTTACCTGTGCAAAGCTGGTTCGGTCACTTTGGACAAAGACTTGCTAACCCTCTAGGTTTTGATTTCCTTGCCTGAGAAATGGGAGAGCAACACCTATCTGCAAACCTCAGTGGATTTGGAAAATCAAATAAAATCAGGAAATGTGCTTTGACAGCACAGTGCCCTGTTCAGATGTTAAGGGATGACTCGGATGTAGCCTCCAAGAAACTTTTTTATCTCTGTGTCCTCAGATCGTCCATCCACAAGGAGAGTCCCATCTCCTTACCCATCTCCCAGCCCCTTCGCTGGAGAGTGCAGAACCACAGCAGAGGCAGCTCTGGGGGTTTGCCAGCTCTGCCGTTAATCCTTCCCTCTTAATGCCTCCTTTTTATGCAACTTGTTCTAAATCTTGATGTAATTGGGCAAACACCAATATCAACTTGCTTTTACAACATGCCATTTATTACTCTGTGAATTAT
Organism: Hipposideros armiger; assembly: GCF_001890085.2. Classification (NCBI taxonomy): domain Eukaryota; kingdom Metazoa; phylum Chordata; class Mammalia; order Chiroptera; family Hipposideridae; genus Hipposideros; species Hipposideros armiger. The sequence goes on from NW_017731539.1 coordinate 770,335, forward strand.
CTTATGGGTCCTTTTTTCCTGTAGAATGGGTTTTTGTTTCTAGTCATTAAGTATGGAGACTTTCATTATTCTAATTGCTTTGTTTATATGTATATATCCATCACTTGTCTCCTGATCGCTTTACAAGCTCTTTGAGGACAGGTATGTTTTCTAGTACTTCATCATTTCCCCCAGCACCTAACACCAGGCTCAACGCCCTCTACGCCCAGCACCCTTTAGCATCAGCGTGTCCTCCCTTCCTCCGGGGCGCAGTGTCACATGCCTTGCATGGCAGCTACACCTCTTAAAAAGCCATCCCCAGGCCGGCCGAGTGGCGCGATGGTTAAGAACTGGCTTGGAATGCCAGAGGGCCCCGGTTCGGATCCCACATATGAGGGTCAGTGACACTGCCCTCTACAGCTAAGATGCTGAACAACAGCTCAACCTGGAGCTGGGCTGCCGTGAGTCACTGGTGACGGCATAGACTGCAGCCCCTGTGGCAGTGGGTTGCCATGGGCTACCGTGTGTAGCCAGCAGCCTCAGTGAGCGGCCGTGCAGAAGCCAGCGACTGATCTGCCTCGCCTGGGAAGCGCGCAATGATGGTGCCAACTTGGGTCAGTGAAGCAACGTCCTCCACAATTAGACTGAAGAACAAAATGACAGCAACTTGTCTGTTTCCCTTCCCCCAATTCCCCAGCACTGTTCCCAACCCCCCAATAAAAATCCTTAAAAAAAATAAAAAGCCATCCCCACTCAACTGCTACCTTCAACCTAGTCAGATGCCTTTCTGTACCCCCACATATGCCCACCTGCACATCTTCACCCATCTCCTGCCACGCTAATTCACTATGCATCTACTCTCCAAGGTTCAGTTCCAGGATTTTGTCTTTTGGACACTATTATCTTTACTGATTTTGGATCCCTCTGGCTTCTGTTGTTGGCCAATGAGTTAGCGTGGATTAAAGTTGGTCTGCATTTATTTTCTGGTTGTTTTATGCATATTAACTTAGTCTGTTTTTAGTGTAGTATAACAAACTTGAGGTCAGGAGCCCCCCTTAACCCCTTCTTTTCTTCTAGTCTCTCTAGTTGTTCCTAGCACCATGTTATATGTTAAGTAACTTAAAGAGCCCCAATCATTCTTGACAATGTAAGCCCTTTATGAACTGGCATATACATGTTATTCCACAAAAGAGTAAACACCTCTGGAAGGCCAACAATTGGCTTTTAGTCTATATTACTTTGTACCTAGTGAATGTTCAATGAAAGATCCATTTATGAGAACTTGTGATAACCTGGACTGTTCCTCCAAACATTCACAGTAGTTCTGCCAACACCAATGGTACCATAGAGAGGAGTTTCTAAGAATGTTTACATAGTCATTATCAGGATCAAAAACTAAGTGCCCGTGTATCTGTGGGGCAGGAAAGGAGAAGCTGGCTGGGATCTCGCTCCACTTCTTAAATACTGTAACCTTCACCTTTTCTATACGTGGCCTTCACATGGAGGCAGACTGCTGGCATTGTTCTTATGTTCCCAGAACTGGGAGATCTTAGACTTAAGACCTGCTGAAAATGAGTGTGTCACTTCCTATCAAGGGCTGACGAAAAAAACGAAGTCTCTTTAGAAACTGGAACACTGCTAGAACCACAACAAAGTTTTGCTTTCTGCACCTGCAGCCCCCTTTTCTCATTATCCAGTTATTCATTAACTCTTTGCCATCTGGGTTTCACATACAGCCCACCAGGCCTTAATAATAAGAGGCGCTAAATACATCATCTTTAACTTTCCTGTTGTCTTCAGAGTCACCAAGATGTTCATACATATTCTCATCTTCCATGAACTCTCTGCACCTTCTGGCCCAACTGGCCAGCCCATTCTTCTTAAATTCATTCTTCCTTGACTCCTTGGTTCTCCTCTAACAGTTCTGTCCTTCCTTCTCTGCATCATCCCTGATCCCCTTTCTGCCTCTCTTTTTAAGCGGGGGCCACAGGGCCCTTTGATAAATCTCTAGCTCTAAGCTCCATACAGAGTTGCCAACTGCTGCCTTAACAACGCATCTCCTCACACACCAACAAGATTCTCTTTTTGATTTCTGAAATTATGTTCATGTACCACCATTCTCCCAGTTGCCTGGGGCAAACATACTGGAATCATCATCTTTGACTTTAGTTTGAGAGAACGAGATGAATCAAGGATGACTCCTTACTATTAATTTTTGCTTGAGAACCTGAGTAGATAATGATGACTTTTTGATGCTTCTAATCTAGGGGGTGGGGTGGGGGAGGTAGGGCACAGTAGTTGGTACAATTCAAACAAGAAATGGATAATTACAATATCAGATGAGGAATGCAAAGATGGGGTAAGTTTGCCCAACCCACACTAGTGGAAAGGACTGCTCAGGGAAAATTGTTAAAATAGAATTTGGTCATTTCGTGATTTTTGCCTGTTTCAAAAATGGTTTCCCACTGCCTACTTAATTAAGCACAAGCCTGAATGTGTGTGTGTGTGTGGGGGGGGACCCTCTAAATCATGAGCATCATGAGCATAACATTCTTTTCTAATTTTATCTGTCATGATCCCCCAATTGCAGATCCTAACCTCAATAGAACCAGACTAAACACTATTTTCCAGATGTTTCTTGGGTGTTTCCACCTAAATACCTTTGTCTACATGGCTTCCTTTCTATGTTGTGTTTGCCTCCCACCCCCCGCCAGCACCAACGTCATCATCTCCGCTCTCCAAAAGCCTGTTCCATTCTTCAAGACCCATCTTGAATGGTAACTACTATAAAGAAGCATTTCCTGGCTCACCTCTCCACTCCCACTGTAAACATGGAGGTGGCTTCACCCTCATTTGGACAGCCCCAGCATTTTCTCTATGATTTTTTGGTGGGTGTTATAGTCTGCCTTGTAATATTAGTTGTATCTCATTTCCTCCCCTAGATTATAGAGGAGAGCCTCTGGGTTGTAACCTTTTGAGGGCAAAAACATTGAGTTACTCATCTTGAATTCCTCCCCCAGGACTATACCAAGCCCTGCCTGCACCAGGAATTACATAAATACTTTTAACATTTTTCTCTTGTCCGTATGACTTCCCCTTGCATTAAGTGCTACACAGGCACAAGCCTAGGCCGTAATCCTAACAAGTATTCAGCCCCGTTACTTGCTCATTTGTAGAGGGAAGAGATGGTTTTCTGGAGGGTCCCTCCAAACACTATCCTTATCTCTGCCCAGTGACAGGCAGCCTTTGGAAGGCATGCTTTCTTGATTTCTCTAGCCAAGAAAGGCTCCATGTTGTAGCAAAGCCAAGTCTGTTGAAATTGTGACTTCTCTGCACCCACACCTGAATCTGCATAATTCTCCAAAGCCACAGAGGTATAAATAAAAACTTCCAACAGGACATGAGAACGTTTGCCAACTGTGGGAAGATAAATGGCCTGGGGACTTCATGCTCCAAAAGCAGAATGGCTGCATTTCTTATTTCAATGTAGCAAAAGAGATGCTGTGAGTCTAAGGATTTTTTTTTCCATTGCCAGAAAGTTATGGGTCACAACATTTAATGTGATTAATTCCTGGTTTCCAAAAGGAAACCTTAGGAGGGATCTTGGGAGGCTCGATAAAATAAGTATGTGCAATTGTTAAGACAGGAAAGGAAAAAAAAATGACTTCCATCAGAGTCCACAAAGATCGTTTTCAGTCCCAAACATGGGTCCCCAGAGATAGCCTGGAAACCAAATTATTGTCAAAGAGATGCTTACCTTTTACAATGGCTCACAGCAAAAGAAAACATATAGCTTAACATCTCTCCCATGACTCACCTTTCTGGTTTTTTTTTTTTCCTTTTATTGTGTCTCTCTTTTTCCCTTTCCCATACGCTAAGCTCCCCAGTCTTCCCAGTTTGAGCTCTTCTCCCATTTAGATATGTATCACTGAACATTGAACGAATGAATCACTTGTAGTTTTTAAGCCTCAGTATGCTCATCAGCAGAATAAGGTCTTTATAGTACACTTCTGAGTATAAATATAAATGCAAGATTGTTCTACTTGCTCCCATACAGTGGGTCCTACTAGTGCTCTAATCTATTTGTTTCTAAGATGATAACTGGTTTCAGCCCACATAAGGAGCAAATTAATTTGTTGATGGGAGTCAGGTATGAGGAGTTTCACCTTTTGCAAAGGTGAGATCGAATGGCGAAGTAAAGTGGCTGGAGCCAAAGATAAATAGGGTTAGTCACACGGATTAATATGTGGACCAGAGGGATGTGCTTTGAAACTTCATGGAACAGGTAATTAATTGGTCAACCTGGTGAATAACTTGGGCATCTTCTCCCTTACTGCCCAATCTGAGCGTGTGTGTGTGTGTGTGTGTGTGTGTGCGCGCGCGCGTGTTCGTATTCAAATTCCTTTGTATAAATTAGAGACTTTTAAAATCTTAGACTATGCGGTCTGGCTAGAAACTTTATTGTCATAGTGTCACTTGGGAACACTGAGAGTCAAAAAAGACGAGGTCTTCCAGCTGGTTAGCGTAGGAGACAAGATGGGGCAGGTACTCATAATCCCGATAAACCACACAGCAGCTATTGGCTAATTAATCTTTCATTTCCTCCCACAGGATGACCCAGAATTCCACTTGGATTAAGGTTAAACAGTCTACACTTCATCAGCTTTCCATTTTTCACCCTTTCTTTTTTCCTGGTCTTAACTTTTTCCTCCCATGAGTCCTCTTATTCCTTCTATTCTATTTTTAGAAAACTTTCCTCACACATGTTTCTTTTGTATAGTTTTCATGGCATTTCATCCATGTGGTTAATTCCCTCATCTGGATGACTGCTTGGAGGAGGTTTCTATATTATTTTTGGCTTGGACATCCATTTCCTGCTCATGAGTGACAGCAGAGGCTGCCTCCCAAAATGCCCCACGGTGCTGAGAAGTGGAGCTGGCAAAGGGCAAGACAAAAAGCCACACGGACAGGTGGAGTCAGCCAGGCTCACGGGGACCCAGCTACCTTCATGGCAGGATTCTGATATCTGAGAGGTGAGCTAAGGATTAGTTCTCAGCATCCATTCATCACGAAGAAAGTACTTGACATTTGGGGACTCTGGATGGCTACCTGGATGAATAACGGCATTGGACTAAGAGGTAACACATGTAAATTTCTCTAACATCTGCTGGGAGCCTGGATAGCAATGGTCAAGATGTCTGAAGGTCCTGGCACGATCTGAGGTCAAAGCATGCAAAGGTTGTTGCCAGGTGGTCTAAACAGGAAACACATCACTCACACTGGAGACCTCTTCCACTGCCTTATGAGAAGTTGGCCTTGAGAGCACATTCTGACTACGTATTGTCAGCCTTGGACAGGTTTGCTCTTCTGGGAATCTGCTGCCTGTCAGCGTGTGATGCTTGGTAGGAGAGAGGCGCAAATGAGGGCTGATAATGCTCCTTCCAACTCTGAGAATCTTTGGATTGCACCTTCCCACTATTTATCCATTATTTGGTCCCTGGCAAGCAGTTTTATAAATGGAGATTTAGCAGATGGTATGCATTTAGAAAATAGGTCAAAAGAGCTACTGCCTTCCAAAATCAAAAAAGCAGAAGGAGTAAAATACAGAAACAAAGTAAGGCATCTGTGCGACTTCTAAGCTCTAGGTGTTTTGTAAGGGGGCTAACGAGACAAAGCATTCATCTGCTAGGGCAGGGGGGATGGAGAAAGAATGATTTTCCAAGCAGGAAAGAGATAATGGAGAGTGCAACTGCTGCTCCTGCTAGTTCCTGAATAGCAGGTCTCTATTTCCTGTCTCCATAATGGTAATGACTTACATTTATACGGGGCCTTTCATTAGCTCAGGGAGGGCTCAAAGTCCTCTCTTGATTCAGCTCCTAAATCTTGTCCTTCATAGGCTAAAGGATGCCATCTTTATTTATGCCGTATGTACTTTAGAGAAGACTAGCTCACGTGAAAATAGGACATTAGATGCTACAGAAATGAATCCAGAATGGAGAAGGTAAAGGTGGATGGAGAGAAGTGGTGGAAAGTGCTGAGTTCCAGTCACGACCTTCAGTATCATCTAGCTGAACAGACACCTTGAGCCAGATAAAGTTTCTGAAAGATCTGAATGCCTCCAGTAACCTCAGCCTCATCCCACCTGTTGCCTCTCACTTTCAGTGGGACTTGACACTCTCAAGAGTGTATTACATTAAGGTGAATGTTCTTCAGGAGACCTTGACAAACTCTGATATTGGGTTCCAAGTGCTACTGAAGACATTTTTCCCTGATGCTTTAGGGGTCCAGAGAGGGTATTTGGGATACAGGCAAGCGGAGGCCAAGGTTGGAAGGCAGAAGAATGACAGGGAATCTGGTCTGTTCCAATAAGATATTCAACATGATATGTAGGGACAACAGGTATAACTCATATAGACATAGAAGCCACCAACAATTATGATTCATTAAAATGTTGAGGAAAAAATAAACTCATATGAAACAGAGATAGTCACAAAGTGGTGGCCCAAATGACTCAGAAAACTGGATTTCAGTAAGCTATAACATAACGCCATTATTTTCTAGCTAAACAATGCCAAGAAAACAATAATAATAATAATTAATAATAATAATAATAAAGAACACCCTCTGTCCATGGCTAGTTTTGGTCCTATGAATCAATTTCATTGTGTTGAAAGAGAAAGCAATAGTATTGCTCATGTGAAAGTTTAACCTAGCAACTCCTGCCCAGGTAGGCTTAACTTGGGCTTTGCATACACACAAAAAAACCAAGCACCTTCAACAAAGTGTGATGATGAGAAATGGGAAACCCAGATGAGCACATCCACTTTGGGCAGACACAAAGTGTGGGCCATTTATCATCTTGAGCAAATGCAGGGGACATGACTGCTAATTGGCCTCTTCATTAACCAAGGAGAACATCTACTACTACAGCAACTCACAAGCTCGTGGCAATTCGGGGCAATCTTTAAGTGCCTTCTAACTCATAATTATATTTCTTCCTGAATTCTGCCAGCCTCGAAAATGTCTCTAATTCCTCACAAATAGTCTGCCCTCACCTTCTCTAATTATAGACTCCCTGGGAAGGGAAAGGACACGCACAAGGTACCCCTCATAAACAGAGGTGAAACACGACACCCCAAATTTAGACAGGGATGATGAGTCCTTTAAAAACCAGCCTCTGGCTGGGGGGTTTTTTACTATGTGGGGGCAGGTGGAACATGAGAAATCCTTTGAGCTTTTGCAACTCCTAGGGAAGGCGTTTCTACTCTTTTCCTAGTAAATTACTGCTCTGTGATACAAGAGTCTTATCATCTATGTGATGTGTGGACAGGGACAAAGGGATACATGCATATGAAGAAGTGTGAGGCTTCCACAGCAAGGGAAGTTTGTATGGGTGGGCAGGTTAGCCAGGAAATTCTGCCAGCACCTGAAAAGGAATGAGCTGTTTCTGGGAACAGCCAACACTTCAGTTTAGAGGGTCGTGGGCAAATCCCATTCCCAGTGGACATGCCAAGTGACACAGCGGTCAAGTCCCCTTAGGGGCAGGAGGCTCGTGACACTTTTCAGCCAGGCTCCCTCCCTTTGTGCCGGGAAATGACAGCTGGATCTTCACTTTGGGCGCCTGCCCAGGGCAGCTTATCAAATGCCCATAAACAAAGAGAGGGCAATATAGCCTGGGGCTGTGGCTCCCTTATCAGGTAGACTTCAGCATTCATGGGCCGTCAGCTTTCTGTGCCTCGGCTGTAGAATTCTCAATCTAGGATGTCTGACTGCTCGAGAAAGCATGCCAGATGAGCTAGATATTCATTCACATCCAGCTTTGACATTCTTGGGGTTTTGTCGGTATTCCTAGTGAGTTTTAGAGGCTTTATCCAATGAGCAAACGGCACCATCAGATCAGAGGAGGACCTGATGAGAACACTCTTAATAAAAGCATCAAAGTCGTGGGTATGGTTGTTGTCTAGGTAGCAACTGGGGCTGCCTCTGGGCCCACAGTTCACAGGCGATGGCTCCGAGAGAGAGAGAGGAAAGACAGCAAATACCAAGTAAGCAATGTACAAAATGTGCAGCGGCCTCAACCACGCAAGGAAGTACATGTGCCTCCTACCTCTCTGCAAACTAGTGAACATGATGTGCAAAACATGGCAGACTTCTGGAGTGCAAACAAAACACAGCAGCTAAGGAACAAGATAATTCAAGTCTGAGGAAAACCATGGCCTTACCTGGAGATATGGAGGGGTCGTAAGGATTTCTCTCCTTGCGGTTCATCTTGAAGGCTTGGATGTCCTTTTCCCTGTATGTCCCAAAGCCTTCGTAGCTCCTCCTTTTACTCCCACTCATGTCACTGTCCCACTTGTCATTCGAAGGGTTCATTTCACTGAACACGTCCAGGTTCTCTGGTCTTGTGCTGCCACCATCCCCGCCACTGCCAGAGTACCTTTTTGTGCACGAATCCACAGGCTCACTGCTCAAGTCCCCTTTGTCCTTGGCCTGCGTCCAATGCTGGGCATCAGAAAGTGACAGTGTCGACAGGGTGTCCACCTCAAAGCTGTTCTTAGAAGCTTTGTGGCTGGCTTCACTGTGCTGGTGCTTCTGCTTCTCCTTATGCTTGTTCTTCTCACTCAACAACGGGAGCTCTTTGTCTGCGCTGCTCAGCCGCTCGCTCAGGATGTGGCTGGAGAAGCCTGTGGCTTTGCCTGCAAAGAGACCGCTCAGGTTGTCGTGGGTCCCCAGGATCCGGTCTTCCTTGTGCTTATGCTTATGCTTGTGTTTCCTCTTGTGGAGCCGACCGCTGGACAGGCTGGCACTGCCCACCTTGGGAGGGTTCAGGGATGGCTGCATGTCACCGAGGCCCATGCCCACAGGTCCCTGCAGGTGCACTCCATGCTTGGCTTTATGCTTAGCCGTACCGGACATCTTCATGTGGGGGCTTGTGTGGAACTGAGGTGGGGGCACCGTTGGCCTCATGAACGGGGAAGCTGCTCCGAGCGTGTGCGACAGGTACAAGGGAGCTGGGTACTGACTGTAATAACCAAGGTTCATCATAGGCATTGATGTGTAAGGCATTCCATAGGGTGCATAGTAACTTCCACTGGGAATAGGGTAGCTGAACCCTTGTAAAAAAGGCACCTTTGTCATGGTGTCATTGGTTTTTGCAGGCCTACCACGCTTCTTCTTTGACTTCAAGTCTGAAGTCCTACGAAGATAGAGCAACGGGTCATACTGGATATATGGCACCGGGTAATAGTGATCAAAGTTAATCCGAAAAATGCTGGGGTACGGGTTCTCGTGGTAAAAGGTGTAACTGCGGTGGGAGATCCTGAACAGCTGGAACTTGGTGACGAGCTCCTCCAGGTCGGCCAGGAACTGGAGATCATCCCGGTTCTGCAGGCTTTTCCGTTTCCTCTTGTGCTTTGGCTTCTTGAGGCTCTCGTGGGCCAGGAAGTTGTCCACGATGAGATGCTTCTGTCGGTGGCCATGCCGGTTCTTTGTGCTGGTGTCAGACGGAATGGCCTCCGGGTTGTCCAGGGAGCAGAAATCGAAAGAGTACCTCCGACGGGATTCTGAACTCTTCTCTGCTTGGTCAGACGTGCTGTTGTTGTCCGTCCCAATGCCACTGTCGCTCGGGATCGTCTCCTCGCTGTGCGACTCGCTCACAGGGGACAGGGTTATTTCCTTGAGTGAGCCAATCTCGCAAAGGTGTGAAGGTGAGTTGGCCATCAGCCTGGGTGGAGACAGCTTCCAGGTTCCGCTGTGTATTCCCTTTTGGGTTTTGGTTGGAAGAGCACTGATGGGCTGGAGATTTGGCATAGTTTTCAACTCTGAAAAATTGGTTTCAGTGCTGGCGGGGCTCAGGTTGCCATTGGACCCACCTAGCTGTGTGGACAGTGGGTGCATAGCTGCTGGTGAAGACGCCACAAGTGACTGAAAGTTGGAAGGCACGGCTGGAACTTCCGGCTGGCTAGAAACAGGCCTTGAGTGCTTGATGGCTGTTTTGGGTTCCTCGGATGGGGGTGGCAGCTCTGCTCTCGGCTTCCTGCCCCTCTTCTTGCCAATGTAGATGGTTCCCCTCTTGCTGACATTAATCTGCTTGCCCAGTTTGCTCTCAATCGCGGCCGCCCCAGGGCTGGTCTCTGGGGGGGCTTTAGCCTTCAAAGCAATGTTGCTAGAGCAGGACAAGATCTGGTTCAAGATATTTTTCCTCTTGAGTGTTTTCATCTTATTGATAGTTTTGATGGTCTTCTTATCCAACACCCCAAGCTTTCCAACTTTTTTGTGAAATTTCATCTCGCTCATGGGTTTGTCCTCTCCCGGCACCAGTTGGGCCAACTTAGCTAAGCTGCGTCGTCTCTTCCTTTTCTTGGTGCCAGGAAACTCCCGGCTGATGGGACTGACCGGACTGGTGGACGTCCCCTCGTGAATCGTCTCAACCGTGAGCAAAGGCTGCTTCTTTGGTCGTCCCCGCTTCTTTTTGACTGGCGTGATCACAGTAAGACTGTCTGTGTTAGTGTACAGAGGACTGGAGGGGGTGATGGGATAAGCAGATGGCGGTTCCACCATCAGTTTATCGGAGGAGGCCATGACTGCCTCCCGAAGCATACTGGTGGGTTTTGGTTTGCTGCATGTCCACCTCCGTTTTGCAGCAAATTTTGGATGCTGGATTTCTGGCACTTTTTTTGATGGAGAGTGATCTGAGCATGTTGGAGGCGTCATGACCATGGGTGGCTTCCGCTGCTTTGACACACCTCCTGGAACAACTTTCTCGGCATTTCCACCGGTTTCAAGGCCAACGGAGGGGGACTCGTTCTCTATCATTTTACCCAGCTTAAGGACACGGGGATCTTTCTTATTTCCCTCAGTGTTGGAAAGTATCCTATTAACTACTTCACTGCTCATCGTGATTCCAGAAGCCAGGGCTTTCTCCGGCATGATCTTTTCTACCACGGCTTTGATAGACTGTCTCTTTTTCCTTTTATGGCTGGTTGGATCTAGACAGGGTGCCTTGATAGGGATAGTAATCCGGACGTGACTCGAGTCATTTTCAGGATTACTGACGGAACTCACATTCTGTCTGGCTGGTGATGCCTCTTGGGCGTGATCTGCAGAGTAGCTCTCTCTTTTCCCTTCTGTATTGTCAAATGCTTTCTGGGCACTCTTGACCCAGTCCAGGTCTGGGTTTGGTATGGTTTGACTTAGCACATCTTTTTTACTGGACTTTTTCTTGCTGCTGACAGTAGGTGGCTCGGGGGGGTCCTTTGCACCGCCTCCATCTTGATCAACCAAAGGCTGAAGCCCACCGCACTCGGCAGAGCTGCTGGGTGGGGCTGGTGAGCTATGGTTGCTTGGGGAGGGGGCTACACCTCCCAAGAGCGTATCTTTGCTACTGTTGGACAATTGACTCCATGTGCTCCCTGCGCTGCCTTTCTTACCCTGGGCCTTTGCAAAGGAAGCCACGGGCTCAAGAGCTGGGATCTTGCTGGTGCTTGCAGTTTCTCTGCCAGACTCTGGACTGATGAAGCAATTCTGAGTGGCAGGTCCACTGTCAGAGTTGGTGGACCAGTCCACGTGGTTCTGGCTGCTGCTTTTTTGCTGGTGCTTTGGTTTTAAGGTGTCACCGGTGAAGTCCTGTGGGAGGCCTTGGTCATAAAGGAGAGCTGAGTGTTTCTGTGGCCGCTCGTAAGCCTAAGTGTGGGCAGAGTGGAGAAAGAGAGAGAAACAAAGATGAGTATACAGGAACCATTAAAAATTGAATGTCAAAAGGCTTTATGATTTGAAAGTTGGAAACCGTCACCTTTAATTCCAGAATGCTTGACAGGGGGGGTCTCAATGCAGTAGTAAAAATGATGCACTGATTTTGAACATTCATAAGGATGCTTTACTCACTGTTTCCTCCCTCCCCTCTCCAAATAATAGGAGCTTTAACCTATCTTGGTTAAATGCAATCTCAGAGTAAGAATTGTTTAGAGAGAGGAAGGGCTCTAAAGGTGACCTAGTTCAATGCCTGTATTTTACAAATGAAAAAGCTGAAACTTGAATAATAGAGAGTCCCACCCAAGGCGGCAGAGTCCAGGAGAGAATCTTAACTTCCTGACTGCCTACATTCTTTTGCCCAACTCAAGCTGCCTCTTATTTCTGTCCAGGCTTCTCCTCAAACACACATCTTTCCCTTGCTTCCTCCTATGATCCTTTCTGTTTGCACGTTATCCTGGATTCCAACATCTCTGTACTCAAACAAGTAGCTCACTAGGAACCAATGAAATAAGAAAAGGCAGCCCAATTAAGGAATTCAGGGGGAAACTGGAAGGCTTCAGGGAAAGTGGGCCAGTCAAAGGCATGGAGAGGAAATGCAAGAAGGAAAGAAACATGAAAGAACCTTCAAATATTTGCTGACTGTAGGACTCTCTGAATGCTGCTGTGATTGGGAGTGAGCCCTCTGAGGCATCCTTAAGCCCACATTAGGCATGGGATGCTCTCTTGAGGATACTCTTGGCTATTCTCCGAAGGAACTTTGAGTCTCCTGGACAAATGTACCAGGAAAAAATCATTATCATTCAAGATCACTCCTCTGAACACGTCAGCTGTGTCTTCCCCTACATGGATTCCATATGAATGTCTTCTGACTCCAGCACCTTCCTTAGGAAAGGCAGAACCTTAGGAAAGGCTAGAGGCCAAGCATAAGCAGTGTCTATAAAATCACAAAGGAAATGGATACTGAACACATCATTTTGAGATATTAACATGTTTTTAATATAGAGATGCTTGCATTGTTCCAGATAAATTTCAAACCACGCTACTAGTACAAAGCATTCCTCACAGCTTATTACAAGTCCTGTTTTACACACTGAGTAGTAAGCTTAAGGCATGCACTGCCCTAAGATTTGTTAAAGGAGAAATATTAGTAAATTGAAGAAATCTTTGGATACCATTTCCACTGAGAAGTATATGATGATTGGCTTAGTGCATTTAGGAAGTGTTAACCTGTAATATGTGTCTGTCTGTCTGTCTGTCTGTCTGTATCTATCTATCTATCTATCTACCTACCTACCTATCTATCCATCTATCATCATCATCTAGCTATCTATGGGGTCTGACAATTAAGTTCGCAAACTTGTTGCAACACTATTGCTAACCTTTCTTTGATATCAGAGGGATTATTCATCATGGATTTGTACCAAATGGACAAACAGTTAACCAAGTTTACTATTTGGAAGTGCTGAAAAGGCTGCATGAAAAAGTTAGATGACCTGAACTTTTCGCCAACAATTTATGGTTTTTGCATCACAACAATGCACCAGCTCACAGGGCACTGTCTGTGAGGGAGTTTTTAGTCAGTAAACAAATAACTGTATTGGAACACCCTCCCTACTCACCTGATCTGGCCCCAAGTGACTTCTTTCTTTACCTGAAGATAAAGGAAATATTGAAAGGAGGGCATTTTTTTAATGACATTCAGGACATCAAAGGTAATACAAGGACAGCTCTGATGGCCATTCCAGAAAAACAGTTTCAAAATGGCTTTGAAGGGTGGTCTAGGTGCTGGCATCAGTGCATAGCTTCCCAAGGGGAGTACTTTGATGGTGACTATAGTGATATTCAGCAATGAGGTATTAGCACTTTTTCTAGGATGAGTTCGTGAATGTAATTGTCAGACCTCATATCTACCTACCTACCTACCTATCATCTACCTATTTCTACTTGTCATTGATGCTATATGACTGACATTTTATTAGAAAACACTTCTTGTGGCCCCCGTTGAGAGTCAAAGCACAGATGACAGGAAGCATTACAGGTGAAATTCAATGTGGTAAAACAACCGGAGTTTCCTTCATACCAGTTCCTGGAACCCGAGGCTCATTTTCTGCCTCCCTGATTTTATGAAATCCTGTTTGTATTTCCAATACTGGACTATATGTTTTAAGCGTCATGAGAGAGTCTCCCCAAGCTAAGCCTATCAGTGCCCAGGAGAAAATTAAGAAAAAAAATTATTTAAGCTTTTCTTCATCATGTAGTAAAGAGGAAACACACCATGACATCATCAACCTCTAGAGAACTATTCCTGCAACTTGACTTTGTTTACTAGGTATGGCTGCTGCGGACACAGGCTGCTGTCCCATTTTGTTTTTTGGAAAAAAAAAATAAGATTTCTTATTCATAGCACAAAATGTTAAGTGCCACTTACTTATCTATTATGAATCAGGTCTTTGTTAATTTATAGTTTGTGCTTTGGATTTGAGTTGGTACTATGTGTATACTCGCAGGATGACAGGTCTAGAAGAGGGCTTGAAAACATCTCCTTAGGGTGACAATATAGTTGATGACTTCTAGTAGAACATTTTTGAGAGTCAGCAGTGGCACTTATTAAAAATTATAGTGGGACAAAAGGTGAACGTTTTGGACCTGGGTAAAACTGGACTTAGAGTCACCCTCTTTCCTCTATGCCCTGCCACCAGCCTTCTGTTTTTCTAGATCTGGACACTGAAGTTCACAGAGAGGCTCCATAGTGAAGCTGGAATCTTGGCCACTAATGCCCACCGATTTTTCTCTGCGGCTCCATCTTCTTATTCTTGGCACCTAGCAGAGTCCTTAATTAACTCTTTCTTTATGTTCTAATCTCAGCTGAATCCTAGGAGGCCCTTTACCTTATAGAAATACTCCTATTATAAGATTTTATAATGAAACCATGGATCTCATCTGTGTTGCACTTATCAGTTTTAATTTTACATTCAATTTGTGGACTAACTGAATTAATAGCCTTCTCCCTTTCTACCCTATACATACACACCATCACGGAGGTACCAAGCAGAGTGCCCAGCAAATAGTAGGCGCTCGAAAAACATTTATTGAATAAATACAGGAACATACATTTTACTATGGGTATTTCATTTTGTCGACAGTGAGATTAATGACCTGTGTATTGCAACATATTGTCTGTAAACATAACCACCCCCTCCAGCCTACTTTCTTACGCCATCCCTTCCGCAAGTGCAATTGTCTCCCACAAAGACATCTATCACAATCCTTATACTGCTATGTGCCATTTACTTGTGTACTTTTCTGCCTTCCTCTCCTAGACTGTAAGTACTTTGAGGTCAGAGGCTCTGTCATTTATCTTCTTATGCCCAGTGCCGACTACACAGCAAAACACCCAGAAAGGTCCCAATAAAGGTTTGTTGAATGAATAAACAAAATCATGTTTGAAGTGCCTATTACCATGACAAAATATATGGCTACCTACAAAAGACAATAAACCGCCAATCAGCTGTTTGATAATGGCTCAGAATCAAATTGGAGCACTCCAATGCTCCAAAGACTTAAAGACTGAAGGCACTTGCAAGGTAACTCCCCTTCAGGGCAATTTTTACTGTTAGTCCTCCCCATCTCCTGTTAATTGTTTCACTTTCTAATTAGCTCTGTCTTTGAGGAGGGCCACGTGACTGTCAGGAGGGTGGGTTTCACTCTGGCTGTTGAAAGGTGGGGCCTGCTCACTTACACCCAGGGCAGACCAGCTGAAAGTAATGCTGTTAAGCGTGCCTGGTTCCCAGTGCTTCCATCTGGACGCTGCCTGAGCCCATTGTTCCTACTACATCAGCTGCAATTTGCCCTGCTGGGAGAGGGAGGCAATCAAAGGGCAGGGTGGACAAAAGGGACGCACAACAAAGGATCAGGAGTAATGGGGGGGAAATGGTGCTTTAAACGCTGCACTCAGATGGGTTGAAGAGAAGGGGCAGACAGGACCCAGAAGGGGTGCTTTCGCAGGGATCTGGCCGAACAGGCTTTCTTCCAGCCCTGGCTGATGGCTATATCCCGATGCATTTCAAGAAATCCCATTTCTTCATCTGTCAGGCATGACATATTATATACACAATGGTGAGGCTGTCAGTTCCAATATGTCCTTCACTGAGAATTGAGCACTTACTCCATTGAGACAGAGATGGACAGGGAAAAACAGGGCCCTAGCTGAATGCTAAGGCAGGTGAGAGAAACACAGGCTCTCCCTCCCATCCCCCCTTCTCCAGTGGTTTGATGATATGATTCCCCATGGGGGTCTTAGACTGGGGGCTCTAGGAACCCACACAGCACATGTTTCCATTTCCCCTTCAGCTTATGATTTTTTCTGGGGGATAAGACCTGAATCTTTTAAGGCCTTTATCCCACCCTCAGCCCTCAGCAGGGTCATCTGAGATGGTTAACAAATAAGGGAAGAGGTGATGATATGCTACACTGCGCTAGTTCTTTTTGTGGAAAACTTTTTAATACTCACTCAGCTCAGCATGTCTCCTGGCTGCTCCCCCACCTGCACGATTGACTGTGGAACTCAGTCATTTTGAAGGTGTGGCTTACTTTTATAAGAACAGGGCTTTCCATGCACATTGAGCCCAGGCCAAATGTTCGGCAGTAAAACACCATTTTGAAAACACTGGATAGATTTCTCTAAGGGATGTGCTTATGGAAGCAAGTCTTTGGATAAGGTGAAGAATTCTTATATAGAGTAGATCACTATCACCTCCCTACCACCAATGTATAAATCATATACATTTAAATTTTGTACACGTCAGATTTCTTTTTTAAAAGCACTTTATTTTCACCTATTTTTTTTTAAAGAGAGCATTAGAGCACTGCATAAAAAACTTAAAGATCCATAAAAATGGGAAGAAAACGAGTCACCAGCCATATCTCAGGCTTACCTAAAAAACAAGGTTTTTGCAACGAGAGGAGAAGATGGCGATTTGGGTCTGAGAGGAACATAACTCATCAAAAATCAACCATGACTCTGAGAGAGATAAAGTACCATTTTGGGTTAGCTGTGTTCATGCTACTTTTTGCTGACATCGATAATTTAAAGTTACTATTTGTGAGACACGAGCAGGAAAATATGTCTGAGTATAAAGAAAGGAAGGAGCTTCATCTCTTAATTTGACACTTGGTGCTTTTCAAGATGTAGTCCTGGATCTTTGTACCAGAACCACCTAAGGTACTGGTTACAGATTCCTGGGCCCCATCGCTGGTCCACGAATTTCCCATCTTCCAGGGTGGGACCAAGGAATATGCATTTTAGCATACAGCCCAGATAATTCTGATGTACAATCAAGTTTTAAAACCACCGATCTAATATTTTAACACCATAATTCCTCTGGGGTGGGGCTCTTCTGTGGTTGCTATGACATCCGCAGCGCTTTTTGGTGGTAAATATGCAGAGCAAACCACTATAGGCCTGTTAGGATATGCAATTTGGCACCATTGAGCATTCCTGCTCTGCTCTCTGAACTCTTTGCGATTCACATAGTAAGAAACTCTAACGTGGCCCCCTGTTGAGGTATTCCAAGTACACTGCAAGGTGAGGTGGACGATGATATGGATGGATGAGAAGACTGTCCTCCCAGAAGGGACAAGGCGTACAGGTGTTCATGACCTCCACCCTGGGGTTTCCATTTCCCGGGCTCATCCGGGGCCATCTCCAGCGCTCTGAGAAATCCTGGCACTCCATCCCTGAGGCTAGAAGCAAAGGCTCAAGCCCGAGCAAGAGCTGAGTGTGGGAGACAAGGAAGGCAACCACAGAGTGTCTGATTAAAGGTTCCCAACGTTGGCTATACGTTAGAATCATCCAGGAAGCTTCGTAAAAACACCATACCTGGGACCTAACCCAGGCTAATGAAATCAACATTCTAGAGGAGGGGCCTGAAGGATAGTGCTTTTTTCAAAGCTCTCCATTATCCCAGTGAGCAGACAGAGTTGAGAACCACTGGATTACATCAAAGACAGGGGTCTGGGGTAGGGACTAAAGATGCTCTGATATTATCAGGAGATGTTCCAGCTCAGTGGTTTTCAAACGTGTTCCACAGAGACCTAGGATTCGGTAAAGACATTTCTGAACTGTGGCCGGTAGATTGGGCAAGAGAGAAGCTCCAGACCATCTTTTTAACCCCCAAGTGAACAGAGAAGCCTCGCAAAAGATTCCGCTTAACAGAAAGGAGGTGGGGAGAGAAGATTCTGTTGCTTAAGAAAATATTTTGGAAATTACCAATTGGGCTTATGGAAAGGAGGAATGGATAGGCACATGCCACGGGCTTCCATTGAACTTGCCCCCCAAAACCCAGTTCATTCCTGCATTTGCTAATGGGTAGAGATACAGGAATGTCACTAAGTACCGTCTTTGAACAATGGCTTGATGATCCTCTGATTCCATAGAACTGCATGAATGTGTCCCTGCAAAATCCTTATGCTGAAATCCTAAATCTCAATGTGATGGTGTTAGGAAGCGAGGCCTTTGGGGGCACAATGTGATTAGGTTATGAGGGTAGAACCTTCATCAATGGGATTAGTGCTCATAGAAGAAGAGACCCCAAGAGCTCTCTTGTTCTTCACCATGTGAAGACACAGAGAAGATGGCTGTCCATGAACCAGGGATCAGTCGGCTCCTCGACAGACACTGAATCTGTTGACATCTTGATCTCAGTCTCTGGAACTGTGAGAAATAAATTTCTGGGGGGGTTTTTTTGTTGTTTTTTTAAGTCAGTCTACAGTGTTCTGTAGACAAGGGGACTAGGACAAGGGGACACAGAAAACCTACCCAGCTCCTAAATGGACAGGAAGTTTCCAACTACATATATACAGTGAGTGTGTCCTCATTTCCTGTCACAAGAATTGCCCCGGGAAGACACCTCAATGTAGTTCCCATAGGAAACAGTCCTTATTTGCTATTTGGCGGCTGTGAGTTATGCTGAAAAAAAAAAAATCCTTTTACTGGGGGTGATACCAACTCACGCAAAAACAGAGGCCACTATCATATGCTTCCTTGAGCACACAGTAACTCTGCAGAATAAAAATGATCACTGACTTGGTTGCAGCCATCATGGAATTAATAGGCATTGGCCTTAAGCTTTCCATGGAAATACATGTAAAACTGAACAAAATACATGAAGCAACTGTTTTCAGGCATTGGACAGCAGACAATATGGGCTGCAAACTCGAGAGAGGAGGGAAATTCATGAGGCTACACAGTATCTGTAGTTCTCTGCCTGGGAGAACGTTCTAAACCTGGGCACAGGGAAGTAGAACCCAGAGAGCTGTGATCTCACTGGATGGAAGAAACAGAGATCCGAGTTTGGGGCTCAGACTGGAATTTGGGAGACAGGGTACCTGAGAAGAGGAAGCTATATAGAAAAGGAACCCTAGAAACCTTACTAGGGATTCCTGAAGTCTTTGGCCAAATTTTAATTTGCACTTGAGGGTAAGACTCCATGAAGTTTAGCAGAGATTTGCTATGAGGGAGCGGTAAGCCGAGTGTAGAGTCCTGAGGCCACCGAATATCAGGCAACATTGGATTTCTGACTGGCCAGAGTGGGGTGGCTTTAACAACTGTCCCAGATATTATGTTGATATTCCATCTCTGGTACTCCTGAACAGTAGGATTACTCAAGACCTAGACTAAAAGTACTCTAGTCCCTCCCCAGCAATGTCTAAAAGCAATCTATAATAGAACAACACTAATTAACTACTCATCAGAACAAAAGTCAAACTCCTTAAAGGAAAACAATAAAATCCAGAAATGTCTATGTAGTATCTACAATCTCCGGGACACAATAAAACATTTAGTAGATAAGCAAAGAGGCAGGCCAATGTGACCCACAGCTAGGAGAGTAGATACAGATCCAAGGCCCTCAAAACAGTCATTATGAAGATGTTCAAGTATATAAACTATGGGGAATCTCAGCATAGAGATGGCAACTATAGCAAAATACGATGAAAATTCTAAATAAAAAAAACACACCATCTGAAATGAAAAAAATCAGTGGACTTAACAGCTTACAAGATACTACAGAAGACAGAGTCAATGAACACAAAGAGAAGACAGTAGAAATTATTAAAACTGGGTAAGGGAGAAAGATTCAACAACAACAACAACAAATAATAATAATAATAATTAATAATAATAATAGCATTTCAGTGACCTGTGGGAGAGTATCAAGCAGGCTAACATACACATAATTAGAATTCTAGAAGTAGAGAAGATATGATAATGCATGTGGGTTCACAAATCTAAGAAGCCCAACAAATCCCAAGCAGAATAAATACACAAAAAAACCCCACTCGGGCACATTGCAAACAAATTGATGAAAACCAGAGGTAAAATTTTAAAAGCAGTCAGAGAAAGAGATACATTATTTAAAGGAAAATAGTGACAAAAATATCTGACTTTTCATCAATAAAAATCAATCCAGAAGATAATGAAATATCTTTCAACTACTGAAATAAAAATAAATTCAACTTAAATTTCTAATTCCCTGTGTAAACATCCTTAAAAAAAATGAAAGCAAAATTAAGATATTTTCAAATAAATAAAAACTGAGAGAATTTATTGCTGGAAGACCTGGATCACTAGAAATTAAAAAAGAAATTCTTTAGGCTAAAGCAGCAGTTCTCAACCTTCCTAATGCTGCGGATGACCCCTTAATACAGTTCCTCATGTTGTGGTGACCCCCAACCATAAAATTATTTTCGTTGCTACTCTATAACTGTAATTTTGCTACTGTTATGAATTGTAATGTAAATATCTTTTTGTTTTCCGATGGTCTTAGGTGACCCCTGTGAAAGGGTCGTTTGACCCCCAAAGGGGTTGAGACCCACAGGTTGAGAACCGCTGGGCTAAAGGGTAATAAAACCAGATGGAAACACAGATCTACATGAACAAATGAAAAATGTAGAAATGGTAAATATGTGGACACGTATGTAACACTTTATTCTTGGATCTTCAAAAGGCAACTGACTGCTTAAAGCAGAAATCATAACAATGTATCATGGAATTTATGACATTTGTAGAAATAAAATGTACAACAACAATAAAACAAAGAACAAGAGGGTGATTAATATATGGAGGTATATACTTGTAAAGTGCTTACATTGGAAGGAATATAATATTAGTTTAAAGGAGACTGTGATACTTTTAGGGTGCATATTTTATTTTCCAGAATAACCAATAAAAATAAAACAAAGTGGTATATCTAAAATACCAGTAAAAGGAAACATGGAATACTGAATACTAAATAAAGCTTGATTAAGCTAAAAGAAGGCTAAAAAGGAAGAAAAAGAATGACGATAGATGGAACAAATAAAAAACGGATAGTAACATCGTAGGCTGAAACTCAACAGTATCAGTAATTACATTAACTCTCTATCTACTAAAACACTCCAAAACAAAACAAAACAGCAACAATTAAAATGGGGGATAGGATGTCAGACTGAATTAAAAATAAGACCCAACTACATCATGCTTACAAGAGACATACTTTAAATACAAAGACATGAATGACTTAAAAGTAAAAGGATGGAACAAAATATACCACACAAACACTAAATATAAGAATGCTGGAGGGCCTAAACTAATATTATATAATGCAAAATAGGCTTCAGAACAAACAGTATTACCAGAGATAATGTAGGGACATTTCAAAATGATAAAAGAGTCAATTCATCAGGAAGAGACAATACTCCTAAATATGTTTGCTCCTCATAGAACTTCAAATACGTGAAACAAAAACTAAGAGAATTAAAGAAAAAACATAGACAATCCCACATTAAAGGGGTTTTAACACTTGTCTCTCAGTAATTGCTAGAATAAAGTGACTGACAAATAAAAATATCAGAAAAAAATATGCAGAAGAGTTTAACAATCCTCTTAACCAAGTTAACCTCACCCAACGGTAAAAAATACTTTCACCAAAATGTGCTGGGACACAAAACAAGTAGAAATGGCCTGCGAGCACATGTTAATGTCTTCAAACATCATTGGTCACCAAGGGAAATGCCAATTAAAATCAAAATGAGATATGACTACACACCCAGTAGGTTGGCTAGTCTTAAAAAGACCAAAACAACAAGTGTTGACAAGGATATGGAGCAACTGCCACTCTCACCCATTGCTGGCGGGAGTGCAAAATGGTACCACTTTGGAACTTATTTCAGTCATGCCTTTTAAAGCTAAATATACCCTATGACCCGTCATTTCTACTCAGTATTTACTGAAGAGAAATGAAAACATGTATCCACAAATAGATTTTTTTATAGAAGCTTCACAGCAGCTTATTTAGAGTAGTAAGCACCGGGGAACAACTCAAGTGTGGATCAACGTGAGAATACACAAACGCATCAATAAGAGGAACAGGGTAGAAACAGATTCCACAACGTAGATATAGATACATCGCACACAGAAACTTATGCTGAGCGAAAGAAGCCAGACCCCCCAAAAAGTACACACTGTCTGATGCCATTATATAAAGTTTTAGGACAGGTACAACTAATCTGTGATGACAGAAATCAGAACAGTGGTTGCTTATGGGGTGAGGTGGGGTGGGAAGGGGCAGGACGGAAGTTTCTGGAAGTAATGAACACATTTTGTATCATGATAAGAATGTGAGTTACACAGCTGTATGCATTTGTCAAATTTCTTTGAACAGTACACTTAAGATCTATACAGTTCAGTATATGTAAAGTTTACCTCAATTATGTAAAAAAGAGAAAATACATCAAACAATAATTACTAACAACTCCCTATAGCCAGGATGCGCGTGTGCGTGCGCACGCGCGCGCGCACACACACACACACACACACACACACACACACACACACACACACACACAGCCACTCTGCAGAACTTAGGAATGGTTTCTTGACAGTGAACACCTAAGGCAGCCGGCAACTCAGTTTTTCCCTTCCCCCAGCCCTCTCCTCTCTGCACAGGGAGGGCTGATGGAGCTGATCCCAAAACAAAGGAGCCCAAATCAAGGAGGCAGGTGCTTGTGGCTTCTGCAGGGCTCGCTCTCGCCTTTCCTCATTCTTGGCCGCACCCCTGACCTGGGCCAACAGGTAGAAAGGTGAAGCCCACCTCCACGCAGGCCACAAATCCACCTGGTTTGAGGTAAGGAAGGAGGCTTGAGAAGAACCTGCTTACAAATCAAAGTTAATGCTGCCCCGCCCTCGCTGTAAATCATGTGACATCCATCTGGGTAATGACTCCTCCAGTGTAATTCCCTATTAAGAGGCTTTATCTGGAGAGATAAGCAGCTGGTTTCCGTGTCACTAATTGCTGTCTGCTGTGATTTTAAAACATCTGCACCATTGTGCTCTTCATTTTCATATTCTAATCACCCTGAAACTTGAAAAAGGTACATCATTGATTGTTTCTATGGGTTAATTAGTACACAGTCTCCTTGTAGAGACAATTTAGAGGCAGCCAGAACCTCAATCAGGAAGTTTGTTTTAAAAATTAATAACATTGGCGGTGGCTGGAGAGACTGTCGTGTTCAGGGACACAGCAGGACCCTACTGGTGGGAAAGCCACCCTTTGTTATGCTCCACAGAGGGACACCAACAGGGCAGGAGAGTGGGGAGTGGTGGCAAGCTGGATGCAGGGACATGGGACCTGGCTTGGTCCCCAGTGGACCTGACCAGTGTCTCTGCTGCCATCCACTCCCCAGCTTCCAACTAGCCAGAGGCCCTTTTCCTGTCAGCACAGATCAGGACTTTGATGAGGACTAAAATATCTGGAGGTGAGGGGAATTTGTCAAAGCAAGAACATGGGAAATCATTTCCTATCTTCAGGTCTGTCATTGTCCTGCTCCCTACTTCAGCTACGGAAGAGGGCATTTAGGGAGGGGACTGGAGGATAAATGAAAGAACTGGACCATGGAGGAGAGCAGCGGTGGAACCCAGACCTTCTCAAACTTAAATCGTACATAATTCACCTGGGGATGTTGTGAAAATGCAGATTCTGATTCAGGAGGTCTAGGGTGGCATCCTGCATTTCTAACAAGCTCCCAAGTGGGGTCCAAGGTCAACCATTTGAGATGCACTGGTCCAGGCCCTCTTTTCGCAAGCCCTTGACTGATGTCCCTACTCCTGAGATCCAAGGTTGGGGGGAGGCTTGGGTTCTGTACAGGGGTTGCAATCCCAGCTCCACAATTCAGGGAACAGCTCACATGGCCTCTCCTATCTCAGCTTCCTCACTGAGGAACTAACAGCAGTGCCTAATACAAAGGGAAGTTGGGAGGATTAGAAGCTGACGAATGTCAAGTGTTGACCATAGACCCTGGCCCAAAGTAGGTGCTGTACAAATATACCTTTTATACTTTTATATAATGTAGTTTTCAGTACATTGCTTTTCTGAAAAGCAACATCCAGCAGACATGGGGTAGAGACATGAACGAGGGAGAGTCTCTTTTAAGCTCATATGGTGGTGTCTTCAATCACCCATTCTAGAGGTCCCAGTGGCCACAGTCTGTGACCACCCCCACCCTCAAGCTAGCCCAATGTTCAGAGCTCAAGGTCGTCCTTCACAGCCTCTCTGAGAGCTACTAGACAATACGCAGTCCTGGGAGCTCACTTCTGCACCAAATACATTGTTCTGTCTATTAGACAGTGCTTTCCTATTTTGAGCTGAGGTCTGTCTGCCCTTGAAGAGTTCTGGCAAGCAGGGGAGACAAGCATACCTGACTGTGTTGGCCTGGATCTGAGGACCAGGCCCCTGTAGCTGAGAGCAAATGCACCCCGGGAAGGGAGTTCCCAGCCCCCACGACCCCCAGCTGCCCTTAGCAGACTTCAAGGGGCTTTCCCAGTGGGTCTGTCTGGAAATGTGCTATTGTGAGGGGAAAAGAAGATAAAAACTGGGCTTTCAATTGTGTGACACACAGTTAAAAAAAAAAAAAAAAACCAAAAAACTGCCTCTCAGCAGAAGAGCTGGAAGTAGACTGAAGAAAATGTAGAGAAAGAGAGAAAATAGTGTGGAGCGGTAGGGCGGCCCTTTCAGGGGCAGCCATGCAGCAGGCTTGCAGGGGCTAACTGGAGAGCAGCAGTGTCCCTGCATCCTTCCAGAAGGGCCACGGAGGCCTCCTGATGGAGCTATGCAGGTGCGAGGCACTGCTGACCCAGAATCTCAGTAACAGCCCCGCCGCCCGCCTTCTCCCAGCAGCAGGCTCTGTCCTCCCTGCCCTGGTATTTGTTCTCCAGGCCTGCAGCTGGGTGCAGGGAGCCCTGGGGCACAGAGCACCCATCAGGATGCATTCTGTAGGAAAGGCAAGGAGCAGCAGTTGCAGACTGATCCTAAAGCAAAGGAGTTATGGAGCAATAGTTAGGTTGTAACACGTTGTTAGCTCTTCTCCCCTCCGGGTTAGTTCTTCATCCCTCTCCCTCCAAAGAGGAGGGCACATGTTCTGGCCTCTTCTTTGAGAATTGGTCACACTATGATGGAGTGGCAAAATGAGGGGGGTAGAGTCCTAACGTCTGAATGTCACATCTGTAAGAGAGGTGTGAAACCATACGGGCATCAGAGGAACAGACATAATGGCTGAGGCCCTGGTAAGGCTGAAAAAAAGCTCAGTGACTAAGGGGAGGGTATAGTTAATCTGGCCCGAGGGCATTTTCCAAACTTGCCTGAGGATAAGAATCAGCAGTGGCCTCTGTAAACACACAGCTCTCTCCTGCAAGTTCAGAGTCATGATTCTGGGCTGGGGCCCAAAGATCCTTACTTCAGTCAAGTTTGGTAAACACTTGATAACGTAAGGGTTTCTCCACGGAACGGGGGTTAGAATTGTTCAGCTGTGTTCCAGGGTGGAGGAGTAGCAGGGAGACCAGGGTGAGGTCAGTCCGGCTAGTTCGAGCAGGAAAGGGCTCCAAGGTGAAGCCAAGAGTCTGTCTAGCTTTTGCTTGTTAGAGGAAAAAAAATAATAAGATGGGAGAAGGCGGAGGGAAAAAAGAATATATTTTCCCCTCTTTCCATCACGTTTCCTTTTTTTTCCCCCGTTTTATAAATGCTTTTTACTGCAAAACTGGTACTTTTTTGCCATTAGAGCTATAATAACTGTTGATTAAAAATTGAGTCTAAAATGTCATGAAGATGCTGAATTTGCCTGAAAATCCAGCTTTTAAAGCTTCCCATAAACACTGCAAATGGCGGGCATTTGGGGCTTCACTCATTTAGCCTGAGTTTCATCTGGAAGGAGACACTGCAGTCCAGAGGCCCGGCAGGCAGAGCCAGCATGAGGGCTGGCCTCGTGGGGGAGCTGAGTCGGCTTTATGCGCGCCCCTGCAGAGCTGCAGGGACACATTCATGTCCTGGGTGCACAAGAATAGAAACAATGATCTTTCTGGTGTGGCAGTCATGTGGGTCCCCCTGTCAACCAGTGTTGCCCTCAGAATCACCTGTTTAATCCAAGCTCCTTTACTTTCTCTGGGGGCTTCCTGTGTGACCTTGGGAAAGTGGCTTAGCCTCTCTGTCACCCAGTTTTCTTACCTGTAATGTGGGGATGATACCATACTCACCTCCTAAGGTCAACAGGCAAGTCAAACATGCCGGTCTATATAAAGCACGTGGACCCGTGCCTGGTGCCTGGTGCCAACAGGGCCACCCCAGTGCTCACTGGGCAGTGGGGAACCCTGGCGGCATGGTCAGGCTCCGGCGTCAGAGGGACCTCCGTGCGAGTCCCAGCTGTGCCTCTTGCTACCTGCGCCACCTGGGGCTTGTTTCTTATCTTCTCTACTGCTAAAATGGGAAAAATAACACAGCCCACCTAACAAACAATGTTGGTAAGAATGCTACCACAGGACACATTGTAAGTATGCAACAAATACCAGTGACTACTAACAGAATTTTAGGACTCTTGGTATCACCAATTATTGGTATCACCATCCAGAAACTCAGATCCCTAGGAAGAGGAGTCAGGGGACACTGCACCCCTAGTCATCCCCACCTTTTATCTACACCCCTTTGGACAAGCTCAGATTCCTGGGGTGCGATGCCAGGTCTGGGAGGAGGTCTCCGATGACCAGAGTGACACTGACTTTTTTGAAAGAGAACCCAGTGTGAGCAAACTCGCTGGCCATGGCTCTGCAGAGTCACTCTGAGCCAAATGGCTTGGCCTTGGTCTCTCCAGCTGTACCTGGTGACTTCCTGAAGCACTAGTACCTCAGAGTGTTAGTCAGTTGTGTAGAAATTGGAAATTAGACACAGATGCTCCCCTTTGTCTTTGACTGTCATGATTAGCTTATTAGGGGTTTTAGGCTCTTTCTACATCAAAGCAGAAAAAGCCAGACATTGTACAGAGTTCTTATTGGGGCGCTTTGAGGTGGGGGTGCTGTCATGCTATAAAATCATGGGGACAAGATGTTCCACATAGTATCTGTATATTATGAGTGCCGGTGCTGGTGGGCATCACGGAATCGTGATGGGGAAGTTGTGAGTGGGCTGAAAGTCTCTGTCTCCCTCCATTAGGCCGGAGCCTGGTCACCTGACTCTATTCATTGGAATCAATCACTCATTAAGCAAACGTGTATTTGGTGGCACTACAGATGAGCATGGTGCTCGCATAAGTTACAGAACCCTCTACGTTGATGGTATTCTTGGGGTACCTGCAAACCCATGCACTTTGCTGAGGCCTGTTCAACCCTGGTCGACCTGCCCCCAGAGCTCTCGATTCTTAAACTGGCTTCCAAGGTGAGGCCAGTCTGAAGTTTCTGCCCCAGCTTGGCTGATGGACTGGCTAGTTCAGAATTTTGCCTGCCCTTCCCTCAGCTCCTTGTCAACCTTGGTTAGAGAGGTTGGCCTCGATCGTTCCACTTCCAGAGGCCCACCTCACACACCTGTCTCACCAATAACTGCTCTAACCGCAGTCACCTGGAGGACTTCCTTCCTTGGCCCATTAACTTAACCATGTCTCAGCCAGGCAATTCTGGGATGTTTTTCAGCAATTCCCTGCATCCAAGAAGGGATAGGGGATGAGGGAGAGAGGACAGCCCCTTAGGGACCACCCTGTCATTCAATGAGGGCACTGCGTCCCAGAGAAGGGAGCACCTTACCCGGGCACTTCCTGATGATACAGCATTAACCACCAGGCCAGAATCATACAGTAGAAGGTTTCTTCTGCGGCCTTGTGTCTCCTTAGCTGTGGTAGGTTTTGGTCCCCTGCCTTTGTGGATTATGCACCAAGGCACAAGGTATTTAAAGACAAAGGCACATCACATCGGCAGCTGCAGGTCCACAAAAACCCATCTTTTTTAACACCTACGTTGAGACTGATGTCTTCACCTTACTTCTCCCTCATTCTAACGCCCCAACAACTCCCCACTACCTAGGTTAGGATCTTAATTTTATTTTGTTTTTATATAATTAATTTGGGTTTCAGTTTTCACTCAACCCTTAACACGTGGGGTGACGCTGGGCAAGTAACTCAAGCCCCTGGCATCCATCTCTCTTTCTGTAATAGAGAAATGATCACCCCAGGCCTGCTTGCCTCTCCAGGTTGCCCTGAGGATCTAATGGATGTGAAAACATTTTGGGAACCATAAAGCACTATATAAATACAGGTTATAGCAGTTGTTTGTTATTGCTTGGTTGAGAACTTGTCTAACGATTTGGAAAAGCCAAGAATTCTGAACACACTCCCTGTAAACTCAGCAGGAGATGCAGAGATAAGTTGGGATACGTCTTAGAATAATTTTTTAAAATCACGTTATTTCTATACACTTTCTAAGGACTCCTAAATCTCACCACCCATCTTTCTCTGTCTCAGCTGAAGGGAAGGGTGGAGGAAAGAGGCAGGGAACAGAAAACAAAAACAACAGCCCTCCCCACTCTGGCAATAAACTTCTAGCTCTAAAGCAGGTTTTATTTAGTGCGCCATAAAAACAGTCATTTCTCCCATCATAAAAGGAGCCTGACTACCCAGCCTCGTTTTTCTGCAATGAGTCTGCGGGTTGAGTGGGTCCCAGTTCTGGAGCAGACTACAGCCTGCCCTCTCCTCCTCAACTCTACTCTCCCTTCCCCCAGCCCTGTCTGTATCGGGAAATGAAAGGCAAATTTTAAGTATTTTATTATGTGTGAATTTACAGGGGGAAAAAGTATACATTTTTGGAGATGAAGCTAGGATTTAATTGTCCCTCTGTTTTATGGCCACTCCCTCATGGATATGTACCAGACAGCTCGGGCACTGTGGTTTCTTCTTCTTTTTTTTAATCCAGGCGGGATTGTAGCAACTTTCCCAGCCATTAAACAGGTTCTGGAAAATTTAGGTCATTCTGGTGAGAAAAGAAAAAGAAAGAAAAAAAAACCCCAAAAAAACCCCACACAAGCTCAAGGAAAAGAAGCAGAGTGGGTTCTCTGAGCTGCACCCAACCTATCTCTAAACTTCTATAGTGACCTTCTCTCCGGGACCCTGAGAGCTGACTGTTGTTCTCCTGAATCACCTGGGAAAGCGTTTAGTGCCATACAGAAGGTAATTTACTAAATGGGGACCTGGGTGAATCAATCCTCCTCAAGAGGAGTGAGCAATACACTGTGGAAGTCTGTTTCTCACCACATAAGCAGAGGAGTTCGCATTGAGACATCCCTAGAACTTGAGTGTATTTCCAGGTTTCTTCTAAATGAACCCCCGTCCAAGCCAAGCTGGCCAAGTTGGCTCCTGGAATGCAAGGACGGTTCGAGACGCAGTGGGCATACAGCATTAGGGTGAGCGGCAGGAAGCCTGATTTCTAATGAACACTCCTCTGAGCCTTCGTTTCCCCATCCGTAAAACAAAAGGGCCAGTGTGCCAGAGGACTGTCCAAAGCTCTTCTGAGCTCTAGGACTATAAACTTGAAAGTACAATTATTCGTCATTTAGGATTCAAGACATAGGAAGAACCACATTCTTGAAAGCCCTAAATACAGCTGAGGTAACTTCCCCACTCTAGCCATTCCTTTTAGGCTTTGCCTGAGCTCATTCTACAAAACACCCTAGGCTGTGGATGGCATTTGACTCCTTGATCACAAACCTTGTTTATCAGTGGGAAGGACAGAGTGACAGGAGCCTGGGGAATCAGAAGCTCAGAGGTGCCTAACCTGCAACCTGACATCATTTGTTAAATAGTTGGCAGGTGCCCTCTTAGTACAAGTTGAAAGGAGGCCATAGTCTCAAGGATCCCACATATACAGCTGGGTCATCCTGAAGCTTTCCTGTTTGTGTCTTTGTACAACCAAATAAAATGTAGGCTTGCAAGGATTTCCTGAAGAGCAGAACATTTGGCAGAAGGATTTTAAAAAGTTCTGAAGAGTAGGTCTCCTTAGCAAGTGTAAAACTTCTATAAATGCATCCTAATGCTTGGTTTCTTAACCCTCAAACAACCACCATGCTGGCTTATTTCCCTGAGGGCATCCAAGAATTTTGTTGTATCTTCTAGGTTGCTTTAGTTCTTCCATGCAGCACTGGGGCACAGTGGAGAGTCATGATGGGTTTTAACTTTAGACTAGATATCTCATCTTCAATAACAACAAATTCTCAAAGCTCTGGCTAATCATAAGGGGAGACTAAGGATTGGATCATGTCCCACAGATAGAACAGAAGCAAAGTACATCAAGGTAACTATTTAGTGTTCAATGCTAAGGGCTCCATGCTCAACGAGTTAACTTTCCTCAATTTTGCTTCCACATGTAGTAAGTTTGACTTGCTAGCTGACTCACAAATGCATACTCTTGGCCATAAGGATAATTAATTTAAAGATCATGGTTGGCTCAGGACAAATCTATCCCAAGTAAATGGCTAAATGATTGTGAATCAATGCCATGCAAACACAACAGGATCAGAAATACCTACCTGATGACCCAGAGTGCAATGCCACCTCCCTGATGATCTTGGGCACATATCTAAACTCTCTGAGCTCAGTTTGTTCCCCAGTTAAATAGAAATGCTTTCCCTGCCTATCTAGTGCTCAGCCATATTGTGCAGGAGGAAAGGAGTTAATGCCACAGATATGGCTCTCAGCTGATATCTATACTTTCTGTTCAGAGGAAGTTACATATCCTTCAGGTGCCCAGGGTCCTAGTCTTTGACCTCTAGTGACTCACTTCACTTCCCTGTAAGTTTCCTCCAACATAAAACCATATGGACAGATGAGATGATCTCTCAAGCTCTTCGCAGGACTGCCATCCTAGAAAATTGTAACATCAGAGCACCGTAGTTCCTTGCTATAAACTAACCAACATGGCAGCTGGCTGATGGCAATTAGGCAAGCGGCTCTTTTTCAAGGTTCGGTAAATCCATGGTTTGAGGAGCAACTTGTGGAATCTCTGAACTCTGGGTCAATTACCTTCGAGAGGGGTCCCTGACACTCTTCTTCTCATCAGCTAGAAGATACTCTCTTCTCTGGTAAGTGTCTATCCTAATGTTTCTGTTTCTCCAATATTTTATAACTGACAGCATCTTAAGTTAGAACATGTACCATGTAATTAGATTCCCTTGCCTTATGGATGCGGTGCCCCTTTTGCTTGAAAGGAGAAAGACACTTCACCTAGGAATGAGAGCTGAGCAGCGCCGCATGTCTGCTCACCAGGGTTCACTTCAGCTAGGCAGGGAGAACAATGTCATTAAAACGGGTCCTTTGTCCTGTGACAGCTGCTCCAAAGAACTGGAGAAGAGAGATTTTAAACTGGGCCACACAAAGCTAAGATTCTAACCCTAGTGACTTGGGGGAGGGTGAGAGGAGATAATTACTCCTGCTCTTTATAGAGGTAATTTACAACATCAATACTTTACGTTCCAACAATGGCTGTAGATCACATGGAAACATTTGATGGAGCAGAAAACATCTCTCTTCCTAGGATCTCAGTAAGGTTCATGGACACACCTAGTATAAACTTGATTAAAAAGACCATCAGTTTTGTGATTCAGCAGGGTCAAGCCCTTGTTCCAGTTCAGTAATTACTAGATGTGGGGCTCTGGGCAAGTCACTTATCAGTCTTTGATTTTTCTCTTTGCCCATATATATTGATAGAATGGGCATGGAAATGCCTTGCCCATGACTATAGTGAGAAGGAATGAGATAGTGACAAAGAAAGCTTATGCATTTTTTCTTTCATCTCTTCATGTGTATGTGCTCTTTACTAATCTATGAGCACTTGGAGAACAGGAAGACTAATTTAAGCCTCTTTAATTTATTTTTACATAGAAAAGTCACTGAAATAAAATGTTTGAGTTTCTCTTACGCTTATAAGTCTTTGTGGTTACTCTTTGGCTCATGAATAGACTTCAAATTCCTCTGTCTGGCCAATCAGTCCTCCCAAACTGATGTCCTGAAACACATGTGCCATAGTAGACTGCTCAGCATCACAAAGGCCCCTCAGAGTGTGACACTGGTCACACAATCTAGCCTGCAAAGCCATTCTCTGTTACCCTGCATGCCTAGTCTCCATCTGGCAGAAACCAAATCTAATGTCACATCCTTCATTAAAGCCTCATGCTGCCATTTAGCCTTCCATCCACTGGGCTCCCATGACATTTCTTTTGTATGTCCTGTAGGGCTTAGCATAGCTAGCCTTATAGTATAGTTACGTGTTCTCCCTCCTGGACTGCAAATATTTTGAGGGGATCCCTTACAACATTTTGCACATGTACTGACTACTATGATGATAAAAAAAAAATGTTGAGACATTTCAGAAGTTGCAAAGCACTAGTGAAAGGAAAGTATTTTTGATCTTTTGATTGTGGGCCTCCCCCAGTGCACCAACTTGGGACTATTCCTCACATCCCTTCTCTCTACCTTTAGCCCCTCTATCATGGCTTCTCCCAATACTGCTGCCCCTGGAACCCCACCCAGTCCCATTAGACAGGGTCTGGTCTCCTGCTCAAGGCTCCCAAGACAAGCCTCAGAGGAATTTAGCCCTTGACGCCCATGAGTCAGAGATGCTGCAGACTGCTGGACTATCAGTGGGAGAGTTCAACTACCTTCCCCTTCTAATAGCATGTGCAAGGTTTGCAAGCTAGCCTGGGAAGTTACCCATCATTTATCACATTGGAGGTGGGTTCTTCACCTTACCTCATCAAGTAAGCTTGACGCATTGCTTCCATTTCTAAATCAAGATTTGACTTTATTAAGAGCGAAAAAAGAAGCTATAGAATTTGAGGATTAATTGGAGAATTAAAGTTCCTTAAAATTGATGTAGCCCACTCACTTCCTTTTATGAATAAGGAAACCAAAAATCAGAGAGGTCACCCAGCTAGCTAATGATAGCATGAGGACTGAAACCCAGGTCTCAGGCTTGTCAGTTCAATTTTCACTCTATCATATCCCTATTAGTAGTGATATTTTAGTAGACATAATTTCGTAGATATGAGAACAAAGGGGACAATTGAAGAACTATGGCTGGGTAAGCACGTCGCTTGCAAAAAGTTAAGGTGACTCTCTTAATGCCTGGAACTAGTTTCTGACGAGTCTACTATATATTCTCACAGCGTAAGTTCTGGAGAAGCCTGAGCAGGAGCGCATTCCAGATATCCAGTAAGTGGCTATTGTCCTTGAGGGCTCCAACACGTGTGACAGGGACCTTCATGGTTGGTCCCGGCAGAAGCTGCAAACCATAGTGGGAAACCACTGATGACTGTCAGTTACCCATGAGATAAATCAGCACAGAGGTCATTATTAAACCACTGGGCTCTCATCACGCTCCTTTAAACAAACCTGCTTTTGACCCTGCTACCTTCTCGTCTGCAGGATTCTCCCTCTCCTGTGAGCTCAGCCAAATTGTAATCAGTCTGTAAGACCCAACTTAAGTCCATCTTGTCTCATAAACCTATATTCTTTCTTTCTTTCTTTCTTTCTTTCTTTCTTTCTTTCTTTCTTTCTTTCTTTCTTTCTTTCTTTCTTTCTTTCTTTCTTTCATTCAAGAGATATTTTTTGAGCAACTACTCAGGCTCCATTACAGAATCTAGTAGAGAGAAGAGAGCTAGGAAAACCAACAAAAAACTATATTTATAACTACACGTGTTTACACATACATATACATACACATATCTGCTATATACATGAATATATATTTACATACAAGTACATGCAGGATACACACACACATATTAATCAAATGGGACTGTTTAAAGATGAGGGGATTTGATTGGGACAGGCTGGTCAGAGATGCCCTTTCTGAGAAAGTGCTAGCAGAGACCTAACTAAAATGAACACTTCTCTACACAAATGGTCCACGTAGAGTCAAGAACCCTATAGGTGATCCCTTAATTCCCTTAGTATATTGTATTTTGATTCAACGACTATTTACCAAATAGTAGTTCCATGTAAGAGCCTGTGGCTAGATGACAGATACACAGAGGAGAATGAAGTGGGCATGGCGCTGCCCTTAAGGAGATCATGGTCAAGTGCGGAGACAGGCGTCATCAAACACACAGCACAGAAAAGGGCACTGGGACCAGCTATGCTGCCTATGCCACTTCTTTATCTAAAGCCCAAGTGGGGCTGGCAGGAACGTCAGCTGATGGCTGCCCTAATCTCAGCTAACTGCTCCTGGAAAAGTGAAGTTTCCACTAAGATTGTGCTAAGGTCACATGTGCTGTCTAGCTCAGTGACAGTGCAGCTCAGATATCATCACAGGTATAAAGCTAATAGCTAGAATATAAACTCTCACATTTATGCCATATTATAGTAGTCAAATATTTTGATAGGCATCTTTTTGTTCATTCTAACAATTCTGTGGATTAGCTGGAGTTGAACAAAATAGCCAGAATTGGAAACACTCGGTTGGAAAGAGCCTTTGAGGCTATTTGATCCAACGTTTTACCCACTGCTGGGTTCCTTTCCTCAGCATTTCTGAGCAATGGCCAATGTTCCTTGCTTTACTATTTCTAATGACAAGGCAGCCATGACTCTCAAAGCAGTCGCTTCCATTTCTGGGCAGCCCAATGGCCTGTTAGTGGTCAGGTGGGGTAAATCCCATGTCTCCTGACACCCAGTCAAGTGCCCTTTGCTCTGGGACCCTCTCCTGGAAGGACTTCCCTCGGGCCACAAGGGAAGCTGAGATCCAGGACACTCCAGCTAAACCTGGTCTCCCTTCCTCAGGCTGAGGCCCTCACTCCACCCTGCTGGACCCTCCCAACAAGTGCATGTCCCCAGGAAGTACAACCAGAGCACAAGGACCAGATCCTAATGCAAACACCCATCATGCAGAGGTACAGGCAGTTCTGCGGATAATTATTTTGAAAAAGGTTGTGTGTGGGGTTCATTTAATCAAATTGTCTGACAACTGTTTATCGAGAGCAGCCCTGGGAAAGAGTGTGGCTTTTAAACATCTAATCTACTTTACTAAGCCCTCCGAAAATACAAACCAAGGGCAGAATGCTCCAGGCAGGCCGTGGCGAACAAGTCCATGTAAGGGCACGTGAGCACCATGAGGCTTTCTCGGCGAGACACAAGCCTGCTGCAGCAAGGGCTGACATGTTCAGGGCTGCCTTTCCTCTCCTGCTCCTTTCTCCAAACCTGGCTCCCAGCAGCCTTCAAAGTCCTGCTGAATGCTGCACTCATCCACTGGAAGCACAGCAACCCGAGGCCCTCCTGTGCACTGGCTCTGAGTGTAGAGGTAGGGGGCACGGAGCTCCACAGCACCTCACAACCTCCCCTGCAGGAGGCAGACACTGCCAGCCTTGAGGGCAAGCTGGAGAGGGTGCGGGGGAGTGCTGGGGGGCCCAGAAGTCCCGGAAGCCACTAGTCAGAGTGCCAGCCCTCCTGCTGGGGCTGGAGGCGAGGAATCAGAACACTGAACTCCTCGCATTTGCACATGCACCTACTCACTCATTAACTGGATTATAGAACCAGAAAGTCAGGCATTTAAATATTACCTGGCCCTGTGCTTAAAAACATTATTTTTAAGCTTTGTAATCCTTGGTTTAAATGAAATCTCAGCTGGAGCATAAACAAATAAAGATGGTAAGAGCTGAACCACCCCGGGATTAAAGGCTGGAAACACTCCTAATGATCCTACACCAAACCACCTCTCCTCGGGCAGTGACCCCGAAGTGAGCTCTACGGAGCCCTTGAAGATAAAAATTCAAAAACCACTAAGTAAGTCGATCACCCTTCGTTTTACAAATAAGGAAACTGAGGCCTAGTGAGAAAGAGCCCGTGCAAAGCCACCCAGCCGGCTCAACTGGCTTACGGCTGTTCTGGTGCAAGCCACTTCTACCCCACACAGCATCCTCAGCAGAGTCTCTCCTCCTCCGATGTCCACTCAGAGGGACATTCAGGAGGTTCTCTGGGAAATGAGATTCTATCTATTAATTTCTTCCTTCGATGGGGTTCCCTAGAGACAATTACTAGAGCATGGTATAGTCAATGAACTGGCACGTTGGCCGGTCACCATGTGCTGATGAGATCTGGGAAACCAGGAAAGCGTTTCACTGGCCAAGTACGTGTCACCCGGCCCGGGGTGGTCTATACTTTCTGGAACAGTTTTCACATACATTATCTCTCATGCCTCCCAACACCTTTGTAAAGTGCATAAGGGAAGGAATTCTCAGTCCCATTTTATACTTGAAGAAAGTGCCACCGAAAGGGTTCAGGTGACTTGTAGGAGCTTGAGAGAATTCATGTTTCTGAGACTGAGAGCAAAGCTGAGAGTCAAATATAGATTTCCTGCCATAGTTTAGGACTCATGCAACCTCATTCTACTGACTGCTCTGATAATATGCTCTCCATGTCTGGGCTGCTTCTTGGACACGTTATCTCATATCCCCCAAACAGGGCAACATCAATTCATGCTTCAACTGCAGGCATGAGGTGGCGTCTCAGTATCAGATCCCATTGTGACCTGGACTGGAACAGTATTTACACAAATTATGTTTAGGAAATTTGAGTGCTTGAGAAGGACTTCATAAATATTTGTGGAATGAAAGAAGAAAAGAAACATTCTGGGCAGCAGACAATGGGTTTTTCTCTATGAGAAAACTACGAGGAACATCTCATCATGGAATCAGGACCCTTGTTCACACAAACTCCAGTGAGGCTAGAAACTAGAAATCAGACAAAGAACAGGTGTTTGTTTGGACAGAGAAAAACATCACTGAGTGGGGTGATTGGAAAGGGGAAAAAGGGTGGTTGAGAGAACACGTCTTGGAGTCATCTAGTTGTAGGTTTGGATCTTAACTTCTACTTACTAGCTGGGTGATATGGAATCAGTGTCTCGTCTCTTTGCCCCCATTCCCTCATGTGTAAATTGAGGACCACAGCAGCTTCCCGATGGGGTCATCACAAGGAGAGAAGGAGATACAAGGAGGGAAGGGCCTTGCCCAGGGCACTTGGAAAGTGGGAGCATGTAACTGCGCGCAACTTTTCCCAAGCTTCCCTTTTCCCTGCTTTAACCACATGCTGTTCCAGTAAAGCCCGGCTCTTGTGTCTGCCTGAGGCCTGCTCAGGATTCTTGACACAATAGTTCAGCCATCTCTTATCTCATGTGTCTAACATCCGGTAGCTTCTAACAGTCAGTACTAAACATTTGAGCCCCATGATGGTTAATTTTATGTTCCAATTTGACTGGGCTAAGGGATGCCCACAGAGCTGGTAAATATTATTTCTGGGTATATCTGTGAGGGTTTTCCCTGGAGAGATTAGCATTTGAATCTGTAGATTGAATAAAGAAGATCACCCTCACCAATGTGGGTGGGCCTCATCTAATCTGTTGAGGGCCTGATGAGAGTAGTCCCCTTATCCACAGCTTTGCTTTCCATGGTTTCAGTTACCTGTGGTCAACCATGGTCTGAAAACATTAAATGGAAAATTCCAGAAATAAACAATTCTTAACTTTTAAATTGCATGCAGTTCTAAGTAGCTTGATTAAATCTTGTACCATCCTGCTCTGCTGCACCCGGGACATGAACCATCCCTTTGCCCAGCATATCCCCACTGGATACACTCCCCACCTGTCAGTCACTTAGTAGCCGTGTCAGTTATCAGATTGACTAGTGGTATCACAGTGCTTGTGTTCAAGTAACATTTATTCCACTTCATAATGGCCCCAAAGCACAAGAGTGTGATGCTGGCAATTCAGATATGCCAATGAGAAGCCATAGTGTGCTTCCTTTAAGTGAAAAGGTGAAGTTCTCAATAAAGAAAGAAAAAAACCTGTAAGCTGAGATAGCGAAGATCTATGGTAAGAACTAATCTTCTGTCTGTGAAATGGTGAAGAAAGAAAAATAAATTCATGTTAGTTTCGCTGTTGCACCTCAAAGTGCAAAAATTATGGCCACAGCACATGGTAAGTGCTTAGTTAAAATGAAAAAGGCATTAAATTTGTTCGTGGAAGACATGAACAGAAAACATATTCTGACTGAGGATGTGTTATGCCAGAAAATATTGAGCCTACATGAAGGCTTCAGCAGGGATCCCCTGAAATGAGTGACCATAATCACACAACTTTTATTACAGTAGATTACTATGATTGTTCTATTTTATTATTAATTATCACTGTTAACTTTTCACTGTGCCTAAATTAAAAATTAAACTTTACCATAGGTATGTATGTGTAGGAAAAAAATAGTATCTACAGAGTTCAGTACTATCTGCAGTTTCAGGCATCCATTGGGGGCCTTAAAATGTATCCCCCCTCAGAGAAGGGGGGTGCTGCTGTACAGGCTTACCTCAGAAATTATTGTGGGTTTGGTTCCAGACCACCACAATAAAGTGAGCATCACAATAAAGCAAGTTATGATCTTTTCACTGGTGGTGGGTCTTGCCTTTAATTTGTAAGAAACACCACCTCTGTGAAGTGCAATCAGTGAAGCGCAATAAAATGAGGTATGCCTACACAACAGAAAGGCAGAGGAAGGGTGGGCTTGCTTTCTGCTTGAGCTGGGACATCCATGTTCTCCTGCCCTTGGACATAAGCTTTCCTGGTTCTCAGGTCTTTGCACTTGGACTGAAACTTACACCATGGCTCTCCTTGCTTTTCAGGCCTTTGGGTGTGGACTAGAATTCCACCACCAGCTTTCCTGGGCCTCCAGCTTGCAGATGGCAAATCATGGGGCTTCTCGGCCTCCATAACCACCTAGTGAGCAAATTCCTCATACAAACTTCTTCGTGAATATCGATATGCATTCTATTGGTTCTGCTTCTCTGGAGAGCCCTGACCAATTCAAGTCCTTAATTGTTTATTATTATGTTTTATGTTTGGCTTTTTTCTTCTAAACAATTCTCTGAGCCTCTCGGGGACCCGGGGGTCATGTTTCTCTTACAGTCCAATGGTGTTTATCACAGGGCTGGGAACACTGTTAAGTGCCATGTGTATACTTATTAATTGACTCACTGGCTAGTTGAACGATTTGTAACCTCCACTTGATACTAATGTCCTTTTGATTGAAAAAAGAAAAAAAGAAAAAGATTCTCTTAGTCACTAAACGAAACCCCATACATCCTTTGGGGGTTGATCCTTGAGTGTATTTCTGAAGTGAGATTCACTGTTTGGAAAGCTCATTCTGGAGCATAATGGACTGAGGGGCAATACAGTGGGCAAATGTTCCCCGTGCTTTCCCCTGAGGACGCCTCATGAAATCAGGGATCTTTGATTGCGAAGTTGGGAATAAAGTAGACAATATTTCTTTATCATGAATGTCTACAAATCTATTCAAATGAATTTGTAAGCACACATTTACAACCAAGTAATGATATCAATCATAATCTGAACCATTAAATTCGTAAATGCTAGTCTTTTAAATGGACCCCTTTGCTATCTACAATCCATGAAGGAATTAAAATAAGCCAGATTTAGAAAATGAGAGCTTACTCCAGGATCCAGGTGCTAAGGCACCTTTCCCCAGAATATGTGCCTGGGTCTTGGCATAAAGGTGCCCAGAGAAAGCTTGCTGCCAAGAGCGCTAGTTTGGGAATTGAGTCATGGGTTCAAGTCCTATTTCTGTTACTAAATTACTTTGTCTGGAACATCAGGGGGTTGGTCATGATAAACTTTTAGGCTCCTTTCAGATCTTAATGCTCTAAGAAAACAAAACAAAAAACGCTTCACCTCAGTCCAAACCTGTCCTAATCAATAACCTCTGATGGCATCCATCCTTGTCTCTCCCTATCATTTCCTACTATCGATTGATTAGATAGACCCTTTGGAAGAAATGCCTCTCCTTCTGTTTGAATCTAGAAGGCAGTAGTCATTCAAAGAGCAAAGGCAATGCCAAATGCATGCATTTACTGCCCAGCCCTTGCCAGCCATATAGAGAGTGACTGTGACTTTGGCTCTGCCCAGCAACACAAGCTAAACTAAACCAAACAAAAACTAGACTTCAAACCTTAATGATGAAATGGCAAAACAAAATATGATGCATGATTTCCACAATCACTCCAAGCGTGCTCTGTGTTGCCTAAGAGCAGAATTTTCCTAGAGGGCAGGGCCTTACCCCATCAGTCAAATTCTGTTCCAAGCCAGTGTGTTCATAATCAACAACTAATGGTGATCCCCGGGGTTTGATGACAAATATTCTCACCCCAGGTAACTCATGAGACTGCAATCTACTTTGAGTTGACATCTGTGCAAAGCCTGTGCAAGTAGCAAATGGAAACCACACATAAAGAACATGAAAGTGAGGCATGCCTTGGCTGCGGTGTGGGAAATGAGGGTGGCTTCTGCAGCTCCAGACACGGCACGCTGATTCTGGGGTCTGTCCTCCATCTAAGGACAAAGCTGTAGACACTGAAAGGCCAGGTCTGGGCACCCGTCCTGAGTGCTGTGCTATTTTGTTAAGCTCACCAGAAAGGCATGCAAGTCCTCTATTGTAAAAGGCTCAGAAAGGAGTGGCGAGAGGGTAGAAACAGAAAATAAACCAACGAAACCAAGCCTACCGAGTATCTAAAAATGGAATGGGCCCAGCCATAGTATGGTGTCACTGTGACCTTTATACAGCCAGCTGTGGTTGCCGTGGGGCCTTCAAAGATGTCTGAGAAGCACGCTGAAACCCCAGCACACACACAGTTCTGAGCTGGCCATGGCAGAGATGCACACTCAACTTACTGCTTCAACAGCCCTGAGACTCTAATTTGGACAGGTAGGGGCAGCCAGGGAGAGCCCACCGTCCAGCCCTAGACCTGGCTGGAGTACAGGTAAACTGCTCTCCTTCCCACTCTAGCCCTCTCCAAGCATATTCCCTTGTGTCTTCCAGGTCCTCTCTTCTCTACATGTTCCCATTATATCAACCTTTCAGTCCTTACCCACCTGTATTGTTGGTCCTCTGTGAAGGTGACGCTGTACACTCCATATACGCCTCTCTTTTTTCAGGATGCCCACAGCACCAGTAGTCTGCGTTAGAGAATTTACACTTGAATCTAACCATGAGGCAGCCTGAGGGCCGGAGCCTTGCTCTAAGGATGGCAGAGCAGAAAGACAGAAGAAGACAACATGGTGAGGCTGCCTCACCAGCCCCGACCTTCTTACCTCTATAGTTCCTGAGTCAAGAGAAAACTCAACTTCTACCTTGCTGGAGACTTGTTCTGTAGGTTTTCTGTTATAGGAAGCTGGACTTCACCTTCCTTCACTGGGACAGAGGCCCATCAGCTTGTATTTATGGAGTAATAAGCCCGCCCTGACCTGGATTCAGGCAAACCATTATCTTAGAGCTGAGCCAAGCACTGAGAAGGCAACGGTGCCACCAGTGCTCACTGCTTTCTTGGTCATATGTGAGAGAAAGGGTAGAATATCCAGGAGAGAAGAAGAAAGAGAGGGAGCAGAAAGGCGAGTGACTGACTGAGAAATGTGCAGATGAGCATGCGTGGAGTGAGGGGGTGAGACTCCTCTGAATACAGAAGGTATTCACTGGAAAGAAAAGTTACCTTAGAAATCTGTATACAGATGTGCTTAGTGAGCATCAAGAAGTAAAGGAGGCTTCTGGAAGGGAGGCAATCAGTAGCATCCTTTTCATAACATATATGCTCCCCTAAAAACTCAATTCAATGAAATTTCATCATTCCTTGGATAATATTACTACAAGTTCTAGGGGAAGCAGCAAAACTCAACACTTCCACAAACATTTATTAAGCTGTCACTATGTCTCATAAACATGGTCCCTGTCCTCAGAAAGCTTCAAATTTATCATGGGGTCATGACTGACATCAAATAATAAAGATATCACCCAGAAAAAAAGCTTTTATGAGTAAACCTGACCTATACTTCAAAGGGGGTGTTAATGCCACTTCCTTCAGAAGCAGATCTCCTCTTATCGCCCCTGCTGGAGGGGCCCACTTCCTCTCCAAAACCCCTGGTGCATTTGTTTTTATATCTGTCATATATCAATCATTGCCTATGGCCTTGAAGCTTGTGCATTTTGTGTGTGTGTGTGTGTGTGTGTTGTGTGTGGGTGTGTGTGTGTGTGTGGTGTGTGTGCACGCACACGTGTGTGCATCTTCTCTCCTCCATTACCGTGTAAGTTCCTTCCTGACAGCATTAAGTCTTACACATTGTGCCTCCTCCATGACGTCTGTCTGTCCCTGGCACAGTTAGGCATTAGTGAGTACGGTTAAACGTCTATTAGAAAAGGGAGACGGGATGCGGAAGAGTGTAGAGCAGGCCCTTTACGATGAGGAATTTCACTGGGGAGTTCAGAGAGGCTCTATGGTGAAGTCTGGCTGTGCTGCTTAGAAACCGAACAGGTGAAGTAGGGTGGGGAGAGCCTTACCCACTCATGGCGGGAGACCCAGGAGGTGGCATCATTTTCACACCTTTGATGAGACACTCACTGTTCAACCTCGGCAAGGTAAACAACACAATTGCTTTGCCCTAGAATTAGGAAGATAAAGGTCTTTGTTTCTGAACCTACCCAATACTAAAAAGAGAGTCTGAGAGGAAGCTAGCTTGGGACCACCTTCAGCCTGAATGAAGATCTCCTAATCTGTGAATCAAAACAAAACTTCCAGGTGCTCTGGAGACAGGTGGCTGGTAGGCAACAAAAGCAGCTTCCGGGTTCTAACCTGGATTCTTTTGAGAGTCTTTGACAGTCACTGTAATTCTCTTCATTGGAGAACATCATTTATAGGGTGACAGGGCCGAGTAGTGGATCTCTAAAGGCCTTTTCCGCTCTCAATTCTATGCCAGTTCTACACTCCAAGACAGATTCCACTTAGGGAGCTGGCGATATTTTGGTAAGTACAGCCTCAATGAGCTAAAGATACGCCAAAGAAAATGGGAGTGATTATATTAGACCAAAATGCCTTTGTCACAGGTACAAAGTTTCCTCCACCCTCACTTCAAATTCAGGGCCAGGTCCAATAGCTGTTTGATTTTATGGAAACTCTCTCTCCCTTTTGCTCTCTTTCCAGAAGAAATTACACCCTTGGATAGCCTTGTGTTACAGAGCAGTAACACAGGTACCTGGGCAGG
Organism: Hipposideros armiger; assembly: GCF_001890085.2. NCBI lineage: Eukaryota > Metazoa > Chordata > Mammalia > Chiroptera > Hipposideridae > Hipposideros > Hipposideros armiger. The sequence continues at coordinate 813,476 of NW_017731539.1, forward strand.
GATGTGAAAAAAACCTAAGTGCTATGTTGACACCCACAGTTTTCCTGGACTTCTCCTTGCCTGTAACTTCAAAGAGTGGCAGATAAGAATAGTGTCAGGTAAAGAGCAAGGGGGTCAAGGGCAGGGGGCAACCCTGAGGCCTGTAAACCAAAAACACACAGCAATCAGAGGCTGGAATTCCTTGGGGAGAAGCGCTGGACAAGATCTAAAAGTAGAAATAACCCCTTCTCACCATCAACAACATAAAATCAAATCATGAGCTCTGGGTATGCTTACAGGACTAACCAAACAAACATCAGAAACTGCCAGTTTTTAGTCTGCCAGGGCAAGAGAGTTTAGTTTCCTCTGGGAGTAGAGGTTGTCAGTGAGGATATGAAGGCTTTATTGTCACAGGGACCCATGACGCTGAGCTTGGCAGGACACTTGACTGCATCATTGATATGTGGATGTTGCTTTTAATAAACATGGGGCACAGTTTCAATTCAGTTCAGTTCGCATAGTGGAGGAAATTGTCAACAGGTGTGTGTGCTTTGGATGGTCCATGAAACAGCTTCTTTCTCAGCTTCTTCACTCCATCAAAGACACCAAGGTTCGGAAAAAGTAGGTTTGGCCCAAATACAGCTGTGAAGGGAGGACAAATGCCCCAAGAGCACCTCCCTTTACCTGGTCTTCCCTCCTCTCAGTCCATGATCATCTCCTGAATGAGTCCTTCACTGTTAGTCTCCAAATGGCATCCCATTGGTATGGGACAGTAGTGTTGTTGATGGCAGGTAACATCATGAAGGCCATACAATTAAGTCAGCACATCTTTACGGGGAGCCTGCTGCTTGAGAGAACAAACATTCTTGGAGAGGAAGAGGTGCTGTCTGGGGATTGTCAGTGATGCCTGCAACCCAGAAGGCAGGTGGGTCTCAGCCTTCAGACAAACTCATCCAAGGCTGGAAATGAATTATGAAATCACTGCTAACTTCTTATGAAATGCAGCAGGGGTTTAGAGAGAGGAGAACATACTGTGGCCTGAAGGAGTCTTGAAATATGCTTCTTTGGGCCAATGGGTTTAAATCATTGCCCTCAAAAGTCTTTTAATTTATGAGAACTGTAAGCTGATTCTGTGAACACCAAGTATAAATAAAAGTGAGAAAATTCCATCTGAACCAAAAGACAAGAAAAAATAGAAATGAATGACATACTACATAGCATAGCATCTTTCAGATCAATACTGGACATGCCCCTTTTAAATCTTTATAACTGTGACAAAGATATAACCTGTCTATGCCTCACTTTTGTTACCTGTAAAACGGGGATAATAACAATTGTACTGACTTTATAGAGCAATAGTTAGAATGAAATAATATAATGCATGTAAACATATAGCATAATGTCTTAAATTCAATACATTTAGCTAATATAACTGTAAGAGTAGCGTTTGTCATAATAAATAGTAGGAGGAAAGGAGGAGGATGAAGAGCTGCTGTTGGGGTGTCCTCAGCTTTAAGGCACTCTGAGCCCAGCAGCAGGAAGGCTCCAATACTCCATCTCAAGTTCAGAAGGACAGCCTGCAGGAGAAAAGCCTTGGGTCTTGACCGAGGTGGTCTCCCAGTCTCCGCATTGCGCTGGGTTACATTTGGAGTTCGCCAGCAAAATAAAAGGCAGCCAAGCAGACACATACACAGTGGATTACTGGATTGTGCTCCACTCAAATAACGGGCTTTCCAATCCGAGGTGGAGTGGAGTCCGCAGAGAGCAGGAACATACTCTCCCCTTGGCTCCACCCTCTAGATGTGAACCTCTCAAGAGACAAACCCATATCTAGTCTAATTCTCTCTGCACTGCCAGCAGCCGAAGAGGTTCTCCATTTCTCCTTATTTTTCCTTTCCTGCAACTGCTCCTCCCATCTCTCTTTTTCTGACAGTGACCCCATCCCACTTGGAGGTAAGGGAGGCCGTTTTCCTTTACAGGCTCAGAATTCGGTGATTCTAACAGAGGGCGCCAGCAGCTTCCTGGTCCTTGTGTAAACTGACAGACACCACGGTTTCACTGGGTCCAAAAGCAGGGCAATGATAACGCTCGTCATGACTTAGCAATGTTAGGGTGATAAAAAGGGCAGAGGCATATTTTTCAGAAAACGAAAATGAACATTAGTACTTTTAACATTTAAAGCAAGTTCCTGGTCTTTGGGAGCCCAGAACTCCATAGGGCAGAGACTATCAACCTTTTTAAACAGATGAGGAAATGGAGGTCTAAAGTATCTAGGAGAGACGTTTGTTGCAGAAATTGACAAGCTGACCCTAAAATTCAGTTAGACATGCCAAAAACATCTTGAAAAAGAAGAAAGCTGGAGGATTCACACTTCCTGATTTTGAAATTTACTACAAAGCTAGAGCAATCAAGAGAGTGTGGTACTAGCATAAGGAAGTCATACAGATCAATAGAATATACCTGATTACCCAGATTCAACCTTGACATTTATTGTCCATTGACTTTTGGTAAGGGTACTAAGGTAATACAATGGGAAAGAAAAGTCTTCTCAATAAACAGTGCTGGGACAACTGGATATACACGTTCCAAAGAAGGAGAAAGGGGAGGAGGTGGAGGAGGAGAAGCAGTAGTAATAGTAGGATTCCCCCCGCCTTTATATCATATACAAACATTGACTCAAAATGGATCAGAGACCTAGATGTTAGAGCAAAAGTTATAAAACTCTTAGATGAAAACAGGAGTACATTTTCCTGACCTGTGGTTAGGCAAAACCTGCTTAGATATGACATCAAAGTACAAGCAACATGAGAAAAAGTAAATATATTGGACTTCAAAATTAACTTTTATGCTTCAAAGGTCATCATCAAGAAAGTGAAAAGATAGCCCACAGAATGGGAGAAAATATTTGCAACTCAAATATATATCCGATAAGGGATTGTATCCAGAATGAATCCCTACAAAATAATAAAAAGACAAACAACCTCATTTAAAAATGGGCAAAGATTTGAATAGGTATTTCTCCTTCGAAATATGCATGCGGTCAATAACAAATGAAAGGATGCAAATGCAAATCAAAACCACAATGAAATGCCACTTCATATCTACTAAGGTGGCTCTAATAAGATGGACAATAGCAAATGTTGGTGAGAATACGGAAAAATTGAAATCCTTAGACATTACTAGTGAGATTGCACAATGGCACAACAGCTTTGGAAAACAGTTTGGAAGGTCTTCAAAAAGTTACACATAGAGTTACATTACCATATGACCAACAGTTCCACTCCTAGGTATATGTCTAATAGAGTTGAAAACATATGCTCACATAAAGACTGGTGCATGAATGTTCATGCAAACATTATTTATAAAAGCAAAAAAGTGAAAACACTCAAAGGTCCATCAACTGATGAATATATGAATAAAATGGGGTACACCCATATAATGGAATATTATTCAGCCACAAAAAGAATAAAGTACTAATACATAATACAGCATGGAAAACTTTATGCTAAGTGAAAGAAGCCAGACACCAAGGACCACATATTGTATTCCACTTATATGAATTATCCAGAATAGGCAAATCTATAGACAGAAAGTACGTTACTGGTTGCTAGGTAATGCAGAGAGTAGAGAATAGAGAATGACTGCTTATGGATGTAGAATATATTTTGGAGGGAATGATGAAAATGTTCTGGAATTAAATGGTGCTATTGATTGCACAAATCTGCAAATATACTAAAAATCATCAAACTGTACACTTTAAAAGGGTGAATTTTATGGTGTGTAATTATATCTCATTAAAGTTGTTATTAAAAGCAATAAAGAGCCTAAGAGATTTACCAAGGTTATACGATCATCAACCTGACAACTCAAATAGGATTAGACCAGTCTAGGGTTTTTTTTAAATTCATTTATATCCTACGTTTTTTTTCTTCTTTTGTGTCTTTTCATTTTTCCTATTTTGTTGAGCTCTGTCTATCTTTGAAGCCATTTAAAAGCAATTCTAGAACTAAGAGGGATATAAATACATAAACACATAAAATTAATCTAGCCTAATTTTAGTTGCTGACTCAATTTAAGACACTTCCGGGGCTGGTCGAGTGGTGCGTTGGTTAAGGGCTGGCTTTGGTTGCCAGAGGGCCCCGGTTCGGATCCTACATATGAGGGCCAGTGACACTGCCCTCTAGAGCTAAGATGCTGAGCAGCAGTTCTACCTGGAGCTGGGCTGCCGTGAGTCACTGGCGAAGACGTGGGCTGCAGCCCCTGCTGCAGCAAGTTGCCATAAGCTATCGTGTATAGCCAGCAGCCAGCATGAGTGGCCAGCAGCCGCAGTGAGCGGCCGTCCAGAAGCCGGCAACTGATCTGCCTCACCAGGGAAGAGCGCAACAATTTGGCCAACTTGGGCCAATGAGGCGACATCCTCCACAACTGCACTGAAGAACAAAAGGACAGCAACTTGTCTGTTCCCCTTCCCCTGATTCCCCAGCGCTGTTCCTATCACCCAATTCCCCAATAAAAATCTTAAAAAAAAAAGACACTTCCTATTATATTATTACATTCTTATAAGAGAGAAGGACATTTCTTTCTGTGCCCTGGCAGTTTCTCTCTTGACGTAAGTGATATATGAAGAGTAGTTGCCTCAAATTTTACTTTCACTGGAGTATTTTCTCCCTTCAAGTCTCACCTGGTGATCAAACTACAAAAAATTTCACTAAGAACATGAAGACACTAAGAAAAGATAGAATGGATGCTAGTCACTTTGGTTGTTACTAAGGTCATTATGAGAAAAAGGAGAAGGTGGCCCCTGGTCACTTCCCTGAAGCCTTCTCAAGAGTAGTCTGTGATGCTACAATTCTGGTGTTTCAGGCTTTTATGTGAACTTAATCACATAAGTTCCCAAATTACAACCAGTTTCCAGACTCAGCTGGAAAGGCAAAGATTTCATGTGTCCTGGAGTGTTGGAGCATGTGACCCCATCCACACAAAGCCTGGATATCTTTTAAGTAACATTCAGAGGTTTCATCACCCACCACCGACTGATCTTCTGGTCAGTAGGGTTGCTGCTGGGGCATGTGGAAAAGGAAAGAGTGCCCGATGGGTGATTCTGACCATTGGCTCTGAGTGCTCCTGTAGTGAGGGGTGTGTAGCAGAAAGGTTGTAGAGATAAAACCCTAAACCACAGCCCATGGTACCATCCAGAAAATCTTGGCTTGGAGACAAGGGGCTGGAAAGAGTTTTCCAAAAACATCTCTCAATTCTGAGAAAATGATTTGTCTGTAAGGTTATGGGTCAATTCGTTTCTGTATGGCTCCTGGTGTCAGCTGGGATGCTGAAAGCTGCTGTGACACAGACACTTCTGTAAAGCTTAATGTAGGATGATGAATCCTTGACTCAGAGGTGAAGGAGCTTTAGAGCAGGGGATACTGAATCCTGTGAACACTGTGGCTAGTTGCAACATCCCTGTTGTTATATTGGCTGCAACATTCCTGATGTATTCAGCCAATTCCTCAGTGGCTTTGGTATCAGGACCCATTGCCTGTCGGGAACTCGCTTAGGATCCAGCACTGAAACCTGGGTCCCTGGAAGTAATTAACTAATTAATTCCATTCATCCATATTTACAGAATGTCTAAGATGTGTGAGGCCATGGGCTAGGGGCTGGGGAATAGATTTTGCTTACCCTCTTCAATTCTACAGGAGTCAAAGTTCAGGCTTGTGGAATCCCCCAAAGTACACCAACTTCCTCTTCTAATAGACCTGTAGTAATCACTGACATGGTCTCTGCTTCTCCTGCCCAGGATAAATAGCTCTAGTTTTGCTCATCCTTTCTTCCTAGAAATGCTTCTTGGACTCCTACCATCTTGTTCTGTCTTCCTCTGTTCCAGCTCTGGCTTTTCAATGTTCCTTCTAAAATGTGGTACCCAGGAACTGCTAGATCAGTGCACTATCCTAAAACCACTGCCTCTCCTCCTATGAACCCTTATAGTTTTTGTTCATGGGCCTAAATTTTCCCTTTCTCTTCTTCATTTTGAAATCACCTAAAACTTTGTGTCAGAGATTGTTAGTTCTTATGAAACATCTATTTCATGTTTGGGCGTGCTGCTAGATGTGGCTTTTCAGTTAGATGTGGCCACAGAATGATCTCTAGGCAAGTGGCATGTGAGCAGAAGAGATGTGTACCACTCCTCAACCAAGACTTTGGAGGAATGGATGTGCACTGTCATGCGCGTTTTCCTGTTTTTCCAACTTGATGCAAGAAGATAGAGCCCTAACAGGTGGCAGAGCCAGGAGATGCAAGGAGCTTGGGTCCTTGAATCACTCCATAAACACTGCTTACTGACCAGAACACATCTTAGACATTCAGTAAACATTTGGCCCTGAACTGTCACATATTTGGTAAGTCAGTCTAACCTACCCTGACTAATATAAATAACCAGGTCTTCTCTCAGGGCAGATCCATTAGAAGCTGTGCTTGTGCACTTAGCAAATTTCAAATGCTTACAGGATTTTACATTGCGAAGTCTGTGCAAATGGGTTTAAAATTTTGGGAGAATTTTTTGGTAATACCAACCTCATTTATAATTCAATTTGGCGTCTTTGAGCATGAGAAAAACACTATAAGGTGGACACTTAAACCACCAGCATTACACCTGCAGAAGCAGGGTATTCCAGGCAAAATGAACAGAGGCTACATAAGCCTGGAAAATATGAAGGCGCAAACACTGAGCTCCAGGCATGGAGCGACAGGTATCTTTGTGTTGCTGTTATGTTTTGTGTATATGTGTTGTCAAAAGTCCAGAAATCTTATGCATACATAAACAAAAAGTAGTCAAAGAGGGGCCATTCATTCTTATCTTTTAAAAAGAAATAGTGTCAAAGATTTTGGAGCACACATCCACACTAAACCTAGTCTCTAAAGTAATTATATTTCTTGCTTGTAAAATTCAATTCTGCTTAATTCATTCATTTATTCATCCATCCATTCAGCAAATACGTATGGATAGCCTGCCATAGACTCAGCACTAGCAGGTTTTATGTAGGATAATAAGCATTAAAAGCTACAGCTCCTGGCCCAACAGACCTTATAATTCAATGTGGAGACAAGCTATATATAAGGAAGAATAAATTAAATGTCAAGAATTAAATAACAACTTCAGATCATCAAATGAACAGTCAGATATTAAGAGTCAAAGAGTATCCAGAAAGGGGATGGATAAATCAATTCCATTTAAGTAATATGGTATTTATTGACCACCTACTACGTGGCATTAGATGAACTTGTTTTAATACTTGTTTTGAGATCTTGAATTCAATAAGCATTCATTTTATACCTAGTCTGTGCTAAGCACTGCGGATAAAGACGCTGCAGGAAGCTGGCTGTAGAGAAAAAGAGACTACTTGATATGTGTTATAATAATAATAATGGCAGTGGCATTTGTCCCGTGGAAAAGCACTGACTGTTTCATAAAGTCTTTGAGGACAAGGAATGCTCCTTCCATTTATTTGTTTCTCCCTCTCATCATCGGGGTCACCCCTAGAAAGCCCCCCTTGCGCTCCTGATAGTTGGTTTACAAGCTCTCTTACAGGACGGCTGGTGAGCGAAGGGGATCCACGTTGTAGACAACATGGCACAGTGATCTGTTTCCACACCTTCTCCGACATGTCAGGGCTACCAAGGAAAGGTGGATTTTAAGAGGTGAGATACATCAAATCACTAGGATCTTTCCAGGCCCACTGAGCAGGTTAAATGTCACAGGCAGGTCACCCTCTTCTTCACCCTCTGTACTCCCATCCCGACCCAAAGCTTTAGCCGAAAGGAAAAGGATGCCTCCTACATGACCATGGGCATCCTCCAGTGGACAGAAGTCACTCACCTGCAGGCAAAGATAATGCTAAGGACGCAAAGAATCAGGAATAGACTCAGTTCATTAGATGGGTCTGTTTGGCCTTAAAAGCTACAATCTCAAAAGTCTGTCTCATGCTGACTTGAATCTCTTTTTCCAACTTTTCAGTGTCATTGCCCCTGCCTGAACAAAGGACAAGGAAGTCCAGTCTCATCCCAGAATAGACAGAATCGCACAAAATAGTCAATGCTACCCACTACGACCAAGCAAGAGATGAATCCTCCAGCTGGCTGGGAGGGGGAAGATGAAAAAGAGGGAATCTATCAAAGTGAGAGGCAGCTAATTCCCCCCAAAGAAAGAATAAAACTAAAGCAACATTATGAGCTCAAGCGGGAAAGCTGAATCCTCTCAGGGCATCAGACTGAACAGTTTTGCTCTGTTTTATATACTAAAGACTGATGTGCAGTTTATTGTTTTATAGAGTTAAGTGGATTCGCATGTTAAATTAAAGAGGTGGGGGAGGGGATTTTGTTTGTTTCTGGTGTTACTTGGCAGAGTCAAAGGGACCCTGGACTCAGAAATGGAGGACTGGGCTCAAATCTACTCCCTTCCTGTTACCAGCCAAGTACCCTTGGGCAGTACCCTTAATACCCATCCGTCTCCTTCACTCGGTGTTTGTGACAGCCCTTTTCAAACATGATTGAGAAGTGAGCCCTCATGCCCTAACCCAGTGGTTCTCCAACTTGAATGTGCTCAGAATTACCTGGACGACCAGTTAAAGCCCCCACAGGTGGCCTGGAGCGAATCCTGAGAACTTGCATTCCTAGCAAGTTCCCAGGTGATGCTGAGACTGCCGGGCTGGGGACCACTCTTTGAAAACAAATGCCCTATGGTATTTATTTTATGTTATGCATTTTTCTCCTACACATCTACAATGGCACTAGCTCTGTGCCATCTTTGGGAGTATGGAGGAAAATCAGTCACTCGAATCATTTTCTGTAAGACTTCACCCTCTCATGGACCCCAGGCTGGTTGTAACGATCCATGGGGAGGAAGATGGGAGATGCATTCACAACTAGAATGCAGCAGAAAGATATAAGCCTTGGTAACGATCAACCATCTGTTGATGGCATCTTCTTACATTTTCTCTCTGCTTGATATTTTGACTCTCTTGAATTTCTCTGTTTGAGAAGAAGTGGTTCTCCAACATAAAGCATGCATCAGAACTATCTGCAGAGCTTGTTAAACACAGGTTGCTGGACTGCTGGGCCCCACTCCCTGATGCAGCCTCTGGGTAAGACCTGAGAGCCAGCATTTCTAACAGGTGAGGGTGATGCTACTTGTCCTGGGACCACACTTGGAAACAACTGGTCTATTTGTCTCGGTTTCCTTTTCCTTCTGTTCACTTCTTGAGCCTCTAGTCCAGATGTCAGAAAACTATGACCACCTGTTTTTCTAAATACAGTTTTATTGCATCATAGTTGCACCTATTCATTGATGTATTATCTATAGTTGCATTCAAACTATTGGGTTGTCGGAAAAGTCGTGATGCATGTTTGCAACAGATGGCACTCATTCATTTTTGGAAGTACTCGAGTCATTCGCATCTATGTTATTGCTATGTCATTTGACAGCTGACAGTTCTAGCTACATAAAAAAATTGAATGATTTGGTTGAGTTTTAGAGATTTTACAAGTTGAAGACGGAAGATCAAACTGTGCGTGTTTGCTATATTTTACTTCCATAAAGGGAAGAACACACGTCAAGCTTATGAAAAGTTGCATAAAGTTTACAGTGACAATGCTCTACAAGAATGTCAGTGCTAACAATGGTTCATGAAATTCCGTGCTGGTGGTTTTGATCTCAATGATTCTCCTTGGTCAGGGAGGCCCACCGAGGTTGATGACGACAAAATAAAGGCATTGATCGAGTCAAACCCACGTTACATGACATGAGAGATTGCAGAAACATTGAACATCTATCATTCAAGCATTCACGACCACCGGAAGAAGCTGAGATACGTAAGCAAGCTCGATATTTGGGTTCCACATGAAGTCAAAGAAGTTCATTTGATGGCACGTATAAACATCTACAATATGCTCATTAAACGTGAGGAAAACAATCCTTTTTTGAAGCAACTGATAACTGGTGATGAGAAGTGGATTGTTTACAACAATGTGGAGCGCAAACATCTTGGTCCTGATATAATGATTCGCCTCAAATGACATAGAAAGCATCTAGACATTCATCAGAGGAAGGTTATGCTCTCAGTGTGGTGGGGTTTTAAAGGTGTTGTGTTTTTCAAGCGCCTACCAAGGAACCAAACAATCAATTCGAATGTGTACTGTCAGCAATTGGACAGTTTGAACGAATCCATCATCCAGAAACATCCAGAGCTTGTTCATTGTAAAGGAGTTCTGTTCTATCACGACAACGTGAGGCCACACACAAGTTTGACCACCCGTCAAAAATTATTGGAGCTTGGATGGGATGTGTTGCCACACCCACCATACTCGCCTGACCTTGCGCCATCAGACTTCCACTTGTTTCCCTCTCTTCAAAACTCCTTGTGTGGTATAACGTTCAATTCAGATGAGGCTGTAAATCAGCACCTTGTTCAGTTTTTCGTAAATAAAGACAGGTCCTTCAATGAATTAGGATTTATGAAGCTCACTGAAAGATGGCAAAAAGTTATCGAACAAAATGGGCTATATATCACTGATTGATCTTTGTTCTTTATATAAATAAATGGCTTTTGAAAAACAGACAAAATACGTCATGACTTTTCCGACAACCCAATACAATGGCAGTTGCCACGGAGACTGACTAGCCTGCGAAGCCTGAAATATTTACTGTCTGGCTATTTATAGAAAAAGTTGGCCAACCCCAGCTCTAGTATTCTTTCTTCCCCTTAAAGATAACATTTATGAAACATCTTCTATTAACAAGGCACTTAGTGCATACTTTTGTATTTTATTTTCACAATCATAGAAATGAATTCTGGGTCCCCTCTAGATCACAGGGTTGAACAATCTGCTTAAGGGTACACAGAATCTAGATTGGGACTCGCTGCATAGTTTGTGGAGCCCAATGCATCATGAAATTATGAGTGCCCTTGTTCAAAAATTATGAAGAACTGCAAGATAATGAGAGGAAAACATTCAATCAAGTGTGGGGCCCTCTGTGACTGCACTGGTCACACGCTCATGACCTGAGCAGGACGGGAGCATCCTGTCCTAACCTCGCTGGCTCTGAGGTTGGAAACTTTCTCCTACATGGCTGACTCACCAATTTCATGCACCATGGCCAACAATCACTGATGGTGAACTGCTGTCATTTTCCTTTCAAGAAACCACCCCAAGTCTATTTCCAACATCCCTGTACTATGACCTCCCCATCCCCTGCACTGCAACCTCCAAATATAATCTCTTTGGAGGAGAAATGTATCTCTGTTCCCCAAAAAAGCTTGGAATCTGAAAGTCATTTAATACATGGTTATTTATATAAAAAATTGCTCCCCTTGTACTAGTGAGGACTTGAAGTAGTTTTTCAATAAATTATTGCTGAACTGGTAGATATCAACAAAGGTTAAAGTGAAGAAAGATATTGCCCAGATTATTGTAATGGTACGAAAGAGGAAACTGAGCAATAAACCTTATTTGCCATCATGCAGAATCTTGTGTTTGACTGCAGACCAAGACCCAGAGTCCCCCAATGTGAGACCCAGGGCTGTTTTCCCAAACTCTCAGCGGAGAGGCTTCCCATCCGCGCACTGCCGCACTGTTGAGTGTAAGTGACAGTAGTTCAACACTGTGAAGCGGGAGCCATTGATCATTTTAAAGAACGCAGCATCTCATGTTATTTGATCGCTATATTCTCTGAGCATTTTAATCCTCTCAAATATTTTGCGATCACTTCCTCTAATTACAGAAATAACACATTGGCGTGATGTGCGTGCTCTGGAGTGCCCCTCCTGTTTTCTTCTCTGTGTTTAATCGTGAATTTGAATCACCTTTTAGCTTCCTAATCCTATAATCCTAAAAGGAATTTACTCTGCTCCAAACTCTGCTTGGCAAGACTCTGTACAGTAGAACCTGGAGCCCTTTCACAGAGATTGAGAGAAGGGAGAGAAAATCCCCGAGGCAGGCTTCCTGGCTTCCTTCCAGAGACTCAGGAGACTATGCTCTTATAGCTAGGATTCTGAAGATATGGACCTGGAAGCCCTGTAGCAGATTCACCTGGAGAGCTTTTTAAAATTCTAACTTTCTGGGTCTCATTCTAGTCATACTAAATTGGAATCAGGAGATAGGAAATCTCCTTTCCTTCTTTCCTTTTTTTTCTTCTTTCCTTCCTTCCTTCTTTCTTTCCTTCCTACCTATTTATCTATCTATTTTTAAATTTTCCCAAGTAATTCTCATGTGTAACGGAAATTGAGAACCAAGTGGCTAGCTAGTCACATCCTCAAAGCATATTCACTGTATTTCTGTGTTAATTCTAGGAAACTCTCTAGTGGTTAATATTATCCCGCATTTTAATTATATTTATATATAGTTATATATAAAAATAACAAATCATAATTTATAAATACACAGGATCAATTAATGGTGTAGCTAAAAAGGCCCTTGATCGCTATGGGTCATTGCAGTGGTATCAGCAAGAACGTGAAGGAACAATGAAATGGGCATCTCTACCCTTGTTGTCACACTGGGTCACAGGCAAAGGTGCCCTGAATGAGTGACTCATCTGAGTTTACAGTAAGGTGTCCGCTTCCAGAAGTCTGGGCAGTATGACTGTGATGTACCCATTCAGGTTTTCTGCGACAGCCTGAACTTCCAATGTGCTGACATACTGTCTCCATAGAACATACTAAAAATCTACACATTTTAACATCCAAATTACTCTAATTCAATACACCCAGAAGTGTATTGAAATTCTTTGGGTCCGTATTTATTGTTCAGTGACTATGGTCACTGTGATTCAGAGAAAAAGCCCAAAGCTCAGGGCGAGACAGTCTTCCCACATTACCTCCATCTAAAACGATGACCTTGTTCTACCACCCGCACATCTGCTCTTGTCCAGATGCTGCCAGTTACACGTCTGCTCACTCTTTCCTATTTACCTCATTTCTGAGAGCAGGAACAGTGTTTCCTAGTTTCCCTCCTCTCGTAGACACACCTGCAGTGCTTCTCACACAACTCAATTAATGCTATAAACTGGTAAGAGAGGATGGCCCCTGCTTGGTTCAAGGAACTCATCAGTAAAATGAGCCCACGTGTCGCAGCCCACATGCTGAGAGGAATACGGATTTGTAACACACCTTCTCATCAGCTCCGGGGTCGCTAAATAGGGCAAACTTTTTTTCTCAGAGCCTCCATATGCTCAGCTCACATGGATCAATAGAATCACCATATTGTCTTCACAAAAGCATTAGATTTTCACCCTTTCTCATATGCACAAAGTCCCAGATTGTTCTTTCTCAAGCACAGAGATGCCCCAGGGCGTCAGCTTACAGTTTCGGGTAGGGAAACAGCCCACAGTGAGTTTCACAGCCACAGACTGAGATGTCCCTCAACAATTTGGGTTTTAAATTGCCCTAAATGGATCTTGTAGAACTTAAAAACAGAGAAATGCAGCCTCTGGAGCTCAAACACCATCTCAATCAACCTCGACAGTACTTTTCTGCAACAAGGCAGAAAATCCAAAGTTAGGAGTGCACAGCTGCCCAGCCAGAACAAAGCAACATCCCAACAGGAGTGAGCCAATATGCTCTAGTCGACAGCTGGATAAACATTTCTGATAAAACCTCACAGTTTTGATTGAAACTCATGTGTGTGTGTGATGGTACAGTTGGGTACATTGATAGCTGCTTAAATATCTGTAACCAAAGAATACTTAGTAAGGACATTGACAAATAAAAGCAGAGGAAGAGAAATACAAATTAGGATGGTGATGAAAACAGTAGGAATATAACAGGGTGAAGAAGAATGTGGATACTTAGCCTGGAGAATCAGAGCTTGGATGTAGAATGGGAGAATCAGGGATGACAGTTATCTTCAAATACATCAAGGACTGAGGCATGAAAGAAAGATTCGACTTACACTGGATGTATAGTTCCAGTGGGCAGAAGTGGGCTGATGGTAAAGGTTACTAGGAGATAGATTTCAGCTAAACAGAAAGTGTTTTTCTGAAAATCAGAATTGTTCCTTAATGGAAGGAGCCACTGGAAATTTTAGAAGAGGTAGAACGTCCTTTGATCAGAGACAGTTCTTCATTGAATGGAAAGTCAGAATGGTGGCCCTCCCATATACCTTTCAGCTCCAATTCAAAGATTCTCTGTGCTCACAGCCTGCTACCCACCATCTTTCCCATACTGCCTTCCTCCTCCAACCTGCCTGAAGTAGTCGAGTAACAAACAGTGATGTTAAGAGGATCAAATGCTACAGGTATGTAATACTCATGAAGTCCTGCTGTGAGTGTATGTTCCTGTCCAACCCTTTCACTGATGGAGTGAAATGCTCATTTCATGGAATGCGCATTGGGAGGGTGGGATGGGCAGGCAGGAATGGAAAATTGATTTTTACCTCACCATTACATTAAGTATTAATATTAAGGGTTGTCCTTTAGAAAGGCCTTTGGGTTTGCCAATTGATATTAAAAAATAGCTTATAACAACACATCCAAAGTGTTTTCTTTCTTTTTTTTTGTTTTTCCTCTTTGGCTGAAATAAATACAACTAAATATTTAATTTCCCTGGAGAGAAGTCATTTAGTCCTCAAATTATATGCTAAATACTATGTTGTTAAATTTATTAGCCATCCTAAAATTCTTAGCCATTGTCCAGGTGGAAGAAAAGATAGTAATTTATGAAGAGATTACATCCTAACAGCACTGCTACCTTTCTACCCGGAGGTAGCATGGGGTTGTGGTTAGAGCACTCATGCATGAGTCCAACTACTTTCTCCAGCAACTTGCTCTGGCACTTTTGGCAGCCATTTCAGTTTCTCAGTCAAAGGTTACTGCCATTTTGTAACCCAACAATAATCACCCAACAGAGAACGTTGAACACCTCTTGAATACCTACTTACATTGGAGCATCACACTCAGCAAGGGAGAATAGATTAAAAATTCATGGTACTTTCTGCTGGTCTCAATTTTTCAAATTCTCAATAACTTTCTTGAAGACTTTTACCCAAAGCATTTGATGTGAAATCACAGTTTCTCAGTTATGTTTTCAACAGTCAGTTAAGCCTAAATGGTCTTTTGTTCTCAATAGCTAAAATCTATTTAGATTCTCTTGATGGCCCTTTGTTGATTCCTGTAGAGTTTTATATTGTACTTGCCTCATTCTTAGACATAATTTAATTGAATGAAATAGGAGAATATCTTTTTCCAAAAGCCTAAGATGACTCTGGAAATAACCATGGAGAGTTGCTATTTTTCAGTCTACAATCAACATATCATTGTGGACATAACTGACAGAAACCCTATATGCTTATAATTAATCAACATAATAATTTTCTTTTCCTGCTTACATAATGATTTTTAACTGAGCACCAAGGGGGCCTTTTCAGCATGCAAATGAAACTTCATGATACTCCAACAAACTCAATATTACTACCCCAATTAAGGGCATTGCTACACTAAGGGGTTAAAAAGAAAAAAAAAATCCAAGCAAGATCCCCAGGAAGACAAGTCTAGACATTCCCTGTTTACTAGGGAGGCAAACTGTAAGCCTCCTCTGGGAGGAATATGCAAAACAAATTTATATTTACAATTGCTTCCTGCGTGGATGGCTAAATTGAAGTCACTTTGCCAAGCTTCACAAAGAGAGAGTAGCATTTCCTGATTCTCTGGCTGGTTCTGGCAAACAGCTTGGGGAGAGAGGAAGTCACTTGCTTGAGGTGATGAGTTAGGAAATCTATGAGGCTTCTCAGTGGAAACTCAACTGTAATCGAAACAGCTTTTGATTTTTTATGTTATCCCTCAATCACCTCTTTTCTCTCTAAGGTTCTTCGCTTAAACTTTCTGCTTAGTTGCAATTCATATTCTCACTGGCTGCAGATCAAGAATGGCGTTCTAATACTTAAGTGTCCCCCACAATCTCTGTTTGACCTTCGAGTAAAGAAATGAACAAAGTCTGGCATATACAATATATAAGGCAGCAATTCTCAAACTGCTTTGACCATAAGAAACAGTAAGAAATAAATTTTTCACTACTCTGTACACACATACCAATGTGTATTTGTGTGTTTCACACACAATAAAAGGAGTTTTATGAAACAAAAAATTAAGTATGATGCATTTGACCTCCCTCCCTCCCTCCTTTCTCCTCCCTCCACTCCTCCCTTTAGTAGTAACCCACTAAATTGAATTCACAATCAGCTAATGGATCATGAGTCTCAATTTGGAAAAAAAACGAAAAACAAAACCCTGTCTTATACAAAGAACAAAAGTGAAAGATTTTTTGCCACTGTAGGAAGGCCACATTGGGGTGAGAAAAGAACCCGGATCTAACAGCCAGGAGACTGATGTTGTTCCGGAGACTGATGTTATTTGTGTTAATCACCAACTGTGCACAATTAGAAAGCAGGATGAAGGCTCCGGGTCAGACAGTCTGAGTTTGAACCTCACCTCTTCCAGTTGTAAGTTGTGTGAACTTGAGCATATTATGGAATCTCTCCATGCTTGAGTTTCCACATCTCTCAAATGGAACATTCAAAGAACCTACCCTCAAGGCTATTACGGGGATTTGTTGAGGTAATATAGAAAGGGTGCCTAGAATAGTGCCAACGCCTGGCCTTTGGTAAGCAGTCAGTAAATGTTATCTAATATTTTTAAAAATTGAGGTAATAGCATGTGTTCTAATTACTTAAACCTTTCACTTAGGTATTTTGTTTGTTTGTTTAAGGATATGAGAAGGAATGGAATGGAGAGAAATGACTCAAAGTTGTTCTGGAAAAAGGACGAGTGATGTAATTTGACCACAAACTCTCTTTCTGAGCTAGCAATGGTTTCTAAAATAGCCACCATAATCCTAGATGGCAGCAGTTGAAGTAGAAAATTTCAAAGGCTACTTCTAACAATTACACCACATTAGTTAGGGCACATTTAGAACACCGTGTCAAATTCTGAGGACCTTGTTTAGAGTCTCGGAGACACCAGAAATGTCTAATCTAAGGAAAGGTGAACAGTTCTGAGGAGGGGATGGAGACTATCACTTAAGGCTTGACTGAGAAAACTAGAGGTGTTTAGGTTGGAGATGGGAAGATTTAGGGGAGCCTTGATAACGGCTTTCAAATCGTTGAAAAATTATTGTGTGGGGTGAGGAGGAAAAATTGTGTAGGAGTTACAATAGAACTAGTAGATAGAAGTTTCAAGGAAATAGATTTGAACTCGATCTAGCGACTAATTTCCAAACCACAATGGCTGTCTAGCCACAAAATGAGCTGTCTGGGCAGTAGGAAGCTCTCGATCACTAGAAGCATTCAAGAAGATATGAGATGGCCTAGTAGGTATGCCTAGATAAATTCTTGAATTGGCAGCAAAATCAAGTCAAGATAGAGCGTCTTTTAGAGCTAAAATTCTACGTAACACATATAAATGGGCTTAAAAGGCCTAAAGCTATGTACATATGCAAAGTGGCATCATTTAGATGCTGGCTGCACCTGTCTACCTCCCTCTGAGAAAGTCTGTGTAAGTCCTCCAGAAGACATTTTGCTTCCTATCCTTAATTCCTAGACATGCCCAGTCCTAAAGTTCTCGAATAAATCAAAACTTGGGTAGAGGTATAACTCTCCTCTGACAAAACAGCCAGGTCTTTCTAAAACACAACTTCCTCTTGTGTGAAGTGAAGAGACAGTGGAGTTTTGTTTTGTTTGTTTGTTTTTTTCTTTCAGCCCTTTAATAACAAACAAACAATTTGAAGGCTCTGTGTAACTTCCTCACTCCCGCTCGTGCCTAAAAACTGTCAAAATGTTTAAATGTAAAAGGATTATTCAGCATTCATTTTATGAGACACTTCAGCTTAATTTCTGCTGTTTCTTCTCACACTAGAGTACCCAGGGCTCCCCCGCCCCTCAGCCTGGAGTCTGGGTTTCTCATCTCGTAGGTGGGTTTGATTAATATGTCTGTCGATCATGTGCAAACTCCTTTGAGAAAATAAAAAGCAATGTTCAAATGTTCAAAAATAATGTCTTTTACAGTTCCAATCTCAAGATGTCTAAGACAAAAATCTCTGTGAAAAGACATGTAACTTAGAGAAGAAAAAAAAATGCCTCCATTATACAGAACCAAGATCCTTGGCATTTCTGAGGTAGGACTCTGAAACAGTCAGAAAAACAGGGAAAGAAAAAATGGATGCCTAAGCTATACTCCAGGAAATCTGATAAATATTTACAGCCTGTTGGGATCACCGAGCCCTCAAACATACCCTTTTTCTCAGGAATAGGGCATTTGCAGCATGCATTAACTGCACAGTTGCAGTAACCTTGGCTCACTTTGGTGGAACAGACCCACTCATGATGATTTTAGAAGCTGTGGCTGGAGCTGAGCCTCATTATATGACTTCCGCTCAAGGCAAGGCTGGGTTATAATGAGGCCCAATCTATTCCACTTTTGCTTTAGGCTCATAGGTAGCTGGATGGGGAGGAGGAAGACAGGTAGGGAGAAGAGGATTAAGAGGAAAAATATAATGATGTACACAGCAAGAAGTAGTAAAACAAAAGCTACATGTGTGCTTACGTGGTTAATGTCTGTCTCTGGCCCTGGTATTTGTATCTATCTCTGCAACCAGGAGATCAGAGAACATACTAGAATACAAAAAGCCCACCATGGTGTTTGGCCCAGAGTAGATAACACATATTTGTTATAACTTCTCTCCTCAGCTCACTCTCCCTTCTCCAGCAAAACCCTGCTCCATCTTCAAGATTCAACTCATTCTACTCTGCTTCTGCACACCTTATGATCCGACAGGCCCCTGGGTATTCCCTATAGTATAAAACTGTGTTCACATCTGTAAAGAAAATACAAGGGAACTGAATGTTTTTACCTAAGGACTGAATCTAAGGAAAGAAAATGAATATATCGACCCCATTCAGCTGAAGTTCTGTTTCTCAAACAAATTTCCTTGAACGTCTTACAAACAGAAGGCACTGAATACAGCTTGCTGATGGGATATGTGATTAAAATGTACATGGAACATAGATGATCAAATAGGTGAGTGTTTCTAGTGCTTTTGTTTTATTTTATTGCTGGTGATGTGCCTCTCTTTCTTGGCAAATGCTTTAGCATTTTGTATTTGCGAAGAATCCTAGACTTGGAATCAGAAGACCCAAGTAAACCCCAAATGTAAGGTAAGGTGGGCAAGTTATAGTCTGTAGGTCACCTCTTCATCTTTCTTCTGCCAGATGTAGGCTTAGGCTACTTGGGGGGGGGTTCCCTAAATTTAAAAAGAATTAGAGAAAAATTGACATATTTCTCCCAATAACTTGAGGGTATATCATTTTAATAGGATCTACACAAATATCTCAGAATGCTCCATTTTGACCTCTAAGAAGATTCCTGTGGAAGTGACTTCCCCATCTTGCTAAAGGTCCCTCATCAGGTAGAGAAAAATAGGGTAACCTCTTAGATTGAGTATAACCCCAAATGCAGAAGAATCCACTAACATATAAAATTAATAGCCCTACTATGTTCTACAAAGGTGCTCGCATCCTACTTTTTACATAAAGATTTATCACTGCTGGAATAAGAACACATAACATGGCAAATCCTCCATTAAAGATTGAGAAAAATTTATACTATTGAATACAAAGGGAGAAAATTTTCAGAGAAATCAGAAGTTCAGAAGAATTTCTATGGTCAATTACTTGTCAAAGCTTCTCCATAGACGGCAATGGAGTGTCTCCATATAGATGGCAATATATTATCAATATTTTCCATGACCTTTATCTGTCCCTTCTATGCATACACAGACATATAGATATAAAATGTCTGTCCTGGGTGAACTGTATATCAAAAGGCCCTATCTCAACAGTTTAATTTAGCAATCTGTTAGGACCCTCACAGCAGAATGTAACAAATGAGAATCTCAGTGTCAGCTCTTTTAAGAATTAGTCAGTGCATTCACATCTGGAAGACATTGTCCCTACCTCAATACCTCCGTAGTGATGCTCAGAGGTAGGTCTCTAGAGCAGAAGATGGCTTGAGCATCTAGAGACAATATTTCTTATGGTTCCAATGTATACCCACCAAATAACTGGGGCCAAACTGAGGTCCACAGAGAATTGAAACAGTCTAAGTTAACAGATCATGTCTTTTTAAGGTGTTTATTGGTTTCAGGACAGGCTTGAATACGGATGATACATTAGGCTCTGATAATAAATCTTAAGCTTTTAGAGGAAGAATTAACATTTCCGAACAAAGTTAACTTCCTCTTGTGATTCTTCTCCTCCAAGTTCGGTAAGAACACCAAACATTTTTAAAGCTACCAAGGCCTATTGCTATTCCTGGAGATTATTGAAAGAATCAGAAAAATCGTAAAAATATCCTCGAAATTATTTATCTCTGTTTTGCAATGCTGGAAGGTAAAAAGGTGGGAGGGGTGTGGCTTTAAAATAACAGGGAGGACAAACATTTGTTAGGGAACATATGCCACTTTCAAATCAAGGCCTATAGGTAAATGAAATAAGTTTGCTGTTTTTCCTTCAGAATAAAAAAGTATGAGAGAGGGAAGCTTCCGGTTGCTGGTGAGTGGTGAGGTGTGTTGACAACTACATCTTACACCTCTGGGAGAATTGGGAGATGAAGGTCTTAAAATTAAAGCAAGGAGCTGACTTGACCCCCCAAGAAGGATTGGTTATCAACTATTACTATTTCTTTGTACCTTTTTCTTGAACCTCCAATTTTCTATCAATTAGTTTCTATGCTCCAAACCCCTGGGTAAGCTGTCAGTGGCATCAGTATTATTACTCTTCAGTGGCCATGTCAATGACAGTCACTGCTCATAAAAGTCCACACAAGGGAAAAACATAATAGAGGGGCATTAGGCCTTGAGTAGACAAGGTAAGTCTGAGGAAATGAACAGGCTGATTGCCACCGTTTTAATAAAAGCACAAAGCTCCTTTATCTGCTATATAACTCTTTATTTTGCACCAATGGAAAGCCTATTCATTTTGGTACCAACTCAATTCATGAGGTTTCAAGGAAGATAACTCTTTAGCTAAATAATAGAGAACAGTATCAGCTTTGAAGCACTACTTCTTGGGATCCTGTAAAAAGGTTCCTCCAGGCACTGGCCCAACAAAACCCCTGAGTGTGCTCTAAATGTGGCCCATATGTGACATTTGATAAGCTGTTAAGGTACCTTCACACAGGGGGAGCTAACTGGCTCACAAGGGAATGAAAGTCTTGGTCTGAGTTGCATTAGCTTTACTTCTCACCAACGAAAGGCTGCAGGCTGGACTGACACAACTCAACTCAATGCGAGCTCGGTGTAGAAACTGATCATCTTTCCTGGCAGAGCAGGACCAGAGCTCTGGACTAGTCCACCGCAGATGGGGCTTGGGCTGCCTTTCCTCTGGGATGGAGACCAGACGCTCCTCTAATGTGTACATTCCTTATCTGAGCCCAGAAAATGATATTCCTTATTCGCTGGTCCGGATCTTTTCTAGTTTGGCTTGTGCCCTTATCATCCTCCTACCGAGCCCTTGGGTTTTGGTGCCTGAGCTCCTGGTATTTGCAATTGCATGTTCTGCTGCCACTCCTCTATGTGGTCTTTGTCTAACCACCCCTGTTCAGCCCTTTGATATCCTTCTGTTCTGCCCCTGCCTGGATAGGCCCAGGGCATCCTGGACATGGTTGGCCCCTGGATCATTAGATTTTCTGCCTGTGCCTTCTCCTGTGATCAGTGGTTTGAGAATTTTACCCACTCCAGTGGTCACCCTAGAACAACTGATCTGAGCCAGTTCTTATTTCTGTCTTCTTATTGGAAGACCTGCCAAGGCCCTAGGCCCCAGCTGTTGCACATCCCAACCGGCTTTTCCACCACATTAATGCAGCTGGGAACAGGAAAAAGCCCTCTGTTCTGTCATCTCATTGTCAGAGCAGCCTTGTCTGCCCTAAGGGTAGGAGTGTCTAGTCAAGAACAGAACTTCCTGATAATGTTTGTGCTCAGAATAGCCAGAGAGAGCTGTACTCACCTGGTTGGCTGGGCCGATGTGCCAACCAGGAGGCTGGGGAATTCCCCCCGCTGAGAACAGCAGCCCATTAGATGAAGGGGGTGTAATTTCTGTGTGTGAATGACTCGTGGCCTCAGATGAATGGTGCTGGGCTCTCTTCAGTCATCAAACACTTCCTAAAGGCCCACTGGGCGCCAGGCACTGCGTGAGGTAGGAGATTTAAAAAGCTTCCTTTTAATGGGCACCTACCTGGTATCAGGCACTTTACATCGATCGCTTCTAACCCTTCCAGTAACACTCAAAGGGAGTTCATGTCCCCCCTTGACAAAGGAGAAAGTGGAAGTTAAGTAATTTTCTCAAGATCATACACCTACTAAACGGGAGAACAAAATGCACGCTCAATTCTATCTCCCCCCAATTCTTCCCTAATACCACATGGTAATACAACCCACTCATTAACCAATTTATTCATTCAATCGGCAAGAGCTCCTGAGAGCCTACTGCAAGCCAGGGTCTCTGCTAAGTTCAGTGTGAGCAGATCCTTCACCAGGAATTAGGAGATCACTTTGGAGGAAGTCAATGGGGAGCTCCTCGGGACTTTAGAAAGCTGTCATTTATGTGTGACATCAAATAGAATATTTAGCTTTCTTTTAAATCATCACAATAATGATAATAATATTAACAATGTTCAGTCCAGTAATCTTTCAAAACAAGTGGCTGCCAAGCTAATGAAACTCTCAAAGATGAGGTCTTCTCCATATTTCTGATGGGTGCTGATGTTTATGCAGAATCGGGTACACCTAAAAGGTGACAGGGACACTCCTACATAGGGCATCTGTGTCAACCTGAAGGCTACAGATTCTACGCACACTCTTTTTTGTTTTTAATTAAAGCCACTTCCACATAGGAATATAAAAGTACACTATCCAACTAGGAAAAATATGCAAGTATCAAAAAATGCAACGGGGAGGCTTTGATCCAGGTGGGCTGAGGAACATCTTAGAGTAAATAAAGATTTAAGCAGTCAATCTTCCAAGCAGTGAGCTATGGAAGAGCTATGCCTATTCTTAAAATCCATCATTTATATCCTTTACAGCCCCCGGAAGTCCGAACTCTACAGGAATGGAATGGAACGGAAAAGGATAAAATGCTGGAGCTGGAAGACTTCTTAGGCATCATTCAAGCACACCCCATCCACTTGGTACATAAAGAAACTGAGACACATAGCATGATCGAGAGCAGTATCTGTGGCTGCTGGAGGCGCAAAGAGCTAAAAGCTGATTTGGCTGCACTTGTGCGAAGCTGTCATCTGAGGCCATAAAGAAACTGAGACACACACCTAGGCACTGATCCCATGACATAGTGAGGGGCTCAGATTACCCAGGTCATGTATTTTTAGAGAGACCTCTTCACAATGCCAGCGGGGTCCAGCGTAATGGACTGGAAGAAGTTTTATATGAACAAGAGCCTCTTCACGGACACATTTTCCATGTATCATCTTTTGGCAAACATGCAAACTATTTCCCTAATGGCATACTTGTGAATTACTCAGAGTTGCTGAGGAGATTACAATTCCATTTTTCCAATGACCTTCTTCTGGTTTCTGACTCTAAAGTGAGTTTTAAAAGGTTCTGGGCCAGGACCTGGGAATTGGGGCCAGGGCCCCTGGGCTTCCAATGCTGCCATTGGAAGGACCTTTGGGGCTGATGTGCCTCACCTGTGCAGAGGGCGTTTGCTTGGAAAGGGTGGCAGGGACAGAGGAGTCACACGGGATGCAATGAAACACCAAGCTGGAGAGGTCTTACAATGATGTGGTGCCAGGCGAAGTGCTAGGTCCCTCACATCCGTCCTTAATCATTCTGACACCAGGTGAGCTGAGTATTGCTCCCTCCATGGCATGCAGGAGAAAAGCAAGGCTCAGAGAGGTTATCTAACTTGAACGAGGTCACAGAGCTGGCAAGTCCTGAGGCTGAGCTTCAGTGTCAGGTCTTGTACCTGCACTTGCAGAAACCCCTCTGCCTTCCCTTCAGATGCCACTCAGAAGCATCCAGAGATGAGGTGCTAACAAGGTGCATGAGAGCAAGCTCATGCTGAGAAATTCTTTGCTGAGAAATTCCATTGCTGAGAAATTCTTCCCAAATAAACTGAAAATCTACCTCTGTCAACCAACTCCCATTGGTTCTAGTTTTCCTTTGGGGAACAATTAGTTTAGCAGAAATTGTAAATCTCTTCTTCTACAGGTAAAACAGAAATGTACAGAGATGCCACCGGTACACAATACTGGCTACCTTTCTGTCTTACATCTGTGGACAAGAGAGCAAAAAACAAAGACGGGAAGGGACTTTAGAGACTTATGGTCTTGGTGAATCCCTGTTGTCACTTTACCACTAAAATGCTAAGGACTTTGTGAGAGTCACTCAACCTGCCTCAGTCTCTACTTTTTCTTCTGTAAAATGGAGTTAGTTATCCTCTCCTATTTCATGTTTCTGGTGCTTACCAAGGATAAGAATGTATATAAAGCTGCTCCATAAATATAAGCTGTCTTTATTGTTTTGGACCCTGTGTACGGGTTTACAGTGTGACCCTATTCATTCCACAAGTGCACGGAATAAAATACCTTCGTAAAAAGTCTATCTAGCCATAACTTTTGGTAGATGGTCCCGTACCTGGTAGAGGTGCATTAATATGTCCACAGACATCCTAATTAGCTAATTTAGACTGGTATATACTTAAGGAAAGAGGAATCAGTAAAATTGGCTCAAGGTCCAAGTTTCTTAAAGCGCTGGACTATTTACAGCATGTATATTTTTAAATATATTATAGAGGGAAATGGGGGAAGAGTATTTGCTGCTAGAGGAGAGTTTATTTTCACAGTTGAGCTACATCAGTGCTTCTGAGATGGGCCCAAGCTCCAGGGGGCAGGCTCACGATCACCACCCACTGACAATGCATTTGACGCATGCACCTCAGAACACCCTGCTCCTGGTGGAGGCTGTGTGACCAAGCCAGAGCCGTCCTCTGAGTTCACATGTGAACACATGAATCTCCCCACAGACAGGGAGATCCCTGAACGCTGTCCAAGTCATGCTGACGAGGAAGCCAGATGTGGCAGCTGCCTTGGACACTGGTGGTGGACTAACTGATGTACACATGGCATGATTTGATGCCCTCACCTCTATTTAATGCTTTCTACGTTATCTCATGATTTCTGAGGGCCGTTTCTGTCCCCAGGGGTTCAAAGGAGACAAGCTCTGCCTCTTATCTGAGAGCCAGGAACGTTATCTGAACAGCTGCCGCCTGCAAAATGGCTGGTGTCAAACCAAATGCACTGGTTGAAGTGCCTCTTTTAGGGGAAATAAACACGTGTACACACACACACACACTCTCTCACTCCTGAAATGACGTCGCTGCAAGGCTGCAGAAGCCCTTAGCTTAAGCTCTGCCACGCTACCCTGAGGTGCTATGGACCTATCCCCAGCCCCCGCCTGATCTCATGCCTGCCTTCCTATGGAAAATAGGACCTGCCCTGATGCTGGTCTTGTGAGCAGCAAGTCTGCAGTAGCAGCAGCAGCAGCAGCAGCTGGGAATGGGAGGGCTTGTGAGCCGATGAGCCACTCACTTGGAGGCACTGGCAGCTGCCTTTGAATTCGGAAGGATCCTTTCTTCCTCGGGCAAAGGGACTGCATCCTGGGCCCCTCCAAGGAGAAAGAGGCAGGTTAAAAAAAATAAGATGACACAAAGGTTGCTTGTCACAAAGAGGAAGGAAGGGAACAGCTTCCCATTCTCCTCCAGGCTCTGGCCTCAGATGACAGCTGAGCACAAGTGGAATCAAATCAGCCTTTAACTCTTCATCTGCATGCCCAGCAGCCACAGATGCAGCTTCCACTCCAGCTGTCAGTCAGGCCCAAGCGCTCCGTAAATGCCCATGATTAGCGCCTTCCTCAATTGAGAGTGTAAATGAACAATCACAGCTCACTCCTCAACGTAGCTGGAGCCACACACCCATTCATTTCTACACAGCCAAATGTAAATAGAAAATGAACGCTCCTGTACACGCTCCAAATTTTCTTTCCCTTGCGAAAATGTTGGGATGGGGGAGGGCTATCTCCTTCTCTGAGGATATCTTCCCATATTTGATATGATTTGTATGTTTGACTTCTAACCAAATGATTCTCAAAGGGAGACAATGAAAGCCCCTGCACTCCTCCCCCCAACCCCCATTTGTCAGTATTTAAGGCTTAATGAACTCTTGGCGAGTTTTCCCCTCCCAGAGCTTCATGTTTGTTATTATTGTTTAATGGTGATCTGTCCAATGCTCCAACATGCCAAGAAGCCCTGCTCGTAATCAAGAAATACTAGTCAGGTGATCTACATACAGAGAGGTTTTCTGGAAATCGCCACATGACTAAGAACTACCACACCCAGCTGTGCTCTTTGTATTTAAATCCTGGGTCTGCTCCTGTGAGAGGGGAGCAGGGTCTGCCCAGCCTTCTCCTGTCTCCATCTCAAGGATAATCTCCCTCAGCTGTGTATGAATCTGGCCGGAGAGGAGGATGCTCAGAGCTCTAAGCCTTTGGGTGCAGAAGACACTCTACACATGCACATTCAGAATAAACAAAACCCATCAAGCCCCTGCAAGAGTCCAACGCCTGATTGCACTAAACACATCACGATGGAATCTGCAATTGGCAAAGTAATTGGCGTTATTACAGCTGATGGGGAATTTCTGATGCTGCCCCAGCTCTCCTTTGAAATCATACTCAGCCATTTAATTTGTCCAGCTCCTGTGTAGCTGATTGCTCTTTCTGCTGGAGTTTACTGAGAATGAAACGCGCTCTCTCTCCAGACGCCAGCAGGCTGAGATTTCACAGGCGTTTCTTTTCTCAGCATTCTCCCTACTTCTCTTAGGACCCCATGCCTTAGTCACCTTTCACAAGATGCCAATAACGCAATGGATTGGAGGCGGGTGAATCAAACTTTGATTTAATTCAAAGCTGTGTACTTCTAGTCTCAAATCCAGAGGCACTTGAACACTCCTACTATAAATACCATTAAATAATGGTGAAAGACACATACGCCTCCAAAGATCTGGTTGCCCTGAAAAAGGTTTACAAAATTTGTTAGCTCCAAAAATAAGACAAGTAACAGAGACATCTTCATTATAACCACAAGGCCACAAGGCATTAGGAAAATATTAGTTCTGTTTTCACCCTTGCTGTACATGCATCCCTAGAATGGGTTCAACAAATATTTATTGGGCATCTACTTTTGGCTGGAAGCATGCAGATTCCTGTTTTAAACAATGCTCATCCCCTTTTCCCTATTTTGGCATTTCTGTTCCTACCCAGAAGAAGGGTGAAGAAGCCAAAGTTGACCAGCTGTGTTTTCTCACAGTGCAGACATGGCTGGCATCTGGGCACAGACATCTCATTCCCATCAGCACGTTACTTGCCCTGTCAGCATGTGGGTGATGGACAGCTACCTGGAGACAAGAGTCCTGCTGCCAAGATGGCTCCCTTCTGCAGGTGCCATCTCAGTCTGATGTCCCTCGAAATCCAGAACCCTCATGCTCCTGGAATTATCCCCTTGTCTCATTTCTAATATAGAAACAACTGAATTTATGGATATGAAAGTCATCATAGAAAATCCCCAAGGTTCCAAAGCCCTAACACAGTCTCCTGACCAGCACCCACCCAAATGCCCTTTGGAGCTAATTCTTCTGGGGAATACATCACTATGTCTATGATTCTTCTATAGTTGGAGCCAAAGCGGGCATCCAGAATTATGCTGAGATCCCTGGACCCAAGGTGGTTAGCTCAGAAAGAGGCAATCCTCTGGTGGTTGAAAAAGCTCTTGATACATTTGTTTAAAATCATTTTTAATACTTTACAGCTATTCATCTTCCATGGGAAAGAGATAAAATGTTAATCAGAAAGGGCCATGGGTGGGAAGGGAAGGGAGACACCAAGGAAGGCAGTGAAGGCAGTTGTGGGTATGCCCGTCTCCTGGTAAACAGCCCCTATCCATCCCTTCTTCATTCCCACCCATCTCTGTCCTCCACCCTCTTCGAGGGCCATTCTTTCAGGGCTGAAGTGTCTGCCATTGCTCACTTCAATTGGCGAGTGTCATGAAGAAACTGGTAGAAATTTGTGCTCTAACCCTAACTTCAGTGGTCCAGGTTCAATTTCAATTATGTAACTTATAAAAATAATAAGGATTATAGCACACATTTAGGGAATGCTTACCAGATGCCAGACACTGTCCTTTGAGCCCATCTATTCAATCTTCCTCAAAACCCCACCAGGTATGTATCCTTCTTCCACTAATGAGGAATGTGAGGCACAAGTTCAATAACTTATGAAGGTCACAAAGTACAGGGCAAACCTGTGATTCGAACTCACTGGTTTGAGCCCAGAATTGCTGCTCTTAACTTCTAATAAAGCAATGGGACATGTTCTCTGTGCGAGTGATTAGATAACGCAGGGTAGGAGAAATGTATGTTATGTTACTAAATGAGCATCAATTTTTATTAGATATAGTGGTGAAGGTTACAATGACAC
The DNA here is from genome assembly GCF_001890085.2 of Hipposideros armiger. Taxonomy (NCBI): domain Eukaryota; kingdom Metazoa; phylum Chordata; class Mammalia; order Chiroptera; family Hipposideridae; genus Hipposideros; species Hipposideros armiger. The sequence continues at coordinate 842,032 of NW_017731539.1, forward strand.
CACCAAGTTATTTTTTTGTTTTGTGTATCATTGGCTTGGGGCACCTGTTAGTAGGTGACATGCTTCTGCTGGACGCTCTGATATACAGTTTTTAGGAAGGTAGGAGATGTAGAAGGAGGATCATGTGCAGAGCTAGAGAGGAAGGAAGGGGATGGTTGTTATCAGGGAAATATCAGAAAACTGGTGGAGGGTGTTTGCAGACTTGATCCAGCCTCCAAACACAAGCACGCAGATGGCTGGAAGGCGCGGTTTGAGAGCTGCGAGCTGTTTCACTAGGAGGGATCCCTCTCTCTGGGGTCTCCTATCACCTCTCAATCCATCCTTTTTGTTTGGTGCAAGATGGCAGGAAAGGGGTTGGGTAGATGGACGGGAGGACAAGAGGATTGAAACGTGAACCAGGCAAGTAGGGTTGAAAGAACTTCAAAAGCGAGCTTGCTCATGTGTTGGAGAGGGGGCCCTTCATTCTTAGGAGGTTAGGTTTGAAACTATCCTGCTTAGAGAAACTATGAAGGAGATACCTTCTTTCCAATCCTACAGGTGGTCTGTGAATTTGCGTTTTCTGCACATGTGAGTTATTCCTACACCTAAAAATGTACAGAACAGAGTTATGCTTCATGTTAAAATGTAGACACGGGAAATCTGATGCTGTAACTCAATCTAATGATCAACACAGATATTTGAGAAATATTATATAAAATTTCAATGACCCCAGGCCTCAAGTTAGCCGAATTACAGGATGATGTTTAAAAAGCTCAAATGGAGGCCTCTTTACAAAAACGGCTGAAGAGGAAAACAACAGAAAACTAGAAAGATGAAGAATGGTGGAAGAAGTGACAGAGTAATTAAACATTTTGAGTCTCAAGGGATCACAGAAATCATCTAATCCTACAGCCTTGTTGCTAAGTTTTTGGCTTTCTTTTGTTTTTCTTTTAGGTGAGAAAACCAAAGTTGAAAGAGAAGAGGATGCTATTAAAAGTGAATCCCCACTGGTTGGCCTCACTGCGTTTATACTTCTATTTTGAAAAGTTGAACTTAATTCAGATTCTGAAAGGCTAAATCATTTTTGCATACACTAGCAGAGATAACTTACATTGCTTCCTTTGAGAAAGTGGAACAATTTTTCTGCATATGAATAACCCCTCTTCTCCCAACACCCACCTGCCTTCTATCAATTCCTCTGGTGTGCGCTTCTGTACACTAACTTATTTAAAATGGGGCCAACCCGCATGTGGCCCTAAGGTGGTCAGGACATCTTGGAAGAAGCAGAACATTCACTAAATCCTAAAAAGATTAAGTATCCCAGGATAACTTTTTAAGACGTCAGAATATTCCGCTGAAAAAGGTGAAGCACTCTGGAAACACCTGGAGAACTTCTCTCTCTAGGACCAAATACCAATGCTGGTTAAAAATATATATCTCACTAACAACATTGTTAAGGCAGGCAGTGCACAAAAGGTACACCTATAGTATGAAGCTGCAGATTTCATGTAAGAAAAGTAATAGTGTCAGATTGGGTTTTAGTGCTAGGTATGTGTATGCATGGGAGCAAATATTTTTCTTAAAAATGCTCTACTACTGTCTCAGATGTCCATGCTCAGTGGGAAAACCAGTTAGGTGGGTTGCCATAGGAAATATAGGAAAAGATCCATGTTTTGTGCAGGTATCCTAAAAGTAGGCAGAAAGACACCTTTATGTGTGGAGCCATTTTTTTTGAGGGGGAATATTATTCATAATAGAAATATAGTCACATGGGCTCACAGAAGAAGGCCAAAATAAACCAAGAGCGGAGATCCTACCCTTTTGATAAAACTAGGAAAGTGCATAATTAGAACAGAGCTTCTCAAACGATTTTTGGTGAGTAACCAGGTGGTTTCTCCCCCAACCCATGTTTTTGTATGGTTACTTTGGTAAAATATTATAAAGCTATATTAGTAGGAAAATGATCACATGCTTGGATATCATGGAAACATCAAGTTGCTATACAAGCTTCCTAACACTCTGTTTCTAGATACATCTATCTCATTGTGGACCAGTGACACACACTTGACAGGCCAGCACTGGTCTGCAGGACATGCTCTGAACAGTATTGAACCTGGGGGCAAAGATAACATGGCAGCTGACAGAAGGCAAGCCTGAGGAAAGGCCTTGAGAAAAAAATCACGGGTTTACTAAACAAGAAGCTTAGCGAGGAGGCACCTGGGCTCAAGCTCACTCCCGAAGCCAAGGGTGCGTTCTCAACACATTCTCTCTTAGGGTAGTGTCAGAAAGCTGGGTCTTTGGCGGATATTTCATAGAATCCAGGAAAGCTGACTAGGTGTCAAGCCCAGGAGGCCATAAACCCCACACACCTATACTAGCTAGTTTAAAATACTGGGAAAATCTCAGCTGTTGAGTGGGAATCGGGTATGAACACAGGCGCAGGCATTCCAGAATCCACGCTTAGCCATGCGTCCTCCACGGGGACCACGGCTTCCTCCTTGGTGAAAGGAGAGGAGTCAAGATGTCTGACAAAAGGGCAGTGGTGGGGCTTCAGAGGCAGGGAGACAATGAAGCTCAGGGCACACTCCTGACACAGAGTCACACGAACTGAATGTGGGACCCTTCCCCTTGTCTCCTCCAGATCTCCTTTGTGCTGCAGTCTTTCTTTTTCTTTCTTTTTTTAGAAAATGAGGTCGATTTAGACCCTGGGGAGCTTCTGAAAACACTGATATCTGGACTACACCCAGACTGAATCAATGGGGTTAGTCCTGGGCTCCTGTAATTTTTAAACTCCCCAAATAATTCCCATCTGCAGTCAAGGTTGAGAATGACTGCTATGGGTGCTCTCTGTCGTTCTTTCCATTTTGAAATGGAGGGAGGGGGTAAGCATGTGCCAGGAGCAGGATTTATACACTGTCTTGCTTTGGGGTAGTTCTTCCCCGAAATGGCGATGTAGGTATTCTGTGGTGAATTTAAAACAAGCCAACCTGTGTTTTCATTGCTGTGGGCCTTAGCCGAGAGGCTACACTGCCTACTTCTGCCTCAGCTCAGTTTCCTCCTGTGTGGAAGGAGCAACCACCACCATGGTTCTCCTGTCGGGAGTTTGGGAAGGGTGGGAATGAGAATGACAGAAATTCTTTGCCAAGATGGAAGAACTCAAAATGCTTTACACTAACTGTATTACTCTGAGATGTACAAACTGCTTTCTTCTGGGACGTGGCAAAGATCAAGAAAACTCAATACAATGTACACAAGTGAAGGTGAGGCTGCTTGTCCTGGTCTGATCAGCGGTCAACCTGGGTTTAAATGATCATAACAGTGGGGATAAGCTTTAGTTCAAGGTGGCATAAGAGAAGTGATTAAGAACACAGATGTTGGGACCAGGCTGCCTGCATTCAAATCCTAATTCTGCCACTTATTGGCTTTGTGACTGTAACCACTCTGTGCTTACTTGTAATATGGGGATAACAATATTACTGATTTCACAAAGGTCTTGTAGAATTTAATGAGATAATGCATGTCAAGTTCAAAGACTGCTTTCTGGCATGTAGCACAGTTTGCGTAAGTCCTCAGCATATGTACACTCAACCCAAGGTAGCGTGCAGATGTACTCACACCAGCCCCAGCTGAGCTCAGCAGGGGCTGAACGCTCTGGAAAATCTAGAGCTCCATTTCAATCTTTACAACTGTTGATGCTGAGTGTGTAGGCAGCAGGTGCCCATTTGGAGTCAAATCAGATAATGGTGATTCTGTGGGAAACACCTGATCAACCCCAAGAACAAGCAACCTGGGACCTCAGGGGTTTCACCGTAAAAAGACAAGACTTGTCAGAGCCTCTAACTCTCCAACCTGTCCTGCTTCTCCATGTAGGAGCACCCATCTGTAGCAATCAAAACCACAGAACATCATCGATCCATGGGCTATTGCCACGGTCCTTTCTCTGCTTCGCCCTACCTTCTCTGCTGGAAGATGCACACAATTACGATTCATTCTACTCAGAAACTCCATGGTCATACCTTTCTAAAAAGTAGCATGTTCTCACAAAATATTTTGGGTTCCTGCATTAAAAACTTTTGGGTTAAGACTCATGGAGCCCAAGATATTCAGAGATAGTTATGTCCCCTGATGATCAATGACTAGAACTGATTGTGGGGTTCAAGGTAAATGGAACAAGGGTTCATTTAGGGAAGACAAAGCCCTCGTCCTTTGAACACGGCACCTTCTCAGCCTGCACTGTTTTCTGGCCCCCTGCTTTGGTTAATGGTTATGCCTATTTCTCCAATCAGCCCAGCAGCTGCCGTGTCCGATGATTCCATCCCCATACTTTCTCTGGCATTTGTCCCCTCAGTAACAGCTCCAATGGACCCCAGCCCAGCAGCAGCCCCTAGTACTTCTCATGTCCACCAAGGGCTCAGGAGTATTGCTGGCTCCCCTCTGCATTTCATCGCTCCTACTACCTATGGCATAATCTTCTTGCATCACAATTCTGACGCTTCCCCACCCTCAAACCTTTAACGGTGCCATGTTCTTCAGATGGGTGTTAAAATCAGAACTTGATCCTTATTCAAACAAATCAACTATAAAATGACATGTTACCATAATCAGAGAAATCTGAATATGGACTAAGTATTAGAAAATATTGAGGAATTACTATTCATTTTGATAAGTGTGATAATGGCATTGTATTTGTATTTTCTTAAAAAGCTCTTATTTGTTAGGGAAGCTTACTGAAGTATTTATAAGTGAAATGACACGGTGGCTGAGATTTTATTTACTATTCCCCCAAAAGTAAAATTAAAAGCAAAAGTAGCTGGGAGCATACATGAAGTAAGGTTGGAAAATGGTAATGATTGTTGAGGCTGGCCCAGAGGTGTGCTCAGGGCCAGTTATATCAGCTCCGGAAAGCTGACCGTCAAAGACTACGAACAGGTTGTTAAACCTCTGGCAGATTAAAATGGGTCATGGCGGAGATATTTTCACCACAGAAATGGGCAAATGCTATATATACAAATCAGGGCTTTTTTTAGCAGCATACCATTGAAGTTTGATAATACATAATAGAAGTTGGATAACATACGGAGGTTTATTATACTATTATGCCTTCTGTTGGGTAAGTCTGAAAACTTTAATAGTAGTTAATTTTTTTAAAAGTTCAATTCTTTATACAGTTTTTTAAACACTTTTGCAATTTGGCCCCTACCTAATTTGCAATTAATTTCTCACCACCCTACCTCTGAACCAGATTAATTAGACCCCTCCAAGTCTACACAGCACACCCAAGCATTTCCACCTTTGTTTTGGCCTTTAGTCAGGCTTCCCCTGCTTAGACTAAGTTCACCACCTCACTTCCTTCTCACCTGTCTTGGCCCAGGTACAATGACAACTCCGCATGGAAGACTTTCCTGCTTGCCCTGTATAGATACAATTTCTCCTTCAATAATTGAACCAGTGCATCTCTAACAGAAGAAGAAAGGAAATTCGTGGTGTGTGGCGGGCATTGTGCTAGGTTGTTTTCACATGCATTGTCTCAATTGAGTCTCACAATAATCTAGGTGGTAAACTGCACAACTGTTTTGCTTAATGAGGAAAATGAGGATTACTGACATTAGGTAACTTTCCCAGGGTCACAAAGCTGAGATTAGTGGCAGAACATTCCAGAACTGTCAAATTCTGAGGGCGGAGCCTGGGCACAGCAGGAAGCCGCATATGAAGGTCTCCCTGGTGGCCTTTGAACAAAATGGCAACTCAGTAACTAAAAGCCCTGTTTTCTCCACCCTGAAATATATTTTCCCGTGTGCCCTGATTTACTCTCTTCCACCCTTTACTACAATGTATCCTTGGCAATAATAGCAACGGACATTTCAGAAATTCCTTACAAATGGCTACCCTCTATAGGGCAGCTATTATACTTATTCCCTAAAATCCTACCGTGAGGCACACTTGAAGTAAACCTTTATTTTTCCTAAAAGAAGTATCTTCTTCTCCTCTGAGGCAATGGAGAGTTGATACAGTAGGAGAGGAGCAAGTCGTTTAGTCAGTGGGGGATGGGTCTTTGAAAGGTCACTTTCCAAACACCAGTGTGGTTATTTCTTCACCACATCCCCAGCCGGGCCCTTGTAAGCATGTGCACCAGTACCCGTGGGCATACCCACATGGACATGTTACTGCAAAGTTTAAGCAAACTTTGCATCCCTGTGGGAACTAAGAAACAAAGAAGAAGTAGATGCCAAGAAGCCTTGGATGCTATTTGTATCCTAGATGTGGGCCCTGGGTCTAGCATTTGCCTTGGATTGCTCCTGGAGAGCTCAGCCTGCAAAAGGAATGGAATGTCTCACAAGAGGGGAGTAGTAAACAAATGATAGGGCTAGCAACCAGACAAAAATAGCCAGCTGCTAGAAGAGTTTCCAGTGACATGGGAAGCATGCAAACAAACAAGAAAGAAGGTAACAAAAAAGCATAAAAAAGAGGACATCCACTTTTAAAAAAATCCATCCATGTATGTCTATGTACAACAAAGATTGAGAAACTATTCTTCAAAATGTCATTATCTATAGTTCTAGGGAATAACAGGAGATTTTTTTTCTTAAGTTTTTCTGTTTTCCAAATTTCCTTTTTCTTAAAAAAATAGTTTTTATAATTAACGTCCATCACCACCCTAGTGACAATATATTTTTCTTGTGGTGAGAACGTTTAAGATCTATTCTTATAGCAACTTTCAAATAATACGATACAGTGTTATTAAATACTGCAGTCACCGTGATGCGCATTACATGCCCAGGACTTATGTATTTTATAATTGGAAGTTTGTGCTTTTTGATCACCTTTCCTCATTTTGTATTTCTACAGTGAACATGGGTAGCTTTTACAATGAGGGGAAAAGTAGAATAAAAAGAAACACGGAGAGGAAAGCATGCGATTGTTGGGCTTCTATGAAAGGGAAGGAAATGCCCGGTTTTGCTCCCGTTTGGAGGTGGAGAGGCATGGTCTGGCACAGGGAAAGAAGGGCGCTCATTTCCAATCACCCCAAAGCCAGAAAGCAGGAACTCAAGGTGTCTGTTCCCTTAAAAGGTAAGAGAAACAGAGTGTCAAAAACGAAAGATGTGGGGTTTTTTGGGTGGGGAAAACCAAAGGGAAGGTTTAGGTGTGAATTTCAGAAACTTTTCCATTCGTGACTTTAAAACTTGTTGAGAATAGTAGCCACCTGTCAGCCCCAGGCCTGACTCTAGAAGGTTCTACCTTGTGTGGTTCAGAGGCCAAGCTCACCAGCCTGGAAAGAACTCCCATAGCGAACCATAAGAATTAGAATCTTAGCATCAGCCATCAGGTTCCACCTGCAGAATAAAGGGTTTGTTTCCACTTATGAGTGTGATAACTGCAAAACAATAATCATGGCGAGAAAGGCCAATAGGCACTTCCTTGCCCTCCTCCTCTCTATCTAGATGCAGAAAGGGGGACAGAGACAAAGAAACAGAATAGTCCGTCCCAATACTGTCGCCTCTGTCCATACTTTCAAAGCTGAGAGTCACCAAAGACTAGTGAGGAAATCATGGCTCTTTTCCCTAAGAGATTACAGCAGGATGAGGCATCAAGGACACACACACACACACACACACACACACACACACACACTTTTACCGTCAAGTGATAAGTGTGGACTGTGTGAAAACTGACAGGCCTGATTATATTATACTTACCCCAGAAGGGGGATCTCAGTGAGTTCCCCTCCTGAAAGTCAGTGACAGTTCCTAGAAGGGAACACACCCATGAATTATTGCAGATATCGGGATGTGTGGGGCTCAGTTTCATGCGAAACCCAAAGGGAGAAGGGGAAAATAACAACAGAAGCCAACAATTTGGTGCCGTGAGGCTAGGGATGGGAGTGGCAGACCAAAGCATACGGGCAGCGCCCTGTTTCTCTGTGGAAAGGCACCCAAAGGGTGGTGTTGACTTGACCCACATCCAGGCCTTTCTGATTGAGGACTAACACTGGAGAATCAACTTTGATCTGGGCATTACACGCCGGCCACGAGATTCCCAGGGCTTCCTGGCCTCAGGAACACACGTCCTGAGGAGTGAGAAATATGGATTTATGCTTCCAGCCTCAGGGGGATGACATATAAATGGAATAATGTGGAAAGGTCAGACAGAACCAGGGGAGTGAGCCAACTGCACCAGCAACAGTGGGCTAGTTGGGGTCGGGGGAGCAAGGAAGCTGCCTTTCTAGGGTCACAGCCTCAATGTTATGGATGCACCCCAAATACATCTAACTTCCACATCCCTTAACAGTTCATTTTACATGTAATATTTAGAAATGTGGCTCAATGAACATGGAGAGAATATGATCACCTCAGAAAGCAACAATGACAAACCACACACACACACACACACACACACACGCACGTCCCTCCCATAAACTCATCAACTCAGTCTCCACCATGTGCCCTTTTCAAGCCTCAAAACAGCATCATGCAAATACTTTTTCCCTTTATTTTTATAAATTTTCAGACAAAACTCAATCTTTAGCTGAGAGGCCGCTGTGTGTGAGGTAAGTGGGGATGACGGTGGCATATGGGCATATGTTGATTTTCTTTAGTTTTTCTTTGACCTTCCCTGAGCAACCCTGGAAGTTTGTGTGAATATGTGAATAAGTACTTTAATTAATTATCAGGTTTCTATAGTTGTCAAATAGCTCTACTGATGACCTGTTCTAAAACCTTATGGCATCCCAGGCAGAAGGAAAAACAGGCTGCAATTCAAACACCCCCAAACTGGAATGAGGACTTATCTCTGATTCTCACCAGCGGGGCCCGTTATTTTGTGCATTCTCTCCCTGGAATCTCTCACTCCCCTCCCTCGGTCCTTGTCCCTGGCTCTCGGTGTGATTTGAGGCCAATTCTCATCAGGACTCTGGTCCTCAATTTCCCCAGCAGTACAAGAGCATTCACAAGAGGTATCCCAGAAGTGCAGTGAGGGCACAGTGAGCTCTTGGATGATGTGAAACGTATTTAAAGAAGAAAACATCCCCAAACATATGCAACCCTTGATATTAGAAAATTAATTGCTCCACCCACAGAAGTTCTCTGCCAGGAGCTAAGATGTATCTCCACACAATCTTAAGGCAGCACTGAGTTGAGGAGGGACAGAAAGGTTCAGGTTGAAAGGAATGAGTACAGAGCACTACAGCTCTCCCTTGTGGGTTGACCTCTCTTTAGACACATGCTCGGTCTGCTCTGGGTCCAAGGGGAACACAGGGACTTCTGTACATCTGGAGAATGTGTGTTGGTGCTTATGTGTATGTGTGTACACAGCGAGTGCCCTTTCAGAGACAAGGAGGGTGACTTTCCATCTTGCCCGCTGCCAAAGAGGTCCCGAGAGAGCCCGTGCCTGTGCCCTCTCCATGGTTTGCCCACAGCGACTTCCAAAGAGCATTCTGCTCAGAGAAAATAGTGGCCCATTTTCCAACCCAGGTCAGCACGGCTCAACCGTCTGCCTCTGTTGGAGTCGGAGATGAACCAGGCCACCAAACTGGTGAATGCAAGACATGTGCACACAAAGAGAACTACACGAGATGGCCACAGAAACATGGCCATCTTGTTCCCCAAAAAAGAGAACTACAGGGGAGAACCCCAGCCCCACCCAACCCTCTGCCGACTTGGTTTAACCCTTTTCTAAGGTAAGTCACCTACCACCACACATTTCAAGTGCATCTTGGTCTGTATTTTTTCCCCCACTATAAAATATATAGAGGGGAGGAAAAGGGCAGTGACAAGGTTGGCATTTGAGTCAGAGGAGCTGGCAATCCAAGATGGGGGGTTTTGCCCTGGTGCCAACTTTGTTTACTCATGACCAATGTATGGAAACTTCCACTCTCCCAAACTTCATAAAAGGGTCAGTGGAACTTACCTGTGGCTGAAATCCTTTGAGGTCACTGGCTACAAGGTCACTGGCTGTGAGGAGCTGGAAAAGAACAAAGGAGTTTTCCTCAGTGATACTTCTCAAAGTTTGCATACTGTATCCCTAGGATAGCTGATCAGCAATGGACTTGACACAGCCTAGACCTGGAGTGAAAGCAGCAGAATCGCAAAAGGTAAACATGGTGTTTCAGGGCTAGGAGTCTTGACTCAAAGGCCTTCTTACCCTTGTGGCTACCACATCTCTCAGCGCATTGCCCCTCTCTACTGTCCTCTCCTACCTTGTTTATATGTGTCACCAGTGCTTCAAAGGGTCTTAAATTAGGGCTCATGGTCTGTGGATGGACTTCAGCAGGTCTACAGACTCCCTGAAATTGTAGGTACAATCATACATGAGTCTATAGATGTACAATGCTTCCTTCGGGGGAGGGTCCCCAACTTTCTCAATTACTATCCTTGTCTATGATACCACAAGCTAAAGAGACAGTTAAAGGCACATTTCCTCTAGGAGGGCTTCATCATATTCTGTCCTTTTTTTTTTTTGTCAATCAGACCAATAAAAATGACCTTTTCCTCTTCCCAGATACATGTGACTCAGTTTCCCTTTATCAAATGTCTTTGATCCTATATAGTATTTATGTATTTGTAGCTTATGCCTCCAACTGTCATGCACAATATTAGAATGTAAGAGTCAACTTTATATATTTTCTGGGTCTCTGTGTTTACGTAATAAGAAAGGATCAAGTTAAGGTTGTAATATATTTGCATCTTCTCCAGAGAGCACTCATTGGAATCCCATGATTAATGAATAAAATAACCATATTCCTTATTGTTGCTCAAAAATGCTGGGTAAGTATGGGGTAAAGAGAAAAAGGGCAGATGCTTATTTGGATTCAAGGAGTGTGAAGGCTAGCTTTATTAGGCCTGGAGAGCATTAGCAAAAAATAAGAAAGATTTCATGTTTGCTGTAAAAATATTTTGTTTGGTTCAAGAAAGTGAGGAAGTCATGCTGGGCTCCACTGCCTCCAGCCTTCAGAAAAGCTCAACTGGGCTTTTTTTAGCTTCTCTAAATTACTTTGCCAAAAACGATGCAGAAACTGGTGTTAATGCCAGGATAAAGCAGAAAGGAGGTGGAGAATGTAAACGCTGTCACTTTCTCCCCACATCCAGTCCTGAGGGCTCGCATCCTCACGGGGATGGTGCTTCGAGAAGCTGGCTCCATCTTGGCCCCTCTGTTTGTAATGAAACAGCTAAACAACACTTAGGGCGCTAGGCTAGACTTAGTCCCTGCCCTTAAGGAACCTACAGTTTGGTCAAGGGATAAGATGTGTACGTCAGTGTAAGCAGAGTGTAGAAGAGTGTAAGCGCCTAACTGTGGACATAAGGCAAGAAAGTTCAGGGTGGCGTTGCTGAAATAAGACGGCGTTCGAGCTTGAGCCTTGAAAATGGAAACGTGGCAGAGCGAGATGCTTCAGATAGGACAGCTAACAGAAGACATGGAAGACAGATTCATTAACCCCAGCACAACTCCCTTGGTATCTTTTCACTGCCAGCCACAGAATACATTAAGTAGGAAGGGAAGACATTATAATTCATTGAAAATGGCCTGGGTGCCCAGCACAGTGGTTGCTACTTTATATAATTTTTCTTCTAATCTTCACAACTCCCTCATGAGATAGAAAGGATCTCCACTTCATGGCTGGGAAAAGTTAAGCTTTATGGAAGTTAAATAACATTTTCTAGGTCACTCAGAAGTACACGTATTTGGGATTTAAATCTAAAGCTATATTGGGGAGATCCAAGATGGCGGAGTGGACTGACACTGTGCGTGCTTCCTTCTGTGAACACATTCAAATCACAACTAAATGACAGAACAATCAACCGGGAGAGCCATCTGAAGTCTGGCTGAACAGAAGTTTTATAACTAAGGTATAAAGAAGAAGCCATGCCGAGACTGGTAGGAGGGGCGGAGACACAACACGGGCTGGCCCCAAACCTCCGTGTGGTGGATGAGAATCAAGAGGGCTTTGGTGGCTACAGAGGTTCCCCCCAGAGGAGAAAGAGACCCCAGCTTTGCCAGCCCCAAGTACTGGTGCCAGGAAGAGGGGCTCCCATAACATCTGGCTGTAAAAAATAGTGGGGATTCCGACTCGGGGTGGGGGACGTCAGAGGCATATGGAGGGTAGACTGATGCATGTGGCTTCAGAGTTAGGGCTGAAGGACAGTCACCATGTTTCCTGTGGGGGGCCCTCCTCCCGTGCAGCCAGTCAGCAGGCGCCATCTTTTCTGTGTTGAGCCCTCCCTGCATAGGCCAAATCTGAATCTGAATTGGTCTGGTGAGCTCTGCTGCTCCACCCTGCTGACTCAGTTGGGACTATGCTCCACCCAACTCCACCAACACCGGCAGCACTTTCTCTAGAGCAGCCAGCCCCACCTGCATTGCATTCTTTCTTAAACTATTGGAGTCTGAGGGCCCAGGTGGGCGGCAACTGGCCTCAGTGTGCTCTGAGACTTGCTGAGTTGCTCCAGGCTAAGCACTGGCACCAAACCAGAGTCTACATTACCCTGGTGACCACAACTCTTTCCACTCCCATGACTCCCTGAGACCCCGCCTCACCCAACTGAGTACTGCAGGAAGCTTTATCAGTGGCTGAACCTTAAGGGAGCTGGCGGAGGCAGCAGGCCATATATACAATGGAATATTGCTCAGCCATGGAAGGGAATGGGTTCTTGCCATCTGCCGTGGCATGGGTGGACCTGAAAGGTACTGTGCTGAGTGGAGCTTCAGACAGAGAAAGACAGATTTTGCTTATACATGGAACAAAATAAACAACAACAAAACAGAAACAAACTCATAGATGCAGAAAATATTTCGATGGTTACCAGATGGGAGGGAGTTTGGGGGAGTGAGTAAAAAAAAAAGGAGGAAGGGATTAAGAAGTACAAATTCGTTGTTACAAAGTAGCCATGGGGATGTAGGGTATAGCATAAGGAATATAGTCAATAATATTGAAATAACTATGTATGGTGTCAAATGGGCACTGGATTTGTTGGGGTGACAGATGGGAGGGGGCTGGGGGCAGGGTGAAAAAGGTGAATGGATTAAGAAATACAAATTGATAGTTACAAAATCGTAATGGGATGTAAAGTAAAGCACAGGGAATATAGTCAATAATATGGTAATAACTATGTAGACTGCCAGGTGGGTATTAGGCTATTCAGAGGGATCACTTCTTAAATTACATAAATGTCTAACCAGTATGCTATACACTTGAAATTATTACAAAATAATATTGCATATCAGCTGTAATTGAAAATTTTTAAAAGGCAGGGAAAGGTGAAGGGGAATAAAAGGTCCAAAAATCCAGGTATAAAATAAATAAGCCATGGGGATGTAATATACAGCATAGGAAATATAGTCAATAATATTGTGATAGTGTGGTACGGTGTCAGATGGTTGCTGGACTTATCATGGTGATCAATTCTTTAGGTATATAAATGTTGAATAATTACGGTGTACCCCTGAAATGAATATAATATTGTATGTTAGCTATATTTTTAATAAAATTCTTTAAAAAAGAATAGAGCTATGTTATCCCAAAGCTCACCCTCCTTCTTTGATAACGTGATGTCTCTGATTTATAACACACTGGAAATAATTTGCTGATGAGACATGGCGTAGGAAAAAAAGAGAAGTGCCAGACTATTAGTCAGATGAACTAAGGGCAGTAAAACATAAAACATGTATCCCTATGAATGACCCTTAACTGACCCTTCCTTCCAGACATTATTTTATTTAATTGGTAATGACCATCCACTCTTCAGATCTTATCGGTACAACCTAGGACTCTTAACTTGAGAGCTGAGCAAAGGTTAGGATCGAGCTGAGGAGAAGGGACAGAAAGGCTGGGGTGAGGTATGGGCATGGGCGAATCCTCTACAAGGGCATGGCCGCCAACATGCATTAGCATACAGTAGTCAAATCTCAAATTCTTCAGGCCCTGGGAATCCAGCAGATGGGGATCCTTCTACTGCCTTTTAACAGGGTTCACTGGGTAGACAGCAGGAGTGAGACCAAAACGTTCCTCCTCATTCTGATGCCACAACTGAAAATCAACCCCAATGGTGTTCAAAGCATCTTAATTAACACAGGCACTTTTCCCTCATGTCAGTGGTTTTGGGGCTGAGAAATGACCAGATCCACTTGTTTGACTGGAAATAGAGATGCTACATTTTTGGTTATGCTGTATCTACCTCAACAAAGTTAGGAACTATCCCACCCTCCCTGGAAAACTTGGATCTTCTTTTTTTTTCTCTTAGGAAGGAGCCAGATGGATGCAATTTTGTTCTTAATAGTTTAACCTGTTTTGTGCTGTTTTATTTATTTTTAAATTTTCGTTCTCCCCCCTAATAAGACCATGTCCCACAAGACCATGGTTTTATCTTATGTAACTTCTGCATTTCTCAAAGCATTGAATAGAGAGTCTGGACATACAATTAGTCAATAACTACTTACTGGTCAAGTGACTTAAAGGGAAAGTGGGAAATACTGTCAACCTAGAGGTGAGGACTGATTAAATGGCTGAGCCTGGAGAAGAGATGTGTGAGAGATGGCTTATGACATCCTTGAAGTCAACAAGAGGGAACGACACTCAGCATCTAGGGCATTTCCTGCATGAAGTAGGCACTCAAATGTTTGAATGAATTAATCAATGATGGGAACAAGCTCTCCTCTATCCATTGAAGGTTTTATGAGAGACTGCTGGCTTATACTTCACATAGGAGTGAAAGCTTAAATGGAAGGAAAGACACCATGAAAGCCAGAGGCTGAACAGTGAATAAGTCCACCACCAGACTGTGGGACGGCCCCTTTCTGCGGTTGAAACAATGAAATGTTCAATGGGGTGTCCATCACAGTTCCTGTGGTGGGCTGGGGGAATCAGTGAGGTGGTGTCAAGGATACTTATCAAGTAACTTCGAAAACTTCTGAACTCCTTACCTTGGAGATTCTGAGCTATTTCGCTCACAGTCTAGTGTGCATTTCAGGTATTACCTGGCCTGGGAAATAACCAAAGGCAAGCCTTGCAACTTCCTCTCTCAATGGTTCCCCAAAGAATAGTGTATAAGAGTCTGCCTTTCATCGTCATCCAGCCCCGAATCGCTGCCTCCTGGCTCCAGGATTCTAACCAAACACATGAGCTCTTGGGCAAAACACACGCTCTGCTCCTTGAACGCTGTCCTTTCCAAACCTAATTTCCCAGATGTCTATACCTTATACACCCAGGAAAGGGCTGGCCCTCTGCACTGAAGTGTGGTGCTCAGCTGTGGGTTAGAGATACAGAGAAGGATACTCTCCTGTATTTCAAAGTGGCAGACTACCTAGATGTGGACCCCCAAAAAGATTTCCAGTCTTACAGAGCGTCAGGACCTGAACGAGACAGATGCACAAGGTCCCTGGGTGGATGAGGAAATCACTGGGACCCCAGCGGGCTTAAGAGCCACCTTTGCTAGGGAACTGGAGCAAGGGAAGGTGGTGTAGACAGAAGGTCCCCACTGTGTCCGCCTCTCCCTCCCTACTCAACCAGGGCCGCTCTGGCTTTCCCTCTTTCATGTACACAATCTCATTTGAAAATGAATGTTCTGCCACTAAAGCACATGTAAAAACTCCAGACTAGGTCCTTATTTTGCAGATAAGTGACTTCTTGAAGATCACGCTGCTAGTTAACAACAGCCCCGGGTGGGTCCCCTGATCCCCAGCCTCTCTGCAGAAACCTCCACTAGTGACCCTCTCTGTCCAGTCCAACTCTAACAGCCACTCAAAAGGGCTGCTGGCCTCCATCCAGAAGGTGGGCGAGTGCTCAGAAACTTGGGGAAACTGAGGCACAGGCAAGAAGAGATGAGCATGTCCCTCCACAAAGCTACTGCCCTAAAAAGCACCAATCCAGACCCTCTCCGCAGCATCTCCCTACCAGACCCCATCCGCATTTCATCCCATTGGGAAACGGTTCACTGCCCAGAGCAGCCGGGGTGTGTGGGGAGGGATACAAGGCAGAGAGACGAAGAGGGAGGAAAAAGAAACCTGCCCTGGCTCTGGGGGCTTCAATCAGGCTGAAGTTAATGAAAAAGATCCTGCCTTTTCCCAGGATGGCTAAATGTCCGCACTGTTCCCAGAGAGGGCTGAGCGGGTGTGGAGGAGAAGGGCAGACAGAATTACATTTAAAAGGCAAAGGAAGGAGAAAATTCTTTCATCTCCCTGGTGGAGCTGGGCAGTGTTCCTGGGGCCCTGTCTCAGGCCATTCTCATTCCTGACACGTCTTGCTACTCTCTAAACAGTCCAGATTCAAAATATTAGGATGATGACCCTGCTTTCCATTTTCGAGGAGCTGCAGTTTCTCTCTTGGCAAAAGTTCTTCTTCTTTATTTCTTTCATTTTTGTCTCTCCAAGTCTGAGGGCTGGATTGGGAGCAGGGAGGTTTGGAGGGGGATGAAGAAAGCAGTGGGGCCCTAAGCGGGTGAGAGGAGAAATACCTTTGGCTTCCCAAGCAGCAGCCTTCTGCTCTCTCTGCTTGTTCTTCTCCTCCACCCTGCTCTCGGAGTGGGCTTCTCCCTTTGTGTCACTCACCAAAACTCACCCCCAGCACAGCTGCAGCCAGCATCACCTCGTGACTTCCACGGGCCTAGGGCTGCCCCACCAATAGCTTCCCTCCTACCTGCTAACATCTACAGCTTCTAAAACTTCCCTCAAAGGAGGGAAGAAGGCTGCTCTTTTTGCTCCCTGTGCCCTCTGCTGCCCGAGAACCATCATTTTCTCTCTGCTAGTCCCTTACCAGAGGTACACACCACATCTGGGTAGGCTGGGGCCTGATATATCCCCACCAACCCCCGCCTCTCCCAGGCTGACCCAGGACACGTGCTCCTGGGAAGGGCGTCACTGACACAAAAGGAGCGGGTACGGATCACACTGGCCAGAAGGATCTCGACCTCACAGGCGTGCAGCTGGACAAAATGAAGCCTGGTTGCATTGCAGATCCTCTAGGTCATTTGCTTTTCCAGGTATTTCCTCCCTTGTGGACCACAGAAATAGGTGGTGGCATGTGAGACAGATGGACAGATGGGTGGCTGCAAAAGTAGGTAGGTAGGTTGGTAGGTAGATAAAGGAATGAGCAAAGATGGCTTTGGGGAGCACACATTTTCAAATTTCCCTTAAAGACACCACCCTTTCATTAAATTAGACTTCTGTGTATGCCTCCTCATTTCCCTTTCTTATTTAATAAGAAATAGATCATTTTCTCCCGCTTTATTTTTGAAGCATCACTTTCTTCCTTCTTGGGCTGTAGGATGGAACATAAACCCCATCTCACCCCCACTCCTCAACTCACAAAAAAATTTGGGATAGCTTATGTGGAAAGCAGTGTCCCAGCAGGCCAAGACACACATCCAATCATATGTGTGCCTGAAGTTTTTAGAAACCAACTAGCCCCACCCACTACCTTCACAAAAAGGAAACTGAGGCCCAGAAAGAGTAAGGGACTGATCCAGTGGAAAGTGAGGAACAACAAATCCAACAATAGGCATATAACCCTCAGAAAGTTTTAGATGCCCTAACACCTAGGGACTGGGAGATTCTGAAAAGGAGGAGGGTGTTGCAAGGTGAGTCAGGAGTAAGACTGAGAAAAGGAAAGAAAATTCAGGTGAATCCCACCAAGCAACAAGCTCTGGACCCATAACCCATGAATGGGCCCCCATTCTAGCAGGATCGCAGTAGGAAACGTGGACACTGGAATAAGGGAGGTAAAATGGAACCAACAGGAAGCCACTCCTTCACAGGGACGACACACGGCGCGTCGCTGTACAAAAGGGCATTCGTTAGGCTGCGAGGGAGCAAACTCAGGTCCTTACCCTGGTTCTGCCTCCACTCACTATGGGATCCGTTATGGATTTGATTTTATCACCTATTAAGTGAACTCTATATTCCCTCTGGCTGCACACCTCTAGTACCCCCGAAGTGTTCCTCTCACCTCAGGGATGAAAAAGAGATGAAACAGACTCTGTCTAGTCTCCTCTATCCAGCAACTCTCCCCCCAAAACACACACCTCTAAGAGGTTTTCTATACTTAAGGTCTCCTAACTAAAAGGACAGAAGGGAGGGCCACGAGGGAGTCTGGTACTGTGTCTGCATACTGGCATGCCAATAGGAATTTAGACAGATGGTCATTTAGGCTATGACACGGGTTCACCATGCTAGCGGGGCTGGTGTTACAGCCACATCAGAGCTAAACGTAAACAGCCTTATAATTCAAAAGGCATTAGTTCTCACTGCCAAGGCATTTGGGGTGGGCAGTGCAGAGGCCAAGCCGTCAGCTTCCCACCAGCCTGACGGGCAACTTGAAGTTGCCATCCTAGCTGAGCTGAGTGTCCTTTTGCTAAATCCCCTCAGCCTCATGGAATTTTAAAGGTTAAACCTGAAACCACTGACACCTCCAGTGTTAGCTTCGGACTCCTTCCCAAAGAATAACAAGCATGACTAATAATAACTGAATAGAACTCCAAGCAAGCCTGGTCTTGATGACTTATATTTTTCTTTTCTTATTTGTTAAATGACGGGGTTCTAATATTTATAGGTGAGAGCTGTAACAAATTCCCCTAGGTATGCAGGCAAAAGAGTTTATGCATTTTCTTTTTCTTTTTCTTTTTTTAATTCCATGAGTAACCTTGCACATATAACCCCTGCTCTATGGTGGTTTGTATATCTGGTGGTTGTCCAAGTCACAGCTATTTCAGCTTCTGGGTGGGAATACCTTTAATCCTTCCTGCAGATTAGAGCTGCAACTCCTGGGACCTACTGAAAGAGGCCTCCAAATGCCCTGATCTAGAACTCACCGAGACGGGGGGTCCTGCTTTATGTTATTTGAACCTGGTGAAACTACAGAACCTCATCCCACCCTTTTTGAACTTCCCAGTAGACTTCTTTTTTAAATGCCTTGCTCCCTGCACCAAGAAAACTAGATTTCATGAGGGCATCTTGTGTGGTGCTGGGTGAAAAGTTTTCAAAGGTACCCCTGGGGTAAACTGGTGATATGGATGTTAATGTCCCCATTCATTAAGTACTTGAATACCTCAAGAGGGTTAAATCATTTCTGAGGCTACACGATTTGTGGATGGCGGGATGACAATGGAACCTGGTTTAGCTGACTCTTGTTCTTTCTTTTTCACTATATCATCCTCTATGAGCCTCCTGCTTTTTTTAGTGCACTCTTACAGCTTCTATCAGGTCTTCCATGATGCTCTGTCACTTCACAAAGAACCAAGAGTCGGGAACTTATAGAACACTGGTTTTCAAATTGTGCCCTAAGGTGTCCTGAATTCCACAGAAGGGTCTTGGGGGTTGTGGCATGGGTGAGAAGAACTAAGGTGCAGAGTTCCAGCCCCAATCCCATTTATTCGGAACAGTACAACTTTTATTGGTATTGTACACTGGACTTCCACGTTAAGTTCTATTTGATTGAAAGCGTTATAAAAAAGAAATTTTGTAAACTCATATCTGAAAAGAGAAAGCCACTGTACAGGTGAGCAGCCCTACGCAGTGCTACCAGCATTTACCTGGGGAAAGAGATTAGCTAGCTCACCTCTTTCAAGATGATAACATAGTCCTCTCTTACTAGTTAGCAGAACAGACGCATGGCCAGACCTCATTTTATGAAACCTGCCTTTAATATTGCCACATGAGTTACTCGTGAGAAAAAGGCTTTCTTTTCCTTTCTTTACGCTGACTGCAGGCAGTAAGTTCTACTCTCTTCATCTGAAGGCAAGCTACACACTGAAGAAAGCAGAGCTAAGGTACCAGGAAAGGAAAGAGCTAAAGATGTGTTGCCTCTCAGGCGCCCAGTCTGGGCTGTAGGTCTTCTCCTTCTAACGAAATGAAGGAATCACAGGCAAGCATCTGTGGCCTGTTTCCCAAGTGAGTAAGATGCCAATAAAGGAGGCTCCCCTCACTGAACACTTGCCAAGTAAGGCTGGGTGCTGGGGAAAATCCATCGTCATCTCCTGCTTCCTCTCATCATTTACCGAATCTCTGCTTAGGACTGTCCCAGTGATCTGCTCACTTGGCTCCTAGACTAGTAGTAAAGCTTGGTCAGGTGCCCCCTTGGTGAATCCTGGGAAACTGATTGACACCCTAAGGCTCCCTGAGCAGCAGAGGATGGAAAAGTCAGAAGGTGCTGATTTCAGAGAGCATCTGAGCACTGGAGTCAAAAGCTCTGCTCCTCAGTTCAGTGTTGCCAATTTGGCTGAGAATCTGGGTCCCTTGGGTCAAATCTGGAGCGATTAATCACAATTACAGGTGAATATCTAAAAGGGATAATGTCGAACTAGACCCAATGATGGCTGAACCTTATAGCTGCAGGTAGCCACAGCTTTTGTAAGCCTCAGGTAAAATGGAATTATCTCCTCCATAAAGTCTACCCTGAACTCTTGGCATCTATTGTATAATATGAAAAGCAATAGATTTTTTTCAGGTCCAACTTTTGCCTGTTATTGTACTTGGCAGATGCTTTCACTCTAATCTTTCTTCATCTCCACATTATCTATGCAGGATAGTATCATTTTTACCAGTTTATAGTTGAGCAAACTGAGGTGCAAATTGGTTAAATAGTTTGCCCAGGGTTATGGAGGCAAAAAAAAATGGCAGAATTTGAATTTGAACATAGCTTTGCATCATGACAAGTCCAGCCTTCTGTCTAAGACACCCAAGACCCCCTCATGAATTCCTCAATGGAGCGTTGCTTTCTTCCTCCCTCCTCTGCCAGGGAGTCAGTCCTGAACCCAGGGCCATTGGTACTAGTGCCAGCTGTGCTCCAAGTGACCCACCATGCAGGTAAGCACCAGGTTTCCCATTACCCTAGGTAGTCTTACAGCGTAGGCATCTAAGGTAATGATCTACTCTCTTGTTCTCCTCAAATTTCTCTGAACTGAACGTGACTTTTTTCAAAGGAGTTTCATTCTCAAATCCTGGCTGACCAAAGACTCACTCGTGTCGGCACTGTACACTGTACACTGCTGCAAACTTCGTTAATTATCATGAATAGCTTCTCTGCCTCACCAAATTTACCTGCTCTTCCTCCCTGCCTCCTTCCCTTCCTCCCTTCCTGCTTTCCTTCCAGCTAATGAGAGCATGGCAAATTCCAGGCACCCTCACAGATTCTGGAAATCCCCATAAACTATTAACGGCGCTGTAGGGATCAGCTTATATCATTAAATCCTCTTAAGAACCTCATAAGGCAGTACAATGATTAAATCCATTTTACAAATGGGAAAGCAGAAACTTACCTACATTAAGTAACGTATTCAAAGTCACACGATAGTAATTGACAGATTCAGACAACATACTCAATTCCATCTGAGTCCAAAGCCTCTGCGTATGTTCACTCTTAACTACTCCGTATGTGTGGCACTGCCAGTAATCTAGACGCAGTCACAGGTAACCTCATCCCACCTAGAAAAGTTATCTGCCTTCTGGAGACATGAGCTGAGACACAGTGAGGCAGGCATGTATGAAAAAGGGTAACCAATAATAGGAAGGGGATGGTTGCATCCCCAGGAAGAGTAATATCATTATGATCGTATAAGTGGGCACTTTTAATAATACAGGAACATGGGAAATCCCAAGTAAGCTATCTCTGTTACTGCATTCATGAAACATTCTATGATGTCCTCCTTGAATCCAAAATAGCACAAAAATGAGAAAGAGCAAGTCGTAAGGGCAGTTTGCACCTGACCGAATGAAAGAGCTGGACAGCAGGAGGTATGATCTTCAGGGAAAACAGACAACCATCTTCATCAAAGACCAGAGAAGCGAAACCTGGAGTTCTTCCTCTCATTTGCAAGAAACGACTGTCACAAAACGAAAATTTAAAAGACGATCTTTGTTTATCAAATATCTTTGCTTATGGTATACCTTTTCATCAGAAAGATTACTGAGTATTTTTAAAGAAGCAAGATCAAGTCATTTGCTTATTCATGCTAATTAACCAAGTGGAACTTGCTTGCTTATATGCTTTGCTATTGGGTGAAAGGAAAATCTCTTTGAACCGCTATTTGAAAACTGCACAACTGATGTGCAATCGCTTTCACAGGTGGCCCTGCTCTGGAATTAGCGTTACAGGCATCATAAATGCTGAGTACTTGGTTGGTTCTGCCACTTCCTAGGATGAGAGTTCTTTGAGGACCAATGCATCTGGCTGTTTCTGGAATGATTCTTCACCATTGGAGGTATCCTACAGCTTCGAAAGATGTTAACAGAATATTAAGCTAACAAAACATTCTCGGGAAACAAGACTAGATTCATTTCACTTTGAAGGAGGCATGGTTCCTTGGAAGATATACATTCTGGTACTTTGTTAAAAATGTGTCCCTCTCGTATCTTATATAGGACTTCCGTATCTTATATAGGACTTCCGGAAACAGCTGATTGACCAATAACTCTTCTTTGCTGGGGTGTGTATGTATCTGTTTGTGTTTCACACAGTCCTGCGTGATGGCAGCTTGCTAAAAACAGTCTCTTGTGATATCACTCTTAAGAACAAGAAGATCATCTCACAGAGGCACTGGAAACGGAAGTTACCGTCTCATCAAAATGGCTCTGTCAAATGTAGATTATATGTCCCTGGGTCTCTTCTCCAAATAAGATATCCTTTCATTGTTATCCCTGAAATCACACGTGTGCCTGACTCACAGTTCACCCATTTTTGGACAACCCTGCCCAGAATTTCTGGCTGGCTCAGCTGGGGAATGGCTCTATATACATTGCCCACTGAGACTGAGCAAAACGAATGCAACACACAGATGCTTCATCAGCAGGACTGGAAGTAGCTGCGAACTCAGTCTGAGGCCCCTTCAGGAATCACATGACCAAACCCTTTATTTATAGCACAAATGCAGGACCTGCCACAGGGACTGGGGATGTTCATTTTTGCAGCCACATTCAGCAATTCACGGGTAGTGCGACCTTGGGCTTGTTACACCCCTGCCTGGCCCTTAGTACTCCCGACCTCTGACATGAGGAACTCTGCACGATCACCCCATGATCTGACAGCCCGTGAATCTTGGAAAGGTTACGGGTGGCCCTGCCACTCACCCAAGGCATTATCAGGCTTCACACCAACTATTACTGAAGGTACTTGGGGGGAGATATGGCAATAGAAATTGTGGAGTGGTAGGATGTAAGGAGAGGAAGGACCCCTGGCAGAACTGAAGAGCTGGTTAAGCCTACGTGTATCTTTAGGAGAATCCATGCCCTCCGCCTCTCACTGCTCTTTCAGAGAGTAAGCGGCCTCTTCTTTCTCTGCACATCCTTTTCTGCTTAAACCTGGTTTTAGGAAAGTGTCCTCTATCAATCAATTACACCATCATCACGGTGCAGCTATTATCAGGATAGCTGTTTGCCATGCTTCACTTCTAACCAGGAAAAAAAAAATAGTAGTCCCCAAGAGTCTTTTGATTAAAAAAAAAAAAAAACATATCTAAGGAATTGCAGTTGAGAACAGAGGGGAGAGAGGCCCATGATTTGGAGGGCAGAGGACCCATTGCTCCATGGGGAGCTATATGAAACAAGCCCGATTCTGGGGTAAAAGAGAGATAAGAGGTCAGGAAGCCATACCTAGCTGTGTCTAGCCTTTACCTTTGCTATATGTAAATGAAAGGCTTGTGAGTGTCAACTGCAGCAGCCCGTCTCTCCATGCAGCCTGAGGCTTTTCTCGACCTCATGGAATATTGACAAGCAGCCTAATTCTGAGACACACAAGCTTATTTCCATATATAATTTAAAAGAGTTGACTATTGTCTTTTAATTATTAACCATCTATAACCAATTGGGTGCAAAATAACAGGTGTTCTTCATATACAACTCATAAGGAATATTGTCCTATTTCAAGGTATAAAGTATCTTTGTTATAACAAGAATGGTGAAGTATAAGATTGATAAAATACCTTTGCTTCCTAGACCTAAAAATATGTCAAATGATGATTTAACTGCATCATCCCAACAACAGTGCCAAGTATTCTGAATTCTGAGGATACATCAATGAACATATAAGACACAGTCCTGGTCCTCATGGAACTCGGGAGTCTGACATGGGAGCTGGCATTATTTTTGAATAACAAAACGAAATGTAATTTAGAGTCATGATAAGTTCAAGGGGGAGAAAAAAATGGGTGAGAAAAAAAGTATAGGCATGACAAGAAAATGAATGGAGAGAGACCTGATTTAGAATAAGGGGCTGCTCAAGTGAACAATGAAAAACAAAAGGGAGAGAAACTATCCTGCTTGTTTAACAGATGGATGAAATGAGGCAAAAAAAATCGGTCAGTGACTTGCCTAGGGGCATATTCATAGCTTTAGAGGTCTTAGCATGGATGGGATCTTGGGTTATGATTTTCCAGACCAGCCTCCCTCTAATGCAGGAATCCCCTACTCCGGCTTCTTCGACAGATGGACCCAGCTTGAACACCTCTGAGGAAGTGGCAGTCGCTATTTTCATGCCCAGCAACAGTCTTTAGCACGTTCTACCTTTATTCAGTTGAAATGTGCCTCCCTGAAGCTTGTCCCCCCAGGTCTGAGGAACAGGAACTGTTTTTTTTGTTGTTGTTGTTTTGTTTTTATCATCATGGTCTTCCTGTTAAATAGCGAAGGGGAACACCATTTTACAGATGAGCAACAGACAGACTAATCAACCCACCCCAGGCTCCGCATCTCAAGTTAGAGCCAGATACCAAACAGAGAGGATTTCAGACTCATCGTCTCCCGTACATTCTCAGTCCTGCCCAGGCACACACTACAGTATGCTTAGTCCTCCTGCCACTGGCCACCTGATACCTCTGATGACAGGTATCATATCCATACACCCCTAGGTGGAACATCCCAAGTGTTTTCAGCTCTTCTTCCACGGATATGATTCCCAGTGACATCACCATCTAGATCTGAGCACAGGTGCCAGTGGGAGCAGTAACTGTTACTAAGTAGACATGTGCTGGCAACTCTTTAATAACAATGTAAGGCATTTGCCGATTTCTGTGGTGTAAATACTCCCAGCATGCCAAGCTACCAAGCTGAAGGCACTGGTTGCAGACTTGGGAATAGGTGTGCCCAGCTGAGTCTCGCCGCCATGAACTGGCTTCAGCACGCCATGCTGTGTTCATGAACCTCTCTGCTTAAGACCACTGACAACTGGACTGGAACTCAGTCCAGAAGATTTGTGTGGAGTGGGACATCCCGGCAGCTCAGAAACTCACTCACAGGTCCCCTGTGCAAATCTGGATGTGAGGTAAGCCAGGCTTTAGAATGCAGTAAATGGGAAGGATGCCAATATCCAACCAATAAATGTATTCAATAAAAATTTATTTTTCTAGGAACTGGGATATAGTAGTAAAAAAAAAAAAAGTCCCTGCTCTCACTGAGACCAACAATAAACTAAAATGATAACAATAATAATACTAATAATGATATGACCTGTCATTTATAATAAAAGATAGGAAAAATAAAGCAGAAGAAAGACGCAGAGCGGGGAGTGTGCTGCTTTAAATAAGCTGGTCAGAAAAGTCCTCTCTGATGAGGGGATATTTGAGTGGAGACCCAGAGGCAGTAAGGGCGTGAGCCACATGATATTTGGAAGACGAGCGATCCAAACAGAGGGAACATAATGTGCAAAGTTCTGACGTCAGCATGTGCTCAATGTGTTGGTGGAACAGCAATGAGATGGTGTAGCTGGAGCAGAGTGAGCAAGGGGGACAGTGGTTGGTTGGAGATGAGAGCAGAGTCAGGTTACGTCACGCAGAGCCATGAGGTATTATTAGTCCAGCGGTGATAGAACATTACCCTAAAAGATGTGGGAAGGCATTAGAGAAGAGCTGCTGCAGGACATGGTTTGAGTTCCCCTGTAAAAGGTTCCCCTTGGCTGCTGTGCAGAGAAGAGACACAGCATTTGCTGATGGATTAGCTGTGGAGTGAGAGGGAAAGATATGAGTGAAGGATGATGCCAAGGTTTTCAGCCTAAGAAGCTGGAAGAAGGGAGTTATCATCTGGTCAAGTTGGAAAGATCACAGTGGGTGGGTGGGTGGTGGTGCAGGTATCCTCAATAACCCATGAGCGTCTCAATGTGGCCGAGAACTGGGAGGCTCAATGCCGAACACGAAGCACGCAGTGGGTTTGTGGGCTCATGCGCTGCTTGTCCTGGTGAGAACACCAGGTACGCTGAGGAAAGAGAAAGGAGACTTGAAAGGCATTTGGGATTTACCCACCTCGCAGAACATGTTGAGAAATCTGCGCTGTTAGGAACTCAAGATGCACCTGAGTACATCTCAGATAAATCCAGTGAATCAGCTTGATATAAATTGAAGGTTTATGTCCCCCCCCCCAATTCATATGTTAAATCCTAACCCCCAATGTGATGGCACTGGGAGGCTGGCTTTTGGGAGGTGATTGGGTTAGGAGGGTGGAGCCCTCATAAATGGGATTAGTGCCCTTATTGAAAAGCCCCCAGGAGAGTCCCGTTTTTTCACAGGAGAAGACAGCCATTTATGACCAGGAAACAGGTTCTCACCAGACACCAAGTTAGCTTTCATCATGGACTTCTCAGTCTCCAGAACTGTGACGAAGAATTGTTTTGTTGTTTGCAAGCAACCTAGTCTATGCTAGTTTGTTACAGCAGCCAAACAGAGTAAGACAACGGAGACGTTGGACCTATTTCATCTCTATCTTGGTTAAGTTTGTTAGGTGTGAGTCTCTTCACACCTGTAGACCCAGGCCTCCATCTTGTCTGCTCATTCTACTCACGTCTAAATTCCAACTTCATCTCATGGAGCCCATGTGAGTGCCAAGCACGGTGGATTCTGAGAATAGGTCAATGAACAAATAAGATACAGTCCCTGCCCTCACGCAATCTACTGAGAGTCTAACTGGGGAAGTAGCATTCTTTTTGAATAACAAAAATAAATGTAATTTAGAGTTGTGATAAGGTCAAGGGAAAAAAAAGGATAGGGCGGGAAACGTAGGTATGACAAGAGGGTTAATGAAGAGAGACCTGATTTAGAATTTGGGGTTAGTCAAGGAATGCTTTCCTAAGGAAGCAACAATTCTGCTGATCCCTGACGGATGAGCAGAAGTTGCTAAGCAGAGAGTTGTGGAAAAGGCAGTTCAGGGAGATGGGACATCACACTTAGAGGCCTTAAGTGGGAAAATTATTTTATTGGAAGGGAGCCTATGATCTATAATGTGAACAGAAGGCTGGACTGATGTTAGAATTCTAATCCAAGTTTTGCCATCACCTAGCACCAGTCACTTATCATCCCTAGAGCTCAATGTATTCACCTGGGAAGTGGGAATACAGATGAGGCAATGTTCCCTGCAAAGTAACACACGCTTGACAGTCAACCTTGCCCAAGTTCAGCTACTAACTCTTGCTAGCAGCTTAATCTTGAACCTCTGTTTTCTCATCCACAAGAGATGGGTAACATTAGCCACCTCATAGGGATGTTTGGATGATGAAACACAAGCCCAAGACGAGCCAAGGAAACCAGTGCTTCATGAATATGAGTTGTCTCCCTCTTCCTTAGATCTTTCAGGGGTGCAGAGAGGTTCCATTTGGACCACTTGAATGGATAATGGGCAGAGCGTGCTGCACCACATCAATAGATGGAATGTTTGGGGTTAAACTTTGTACCCCATCCTTTCCCTTACCTGCCTTTAAGTCCCTGACCCTCTGAAATCCTTTCGCATGGGAGGGTTGTGGGCAATGTGAAGGGGCTTTGGCCGTGGCTCTGTTATGGCTGGTTTTTACCTGGCCACTTCAGCATAAGATTGATAACTTGCCTTGCTAGGCTGAGGGCAAGGGTGGGCAGGAGGTGGTTAGAAATGCTGGCTGTTCTGTGGAAGCTTTTATTAGAAACAGGGGATTCCCCGTTGCTCTTTCAAACGCTTTTGGCCAAACATGAAATGCCTCAAGGTCAAATTTATTAGTGCCTCTAACGGCCCTAAGAACTCTTGGCTTTGGTGCTGAATCCCTCTTATCTCCCTTCCCTCCCTTGAGCCTTGCAATTCAGCCAAGGCAGCTGCTCATACCCCACAACCCCAAATTGGTTCAATCTATGTACAAAAATAGACACACACAGGCGGTCACTGCTTTCATGGGGCCATCATCAGAAACTAGATACACTCAGGACGTTCTCCAACGAGGGGGAAGAAGAGCTGGGAGATAATTACATGGCAGAGTGACAGAGCCTGGGCTGGTTTCCAAAGATCCAGAATGGGTACACAAAGGCACCTGGGAAAAGCCTTTTTACCTGTCTGCATTCCACTTCCTTATTTCTGAAAGGTCAAAAACTCCTGGCCAGCTCCCAGAATTTGTGGCAACATAAAGTGGAAGGGGGGCGTGAATGTCCTTCCTACGTGTTACACAGAGAAGGCTATTACTGAGGACGTTATTATTCCTACCGTCTGATGAGCCAAATGACCAGATATGGGCAATGGTTATGGAAGGGGAGGGCCCTTTTGTGGATCCGGCTGCTCCTGCATTAAACTTGGGACACCTCTCTGAAGCGCAGCTGCTGTTTAACCCGCGGCGCCTTACCTCCCCTTATGGGAAGAGGCCGCGTTTCCTGCAGCAGTGAAGAATGTGGCAGAACAACTGGCAAAGGGCATGCATGGTGGCCATGGGGGACCTCTTAAAATGAGGCCGAGGGCACCACCGAAGCTAGCCGAATTCAGCGTCTGTGTGGGTTGCCTCAGTTTCCCTTGTGTCACTGAGCAGCGCCCCCCTGCCTGAAGGTGCCCCTGAAGGAGAGATGTTGGGGGCTGGGCAGGGCTGATGGCAGCCTCCCAGCCTGTGCCTATGCATTTCATTATCGAGCGGGCTGGAATCAAAGCAGCCCAGTGCAGCTGCTGTCCTGTTTAATCCATTCGTAATCAAAAGTGATTAGCATGGATGCCTCAGTGCTGAGGTTATTGTGTGTGTGATCAAAGCCACAGCCCCTGCCTGCTTCCCAGTGCCACCTGCACCTGGGAGGGCAGGGAAGGCCGTGAGCCTGGGCATGGGACAGGCAGCCCCTGGCAGCCCAAAGGAGTGTGGGCTCCCTGGGCAGATCTGGGGAGCAGCAAGTGCAGCCTCACCTGCCTGAGGTTCAGCAGCTTTGGGGAGGCCTTTGGGGGAGCCCCACGGCCCAGGTGTCCCCTGTGGAAGCTGGCATTCCCAGCCTAGAAACTTGGGGGAGCAGGTGGAGCCAGAGATACACTGAGGGAAAGCAGGACTTGTTTACTATTAGACTCATGAAGGACTGCTAAACTCCCTCATTTTATAGAAGAGGGCACTGAGACCCAGAAAAGGGGAGCATGTTATATGCCTGGCAGAAACCTGCGTGTGCGTGAAGGGAAGGAAAGAGAGGGGGCAAGGAGGGTGAGGTAGAGAGAGAGCAGGGGATAAAGGAAGTTACCCCAATGACGCACAGCTGGGAAGAAGACCATGTGGCTGATGCTGAAAGGAGGAAGAACGCTATGGCTGAAGCAGGAAAGATGAAAGAGCTACGGAGTCAGGATGCTCTGGGCCTTCAACAATTCACATATTCCTTCCCACACACCAGCTCCATAAACTTTCTGAGCTGCATCTCCCTAAAAAACAGTGAAATCCCAGCCCAGATGTCATCTTCTATATATACGTTCTGCCTGGGTAAAGCTCAATATTCCACTTCTCTCTGGCTGTCCAGATGATGAGCATCATTAAGATCCAAACAGAGACTCAAGTCTTTCAAGAAGCTTTCTTGAACCTCCCTTCTCTGAGCTGTTCCACCATGGTCCATCCGTACCACCCATCTGACACTCAGCATGTATTGTCCTGATGGTTCCTGGGTTGACAAGGTAAATAATTCCTTTGGCTCTTGGAAGATGACAAGTCTGGGAAGTGACAGCTACATGGGAAGATCGGGGGCAATTTAGAAACATTTACAATAGAATCCAATACTAAGAGGACTAATCTTTCTTTTTTGACTTCTACGTCATGTTGAAAGAGAACCCAATACTCCAAAGGTATAAATAATAGTACTTACCCAGTACGGAGTGGGTAACTGACGGTTAAAAACTAGCCTTGATTTAATAGGCCCACAGGCGTACTGGGTGCTGCATACAAAGCTCATTTATTTTGCATCACGGTTTTTCTGGGGGGCACCAGTAATCGCGTTTTAAAGACAAAGACTCCTAGGCTCAGTAAGGTCACGTTATTTGCCCAAAGCCACAGGGTTAGAACGTGACTGAGTTGAGAGCTGAACTCCTCTCTCAACTCTTCCCTGTCTGTGCACTTGGTCATAGCCTTCACCACCTCTGGCTCAGTGGGACAGGCCATAACTGATGCACAGCCAGAGCCCAGGCTCACCGCACCCACCTCACCTCTCCGCCCACTCACACGGCAGTGCCTCCCCAAATGAGCAAACCAGCCCAGACCCACACTGCTGGAAGAAACAGTAGAGCGTATTCAAGTCGAATCCTCTCATTTTACAGATTAGTGAGTTGAAGCTCTCAAAGGTTAATCACCTGCTCAGCACCACAATGCAAGCTTGTGATAGGCCCAGGCTTAAGCCCCAAGACTCTGACTTTCATTCCAGTGTCACTTTTATTGAATCATGGTCTCCAAGAATAGAATGACGCTTGGGGGGTGGGGACATGGGGGTGCCTGTCTTTTTGGCACTGGCATTGCAAGGAGAAAGCTGTACTGAAAATGCCCAGAGGATTTTACTAACATGTAGCCAACAGGGGCACATGGGCCCAGTGCCAGTCTCCTCCTCCCGGCCACAGACCTGGATGGCTCCGGCATAGGCATCGACGTGGGACACAGCGTGTTGTATCCACGTGGCCTTTACATCACTGTGGTACCAGACACAGCGAATGCAGGAGACTGGGAGAGCAGGTGGACATTTTCTTCCCTGATTTTTGAGATTTCAAACTTGCAGCTTAATTTGTAAGAAACAGTGAGCATAAAGAAAGTGACAACAGGGCTATCAGCTATTCTGTCGGTAACACTTGAGGCCGTGGCACTTCCATATGACCAGGGCCAGCTGTCCAATGCACAGAGTGACCTCTGGCCCCGTGCTTGGAGAAATGTAATTCTCTTCATGCTTCTTTCTGTCCACTGGGAGTTCAAAACCAGAGCTGCCAGAATAATCAGGAGGCTTCCTAACGACACCGCTCCAACAAGCGGAGATCACGCATTGTCAGAAATGTACTCTGCAACTCTTGTCATCTGCTTCACTGTGTTTGCATTTTGTAAGCCACCTCTTCAGGAAGAAATGAGACAGTAGCGGGGCCTCCCTGTTTTTGCACCTACAGATGCATTTATCTCACTCAGCTTAAGCACCTGGGGAAAAGTAGAATATGGTAAGTTCACAGACTTCTAGCCCATGCTGTGTGTATACATGTCCAAACATAGATTAGCTATGTGTACAGTCTCCGTGAGCAAAGATGGCTACTCTGCTGGCTCCTTCCTAGCTTTTATTAATACTTCTGTAGCGAGAGCACAGGCCATGTGTGCTGCTCTGCTACGGAGCACCCCTGCTCCAACACTGGTGACTTTCCATCATTTCTAATAACAACTGCAAACCTTACTGGCCTTCCAGGCGCCCCACTACCTGGCTGAGATCTGCCTGTCGGTCCACACTTACCCTCCCATCCCCGGACTGCTGGCTCACTCAGCGGCAGCCACAATGGCCTCCGTGTTGATCTTTTTATACAGTAGTTTACAATCCTAGTTAGTTGTCTATAGAATCGGCTGGTGAGTTTTACACACACACACACACACACACACACACACACACACACACACACACACACACTCCAGAGATTTTCATTGAACCTATCCTGGGGGAGGTCTGACCCTGGAGAGTTTTTTCAGTTTCCAGGGTGATTATTATGTTGAGACAGGGTTGGGGAACTAAGACTCTTTTGCACTTGCTGTTCTCTCTGCTCGGACTTCTCTTTCCTAGGAGGGCTGCCTGCTCTTTTCCTCGCTTCCTGCAAGGCATGCTGCGGGTCAGACGAGTCTCCCCACCTTGGCACTTGTTCCTCTCCTCCTTCACGCTCCATCCTCTAGACCTGTTTTATCTGTCTTTGCACATGTATCACTCGCTGACATTTTATTATACGAGTATGTTTGTTAACTCATTTATTGTCTCTCTTCTCCTAACCCCTGTCCCATTCTACTTCAGTGTAAATTCCCAACGTGCAGGGACTTGTCATGCTTTACTCACTGCTCTATCCCAACAGTGCCTGGCACATTGTAGGGGCTCTAGAAGGGTTAGTTGAACAAAGTAAGACATGAGAACCTCTCTGCTCCACCACCAGGAGGGCTCTGCTTTGTGTTCCCAGCACTGGGGATGAGTTTGCACGGAGCCATTCCCACTTGGTCGCACAACTGCAGGCCAAGTATGGACATTCAGCAGTGGCCCTTCCTGAGTGTCCCTTCTCTGCAGGCACCCACTGAGCGGTGACCTTGGACTCCTTAGCTCAGTGCTTTCATCCTGGAAGGCACAGAATGGAGGGTGGAGAGGCTACTGTGATAAATGACCATGTAGGAGCCACAACAGAACTGTGTAAGGCACTGGGCGAACAGGTGCGGTCTGAGTGTCCTCTGCCCAGGGCTCGTGCCTTTGCAGAACAGGAGGCCTCAGAAATGGGGAAGAGGGACTTGGACTACAGAACAGATTCCACAGAGACCGCACACACTGGGACCCTAGCCTGTGTCTTTCTAATCACTGCAGTGCTATGCCTCCCTCCCCACAGTGCTTCCAACTCTCACACCTGTTATAGGCCATGTTTCGTCTCCTCTTCCTAATATCTGCCTAGCTTTGCTTCTGTTGCATTCATGAGAACCCAGGATGGCCATTTCAGTTAAGTTCCTTTGAGTGACCAGGACAACTCCTGTTATTATAAAATTCTCTGGAAAGCACAGCACCTTTCAGGAGCTCTCAGCCCCAGCCCCATGTGGAAAAGTTCTCCACAAGTTAGGTAGATGGTAACAGTCACTGAGACTCATTCAATTTATGGATTGGGGAATGCAGAGAGTAGAGTGGATTTTTACTAAGATTTCCATATGGTATGGGTGAAAAAGCTAATTGGAGAACTTAGGACTGATCAATATCGTTGCGGGCAGACATCCCAATCACACTAGGCTGTGAGAGATTCCTCTAGAATATGGACTAGGTCACTCAACAAACATTTCCTAAGCATTTATTGTATGCTAGAGCAAACGGGGGCACCCTTGGGCAGGGCAATTCACCGTGACTTGCCCAGGATGCTAAAACCCTGGTCATGCCTAATCACCTGAGACATTTTTTACAAAACACATAAGGCTCAGCTACTTCAATTCACAGGCTTCAGAACAAGAGGAGAGAGGTGCTGGACACATGTTGTATGATTTGTTTACAGGAAATATCCAAAATAGGCAAATCCATGGAGATAGAAATTGAGAATTAGTGGTGTCCTAGTGCTGAGGTGGGGGTGGGAATGGGAGGTGGGGAGTGGGGGGAGAAGAGAGGGGATATGGAGAGTGACTGCTAATGGGTATAGGGTTTCTTTTTGGGGTGTGAAAATGTTGTAGAATTAGATAGTGCTGATGATTGCACAACTTTGGAATATACCAAAACCCACTGAATTGTATACTTTAAAAGGATGAATTTTATAGGATGTGAATTACATCTCAATTTTTTATAAAGAAGCTATGGGATCATTAAATTTAAAAAAAATAACGAAAGAAAGAAAAATAAAGCAATAGGATTGTGCATCCAAATTTTTTTAAAATCCTGCAGGTGATTGGGAAGTAAAGCCAGGCTTGAGAACAACTGTGCACACACTCCCTGGGTCATGTGAAAAGAGACTGCAGCAGATTAAAGGTTAAGCCCCCCTCCCCCTGCCCCCAGGGCAACAGGCAGCAATGTGTGTCTGTGAACCCTGAACCTGAGGAGCCCTGAGTTTCTAGGTGGAGGCTCCTGTGCTCAGGCACCTCCAGGTGTCCCCTCTGCTGAGCCCTGGGGACACAGGGAAAGCCAAATTCAGATGCAGCTTTGCACGAAGCTGGATGCTCTTCCCATGGACCCTGGGAAGAAGCGTTGCTGCCAACAGGCCTTGCAACCTGAAGATCTTGATTGAATTTCTACATGTTTTCCCCCCTACTCTCCCCTAAGCAGGTTTCCCTCTTGAGCATAGGCAGTAATTAATTACAACTGGGCTCCCTGGTGAATACAGATAAATGAGAAGCAGCAGTTAGGGGGCTGGCCTCGCCTGGGATGAGCCTCGGAGAGCCATGAGCCAGCTGCCCATGGGGAAGGTCCCCACAGCAGTGGGGCAGGGCGTGCCATGCCTCTTACAGTGCTGAGAGTGTGGAAATGGGCCATCCCTATGGGGGTCTGTGGCCTTGGGGACCCCGAGCTGTAGTCTTTCTCCTCCAAATTCAGTGCGCTATGCAAACCGATGGGGAAATTAATCACCCAGAGACCAGAGACTGGCTGCTGAAGAACATCAAGCAGAACATCATGGTGCCTTGAGTGGGAATTCAGCTCACGTGTGCCCATGTATGTTAATGAGATGAAGTGTGAAGCCTCCTGCCCCCAGGAAAGTTCCTTGTGTGCAAATGAGTGCAATCAGGCAGCCCTTAAGAGGCCAAGGGTAATGAGGAGAGTAAAAGGAGCCTGGATGGCTGCCTGAGGCTCCTGGAGATGTCCCAGGCCTCTGAAGAACCAAGGTCCAAGAGGCTATTTCGCTGTGGGCGGGAAAACTAACATAGTTAAAGCAACGCCATCTAGGACAATAACCACACTCAATCAATCCTTTTCTGTTCGAGTTTAAAAGGAAATGGAATCTTTGTATCTTCTCTAATCACAACAACTGAACCCTCTCGCAATTGCTCTATGGTAAAGGAGAATAGCCAGATGCCATTCTTTTTTTTACCATTCAGAAAAACCTCTCCCTCACATGATCAAACCTTATCTGTCACTGATTCATTTCAAGATCCTTCTCTTCACAAAGCCAATCTCTTCCTGGCCCCAGGCATGAATGTGGTGAATCCTGTTGAAAAGCAAACTTTTCCTAGGCTATGTCCAGCAGCCCCCATGACAACCTCAACCCTCCACATAGCCATCCCTGATTGCCTTGTCTCCTTCTAGAAGCTTCCATGTACCTTGTATAAAGACCCTCCAGCAACCTCCTCTTCTGAACTCCAAAACTTCAATTACTGAGCTTCCTTAAGGAGACACTCAGTATATGCTGCCTTATTGTGTTGGTCAACTGAGTCTTTACCTACCCCTCCAGCTGGATGGTTAAGAGCCTCCAGAAAAAGGCCATGTTTTCTCCTCCCTTGCAGCATGATGAATGGAGGGCCTTGGAGCAGATCTGGCTCCCTTCAAATCCCAGCCCTGGCTTTATTAACTGTGCACACTGGAGCAGGCTGCAAAACTTCTCTCCACTTATCCCAGCGGTTCTCAAACTTCCTAATGCCATGACCCCTTAATATAGTTCCTCATGTTGTGGTGACCCCCAACCATAAACTTATTTTCGTTGCTACTCTATAACTGTAATTTTGCTACTGTTATGAATCGTAATGTAAATATCTTTTTGTTTTTTGATGGTCTTAGGCGACCCCTGTGAAAGGGTCGTTCGACCCCCAAAGGGGTCGTGACCCACAGGTTGAGAACTGCTGACTTATCCCCTCCCATATAGACTCAGTTTCCACACATATCCACACACAGCCTCTGGACACACAGACCATCGAATAAGAAAGGAAGACTCAGAAAGTATCTCTCCCTAATTGAAGCCAGAGCAATGCAGCAGTGACTTAATTGTGTGTGTGTGTGTGTGTGTGTGTGTGTGTGTGTGTAAGAGAAAGGGAGAGAGAGGGGCGGTGAGAGAGGAGAGAATGGAGGACAATCCCAGCAAAGAGAGGGAGAGGCTATATTAGGGGGTTGGGGGGCTGGCTGATATTCCTGATAGAACTTAAACTATAAATTAAGCAGCATACAGCTGCTGATATCAAATACACCCTCGTTTTGCACA
This sequence comes from Hipposideros armiger, assembly GCF_001890085.2. Lineage (NCBI taxonomy): Eukaryota > Metazoa > Chordata > Mammalia > Chiroptera > Hipposideridae > Hipposideros > Hipposideros armiger. The sequence continues at coordinate 877,993 of NW_017731539.1, forward strand.
TCAAAAAGCTTTCATTAACAACTAATTTATCTGAGTGAAAAAATAAATTCCCTTATTGCAAGTAAGTGTAAGTCAAAGAATAGACTCCCCCCCCCACCGCGACACACATACACACAAAAAAGAAAAAGAAAATATATGAATGAAAAGTGAACCTTTAGAAAAAGAATAAAGAAGAATCGGGATCAAAGACAAAAAGAGTTAGTGGACTTAAGAGGTCAGCAGGGCCAAAATGGAGACTTCATTTGTAGAAAACATCTTTTCTCTGTATGCTATGGGGACACTGATAAAGGTGCTTGAGAAGATTAATTGTTCTTGGGTTTATGGATAATAGTCAGTGAGGATGCATTGAGTCTTTCCAAGTTCAAAGCAGCGCTCATTTCCTAAGTCCTACTGTGCACCCAGTCTCATGTGAGGCATCGTGACGGATAAGCGCTGAATCCTCCCTGTTCCTGTGAAGCTGCCCTACCTACTGCCTCCATGTGCCTGTGCTTAAAGGGCTTGCCCTCTGGCTGGAGAGATATGTGACCTGCGGAGAACCACCTAGGAGAGGCACATGGCTGAGAAGTGCGTGGCACTGAGGACCGTGGCTGGCCTGAGTGGCAGCGTGTTCCAGCAGGACCTTGAAACACGGGTATCAGGAGAACGTGGCTCTGGCCCCTTCTCTGCCACTAATCTCACTTGTGCCTCCTTGGATGGGCCACCTCACCTCTAGGAGACACAGTGGCCCCATCTGAAGAACGAGAGAGGCTGCAAATTCAACAAACAATGTACGTGCAGCGAGTTACCTAGAAAGGTATGGTGACCTGAAGGACCAAAGCCAGCCCCACTCCACTCCAGCCAATTGCTTCCAGAAGCCAAAATCGAACACAGGTGTGGTGAGCGTGGATGTGTTTGTGCATGTGAAAAATCTCCTTACTTTCAAATGTTGGCAAAGTTTTGTAAAACACTGAGTGGGTCAAAAGGAGATGCCTGTGGGATGAATTTGGCCCCAGGCTCCCAGCATGAGGCCTCTGGAGGATATGTTGTCAGAAGCCCCTCCCGTTTATCAGGTCATGTGACTACCTAGCGTGCTGCCCTCCCACCACTCTGCTTCCCAAATTCCTGATACGCAGACACCACTTCTGAACACAAGTAAACCAGATAAGGAGGCCGAGCTCGCCAGGGTCTTCCATGGGTGTGGAAAGAGCTCTGGGCTGAGTACCCACCTGGCTGCCGTTCAGTTCTCTGGCTGACCAGTTGTCAGACGCTGCTGGTTTCCTCACGCGTAGAATGAAGGGGCTGCCCTAAGAGGTCTCCTGGGTCCCCACCAACTCAAGGGTCATGGCTGATGACTGCAGCATCTTCAAGTGGGTTTGACCAAATTGCCAATGGGAATCCACATGTGAGATCAGGGGTCTACCCTGTCTTGGCTCCCGATTCAGATGGGAAATGAGGGCAACACACAGGCAGGGCAGTCAGACCAAAGCCCACTCACAGAATTGGAGAAATGTTCATTTCATGGCCTCAGCTTCCTCCCCTTTCCCCTCCCATCTCTGCCACCTGGGAGGCACCCACACAACTGGGGGCCTCACCCCACAATCCATGTGTTTATTGGTAACTGGAAGACAGTTTCCTTTAGGGAATTTGTAGCCTGTGCAGGCCTCCCAACCTAAAAAGTTGGCTCTTAAATGATGGAATTTCAGATACCATGAGGGTCCTTGTGAGATAGTGTTTGGAGAGGCCCCAGGCTGGTGCCCTTGAGAGCCCATGAGCAGGGCAGTCACCTGCTCCACCTATGGGAAAGCTGTCCCCAGAGAGCAGTGTTGTGAGGAGTGAAGCTAGAGGGCTTTCCTGTTCCAATAAAAATCGACAATTTACTGTAATTTGGTTGTGATTTAACAATGCTTTTAAAAGAGGAAGTAAATGGCTCATAAAGTCTGGTGACCTAGTCACTCTTGTGTGCTTCATCAGGCCCTCCCTCTGAGCTGGTGCCCTTCACATATCCCAGCCCTCCCAGGAAGACCAGCCATGAGTGCACCACAGGTACAAGGAGCCCAAGTCCCACAGTCCCAGTGGCACCCTGTACAGTTCGTCATCTCTCCCTCTGTCCTTCTGTGTCCCGCTCACCCTGCCTCTTTCCTCCTTCCTACTTCCTTGCCGTTTTCTTTCCTCTTCTTGAACAATGGAAGTTGAATGGCAATGCAATTCTCAGGCTCTCCTCAAAAACCCCAGCCAGGGAGGCAGCATATCACCCATATTTATGAGCTTTAAATGGCTTTTATCAAAGTGAGGTCGCACTAAATCACGCCCGAACTGTCATAAATACAAATGAGTCGACATAGGCTGCAACAAGCCTTTGGGGAAAATTATATGATGTGCTGTTGCAGTATGGTATATCACACAGGGAGCTCATATATTTCCACTGGCAAGGTAATCCGATCCTTCAGAGGACTCTAATGGGTGAAAAGAGGTGGCAAGTCGGAGTGAATCACACGAGGGGTGGGATACTCACACGCCTGATCTCTGGATACTGATGTTTTAAAGAACAGGCCTGCTCATATGAAGGAGGTAATTGATGGAATCTTAAATATTTTATGGAGATTTCCTTATTTAGAATCAATCTATTAATTATGAGACGAGTTGATATGGGCACTGAACTAGCAGTTGAGAGACTTGTAGCTCTGGCACTAAATGTAGTTGCATGAATTTGGCCATGGTTGCTCTTACAATTGGTCCACAAATTTTTTGATACTCTATCTTTCAAAAGATGGATATTACTCCTACTCCCCTTCAGTGTGGGCTGGCTTTAGTGACTCACATCTAATGAACAGATTGTTGCAGAAGTGAGATGTGTGATTTCTAAGGCTAAGTCATAAAAGGTAGTATGGTGTCCTCCTTGGATCACTGACTCTAAGAAAAGCCAGCTGCCATGTTGTGAGGACACTCAAGCAGCCCCATGGAGTGGTCCACATGGTGAAAAATTGAGGTCTCTTGCCAAGAGTCAGTGATAACTTGCCAGGCGTGAAAATGAACCACGTTGGAAGAGGAGCCAACAGCCCCGTCAAGCCATCCGATGACTACAGCCACAGCTGACGTCTTTCTTGACTGCAAGCTCATGAGACTATGAGCCAAAACAATGCAGCTAGGCTGCTCCTAGAGTCCTAACTTATAGAAAGTCTGAGAGACCATAAATGTTTATTTTAAGCTACTGTGTTTTGGGGTAATTATTGTACAGCAATAGATAGCTAACACGGGGCAATAAACTTAAACTCTCTAGATATTAGTTTCCTTATTTTTATGTAAAGGGTGGACTAAATCAGAGGTTCTAAACCCTGTCTACACATTAGATTCACTTGTGCGCTACTTAAAAGCATCTGATGCTCAGGACATACACCAGACCAATTGGCGCCGAGTCAACGAGGAGGCCCAGGGCTGGCGTTTTATAAAACTCTCCAGGTGATTCCATAAATACTGCCAGGGTTGAGTATCACTGAACTAGATGCATTTGATGTTCTAAAATGCTTTTTACAATTTTACAAAACCCTTGGCACGTTTGGGGGCTGGGCTATTTCTTCATTCCCACCTCCTCCTCATTACTCCAGATGCCTGGACACTATCCAGGAGAGCCAAAGGCAATCCCATTATTCCAGCTGGTGAAACCTGGCCCAAAACAAAGAGGTGTATTTTAAGATGTAAATGTCATTACAATATGGACGAGTCCTAGGGGATAGGAGGACAGCCCAAATCTGAGGAGAGTTGGCACCGATCACTTCCTTTAACCCACTGCATGAAGAGTTAAAAATGAGCCATGCTTGCTTTGGCAAAGTTCTTTTGCAAAAGAGGAGCATTATCAAGCATGGATGTCTCGTAAGGAAGCACCATGTCACTGCTGACCTAGTAAGGGTGGTCGTGGTGCTGGACAGTAGTAACGCACTGGAATGTGAGCCATTGGCTGTGAAAACCTAGACAGGTCAGTTCATGTCTCTGACTCAGGGTTTGCATCTGTAAGGTGGAAATTATGTATCTGTCATATTGGCCTACGAGACAATAGAGGTAAAGAGCCTTCTAGACAGGAGTGTAGATGTGTCAGAGTGTCATATCCCTCAACTGTGGAATCCCATGGAGAGAATTCCACTACAAGCACAGGTAGGTCTTTCTCTGAGGAAAAATAAACACTAAATACACAAATACAATATAATCAAGTGAGGAGCCATCTGGATCAAGAAGACAATTTGCCCCAAATGGCCAGAGAGATCTTCTCCTAGCCTCCTGATCCCACTGCTATCAAATGTCACATGCTGTGCCCCTTGTTCTCTGGAATCTGTGGTGGAGCCCTCTTCCTCCCATCTTCCTCGTTCAGATCATTAACGAGCAGAGAAAAAAAGAGTTAAAGAAAAAAAAAAGTCATGCGTTATTATGATTGTTCTCCACTTGCTGTTCCCAAGGAGGCTTAAACACAATCCTCTGTCATTCCTGGATACCTAGCAAATGTCAAGTCTGTGGCCCTTTCATTCATCCCTCTATTCATTCAGTTAGTGTTTACAGCCTGCTTACTATATACACAGGTACCCTTAGAAACCACACTGGGAAGAAACGCTTATCACATCTACCTTTTATCTCAGATCTCCACTTACCCAGAATGCACCACTTTGGTCCTCAACCCTTGTTACAGTCTTAGATGGTGTCTCCCTCCCATAATACTGCACATTTGCCTCAGTCTTGGTGTTATCTCGGTGCTGGCAATTCATTTTGCACAGCCTTGGGCTCCCGAGGGAACGGAAGATCCATAAGAGCTTGGCCACCTCCCACGGTTCTCTGTATCACATCACCTGTAACAGTAGCTGTGAGTCAGGTAGATGCTCAAAAAGACAGTTTGAGCTGAAAAACACAGCAGCAGCACCAGGTTTTGCCTGGCATCTTGAATCAATCTCCTTCCTTCTGTATCTGCACATCCGCCTGCCCATCCCCAGGGGGTGAGACAAGTAGAAGGGATTAGACTTTCTGTTTAAGCTGATGCCTGCTACCTCCCTGGTGGCCTCCTCACCCTGGATTCCCACATCAGGGAACACAATTGCTGTGGTTCATTCACGTGCCTAAACGGTTTAAGATGCTGCCGGATGAGGCTTTCAGGCTCCCCAGGAGCAGTCCTGCCCAGGTCTCTCATCTGTCTCTTCTGTAATACTTAATTCTTTGGAAAGAAGCAACGAGAAGGCTGGGCTTTTTTTAAGATATTAAGAAAATCGTTCATTGCTGAAAAGTCGCATCAAGGTCTCATCCTTCAAACCGACATTTGAGTGTGTATCAGCCTGAGAGAGAGCCTGCTTATTAGTTTTAAAGAGCTTATTTCATTCTCTTAAAAATGGGATCAGTTCATCTTCGTCACATCTGTCTGTGCGTGGCTCCTGCATGCCACAACAGCTGTCAGCGCCAGGCATTCTGTTATTAAGGTGGAGCCCCTGTATGTGTGGGTCTGCCCGGGTGTGTTTTCCAAAGGACCGAACAATGAGATTGAGAGCATGAGTCATTAACCGGGTTGATTTACTCATTTGCATTCAGGAAGGGGCTGGGAAGACAGTTCCCATCCAGCCTATCTTACACCCCATTGGCCTGGGAGAAGGGAGGAAGCACTGCTAGGGCGCCCTTATCTAAGCAGCAATAGTAAGGCCTTGGCATAAATCACTTGACTAGGGATGCTGTGAAGAGAACACAACTGTGCTAAGCAGGGATCTCCCTCATACCCCAAGGGCCACCTAGCTTCAGCGAGATGACCCAGCACAACTGCAGCAGGGGTTCCAGATGTCCCCAATACCTATTTAAAAAGTTGTTTCATGGTGTCCAGACTCCTTCCCATTTTGTTATGGATAAAGGCAAGAGCTGAGCTAACGTAACAGAGAAAAGAAATATTGGGTTGTCGGAAAAGTCATGACGCATTTTTGTAACAAAAAACATAGAAAAACTATGTCATGACTTTTCCGACAACCCAACAGTAGAAGCTTCTACTGTTTCACTCTACACGGAAGCATACCACTCACGTCAATGGGAAGACACCGCACATTGTCTGCGTGGCACAAAATGCCGGTCTACAAAAGGAGTAGATGAGCAGGGAGAGACGCTTGTACGCTGAAATACGTGATGGACAATATGGAATAGATAATAAAATGCTAAACTGAATGCAGCTGGGGTTAAACGTGGCTCACAAAATATGTTTTATGGATGATTGAGGAAGCCAAAGGGCAGAGCCAGGCACGGGGTGCTTCTGACAGAGGGGGCCTGGAGGAGCCCGGAGACGGGAAGCATCTTCATTATATCCAGAAGGAGGAGGGAGGGCTGGCGAGGCATGGGCCAGCAAGAGAAAACAAGCCAAAGCAGGGATGAGACTTATGGAAATGTGGTGCACACGACCCGTAACAGGGAATGGTGGGTAATTCATCTGAGTAGATACTAGGCATGCCTAGAGAAAAAAGTGTGTTTGCATATGTCTTTGTATATTCCGATGACTCTAGGGCAGATAATCTGAAATGACAGATAATCAAAACATCATTTAGCATGCATCTATGTCTTGGAATTGATATGGATGGGTGAGGAGATACAGGACTTACAACACTTTCCACGAAATAATGAAATGCCTCTGAAAGACCTGAGTCAGGAAAGCTGTGCAGCTGCCATGCTGATCCTGTGAATTCACCCTTCCCTCCCATGCCAGTCTGCAGCCAAGGGACAGCATCGCCCCCTAGACTAGGGCGAAACATCCATATTGGCCAGTGTGCTGAGGCCAGGCCTCGCCACGCTCAGAGGCAAGGAAGACACTTATGACTATATAAACAAGGCACACCACTTCATTTCTGCAGGACTAGAACATACAATAATCCCGTATTAGTTAACAAATAAAAGGTATGCTATACTGAATAAAAGGTACTCCATATTAATACATTATTCAAGATGAAAAAGACCTGCTATGGATCACAATTCTGATTATTTACCAGCAGATATTTGAGTTTCCATGCAGAGAGAAAAGACCCCTCTTCCAAGAAGCCTGGTTGGCACTCTTCCAGTCAGAATGAAGCCCTTGTGCTCTGTACTCAGATCACACCTTCTACATTCCTTGTATAGTCAGCCATAGTTGAAGGAAGGAGCACATATCAAAAACTTGAAAAGGGACCTCTATCCAGGGCACTTGCCTGGTGACCTGCCAGCACTGCTGGTTTCCAAGACATCAAACAAGATTCTTAGCCTGTGGAGTAGAGCCTAGCCTGCCCTCTGGCAATCCTTTGTTCAGGCTGGAGAGTACAAACAACTGAAAAATTAACATGGAAAGATTCTTAAAGAAGGAATGGAAGTGGATGGTGAGAAAATCATGGCTACATAGAGTCTCAGAAAAATAGGGATGTAAGTGACAGGGCCTGATAATTGCAGTGGCGCAAACAGAATTATAACAAGAATTCCTGGTCCTCACTGGCTGGGTGTGAGAAGAGAAGCTGCTGTGGAGATCTCCGTGAAATCCAAACTGGGCAGAGGCTGGAAGAACCAAGGACAGTGGGGCCTGCTGGGTACTGCCCTGGACCTCGTCAAGTTCATAAACCTGGTCTTCCTTTTTTCTCATCTGTCAAACAGACAATTACAAATCCATCTTAGCTTTGAATTTCCGAGACAAATATTGAGAAGCAACAAACAACGATGACAAGCAAAGAGTGGGCAAGCCATGGTTGTCAAGAGTCTTCACAGCATTGTTCTAAAGCAGGAAGAAGAGGGACTAAGAATCCTAAGGAAAGAGTGGGGTGGGATGGGGTGACGTGGCGTGGGGTGAAAATGCCCATGGGCCCCACACTAACTATGAGCTCCAGCAGCATTACCATGACCTGTCTGGGCCTAAGGGCACTTCCAACTCTGCCATTCTCTGGATGGGACAATCCAACATGCTTTCTTGGACAGCAGAAATGCTGAGGCAGATGTTTGCTAGACAGGACCCAACAGATGATAAGCTCTGACCTTCTAAAAAAATGAAAGGAAGGTGATGGGCAGAAAAGAAAAGAATGCAAATGTGACTACAGTGTGTTTATAAAAAGCTGATCTATAACTCAGTTATTGGTGGAAACTTTTCTGGTTGGTTTGATGGCAGTAACCAAATTGAAAACATGTGAAGCGCATAAATATCATTTACAATCTTAAAAATACTTGTAAAGATTAAGCAAGATGTCAGTGAATGTGCTCTGAAACATGCAGGGTATTGTTACAAGGGAAGGAATTGTTGTCCCTGGCCACATACTTCACGTGATTATTTGGGACATCAGAAGGCCACATGGGCTCCGCTGGCTACCAGAACAGGTGTGTGCAGCCTCACTGAATTCCAAGGGGCTCCAGGATCAGCAGGCCTCCCCACACATCCACTGCACGACCAGAATCTACATTCTTCCAGACTCACACACTCTTGGCGGTTTTTTTTTGCCCTCAGGCCTTGTTTTAAAATGCAAATACCTCTGGGAAGGCTGACACTTTTAACTAATTCATTCTAAGGTGTGGAGAACAGGTTTTCAGGCAGACAGGAGCTGGTGTGGAAATCACAGCTTTGCTCCAGCTTGACTGTGTGAACTTGGCAAATAAACCAATTGACCTTTCGAGGCCTCAGCCCCTTCACAGGGAAAAGGGGCCTTGGGCAGGTAGATAAGACTCTAAAAGGAGGTTACTTGATGGATCAGATATACGGTTGCCAGATAAAAGATAGGACAACCAGTTAAATCTGAATTTCGGATACACAACAGATATTTTTATAGTGTAAGGATGTCCCATGTATACTTATACAAGAAAAAAAAATAGTTGGGGGAGTTCTGTATTTTTTTATTTGCTAAATCTGGTGACCTTAATCAGATGGACTTTGCTCTCCTGAGGGAAGACTCTAGGGCCAGCACAGGCAGTCAATGGGGAAGACAGGGAGCAAAGAAGGATGGGAGCGGGGGCAGCTCTCAGCATAATGCTGCCTCCTTCACAACTGAGGGCTGACCCAGTGTGATGGCATTCACAGAATGCACTTCATCAAAGAACTCCAGCCAAATGCAAGGACGGTCGGAGGCCCTCCTTTGGACTGGCGGGAGCTCCAGGGACAGCTGTCCTGAGCATTGAGTGGCCACTTCTCTGCCTGTGACCTGACCCTCCAGTGTTCCTCCCAACACTGTGACTTTCCTAAAACACAACTTTCTTTCCCTCTTCCTCAATAACACTCTTCAGTCGCTCCCTCCAGCTGCTGTGTGAAATCCAAGCTTCCTAGAAGCTCCAGGGAAGCCCTTATGATCTGCTATCGACCCTCTTATCAGCCACCCCTAGCTTGGTGTCTTGTCCCTCTCACCTCATACTTCATAAGCCAGCCATACCTTTTTCCCCGTCACCTGCCTGGAAAATGGATTCTCTTCCCAAATGCCAAAGACTGGACACCTCCCAGAGAACTGGCCCTGCTCCTCTGCCTTTCCTGTTGAGTCAGCTCAACTCCCTTTAGGTCTCCACTACATCCCAGGTGGGCCTCTGCTGAGCAGGGTATCCCTGTATTCTAGTTTATGTATTCCCACTGTTGGTCACTTCCTACACAACTCCTTGAGGGCAACTACGTCTGTCTTAAATCATCTCTTATCCCTGCCACAACACCTGGCTTTTGATGAGTACAGTGATTATTTGATCGATTAATTAATACATTGGCTGGTCCCTGTTGACTGAGGACATTTGTTGAGGAATTGACTGGCCTCTTCCTCCCCACCTCTGTGCCGCTTCATAATTCCCAGGGGCCACCAATCATCTCTGGAACCAGACGCTCTCTACCCATCCCCATACACCCCACCTACATTCTGGGAAGCACGGAGCAAGCCCTCCTTTGGGCTCACAGCTCTGAGTTGGCATTTACCATTTTATAACCTACGCTCTCAGTCTAGTTCGTATTTACTTAGCAATCAGCCGCATATTTTCGTGTGCCACTTCTTGAAGTACATTCTGTATTGCCATACCCATCAACAAGTATCTTACTAGAGCTTTCTCAGGCAAGGCTAAGGATCATGTTCTTGGAAGAATAAAGCCAGGAAATGAGGCCCCAGCCCTCTGGAAATACACACACACACACTGGGGGTGCCCCAAAAATGTACACAAGTGCACACTTTGGTCAACGTTGCTCAAGCAGTAGTTTGCGTAATCAGAAGTGTCTGGACGCTGATGGGAACCACTCTGAGCACCTCTTGTAATTGCAGAAGTCAAATGTGACTTGTATTCATCTTTTGTTATCCGTATATATTGAGTATTACAATTTTAATAGCTTTTTTCCTTTCTTAAAATATGTACACATTTTTTGGCACCCTCTGTATGTATGTGTATATATCTTAAAACAGAAGGTACCCACGCTTCAGCTGAACCATCCTTGGAGCTCTATATAAAATGCATTTACACCCATTACCTTATGTTAAATGAGACATCTGATGCCTGTCCCCAAGTTTCTTTAAATTAATGGAATCCAATCCTGTATTCTTATTTTTTATTTCTATTCTGATATGATTCAAGCTCTCCCCCTTCCACAGCCCTACTGTGCTTTCTACTGTGCTCTCAATGACATTGAAATTTTCATTCATATTTTTTTAAGGCAGAACAATTAGTTTCCTTTCAAGCCAAGCCTTGGAGGCCTCACCTTTCCTACCCCAAACCAGGTATTTGTTAAACAAAAAACTCACTCACTCTCCTAGAGGCAGAATCAGAGGCAAATCTTGTAATTTGAAAGATCCTTTATCTTCTTTCCTTTCTAACTAAAAGAGCTATCATATGGAGTACAAGCTATAAGCCAGGGGAGCTTTGGAGTAAACAGTGATGGTTTTTGAGCCAAGACGTGTAGCATTGGTAGACTGTGTTCTCCAAATTGAACACGAATAACCATCTTTGCAAGTCTGCCTTGTGAACAGGCATGCACCTCTCTCCCTCCCCTCTCAGGAGCCACCATCTGACTTCACCACTGTCCCCTGGGCCTGACTGCTCAGCCCTATTTTCCTGTCACTTCTCATCCAGTTCCAAGGTCCACATGACCCAGGAAGGCAATAGTGCAAACGGGCTCTGGTATCCACACCCGCTTGTCCCAGTTTTCCAGACTCTGTCTAACACCCTCATTCTCCCAGCCCCCCGGGCCCCAGCAAACTGCCACACTTCCATTCCTCAGAACGCTGGAGGAAATCCAACCTCCGCCAGGCCCTCTGCAGTTTCCCCTCCTCTAGAAAGATGTTTCCAGCCTAAACTCAATTGTGGCTTAACTTCAAATACTCCAGAGGCAAAGAAACGCAAACTGAAGTATGTATTAGAAACATCTGGAGAGCTGGGCCCCATGTTCCGAGGTGTGGCCCGAGATTTTGTATGTGTAAAGAGCTCCGAGGTGACGGCGGTGCCTAAGGACTGGCCTAGACCCTCGGACTGCACCATGCCTGGCCTGTGCACTGTTAGACATACTGCCCAGTATTCTGGGCCCCTGATCTGAGCAGACACCTCTCATTCATATGAAGTGCCCCCAACAACGCACAGTCAGGTCTTGAATCCAGCACTGATGGGTTGGAAACAAGACTGTGCTCTAAGGGGCAGCCCTAGCCTACTGCAGCTGTTTGTCCAATGTGGCTAAGAACCAAATACGACATGCTTCAGAGGCTGGCGAACTGGGAGCGCAGGGACCTGGCTTGCAGAACAGCATGGATTTTGTGTAACCAGCCTAAACAGAGTGGGGGAGGGGGAGGGGCAGACAGCTGTTTCTCATTCAGGGACCAGCAGGGCCCAGGGAGCGGGAAGCCAAGCCAGGGGCTGTCCTGCCAGGGCCCTGTAATCAATCAGAACACGGAGGGCACAGCAGCCTTTCCTCAGGGGGGCAGGGCGAGGAGAGTGAGGCTGTGCAGGGGGACCCCGGAGGCACCGCAATGGGGGACATAGGCTGTACCCAGCAAATATCCTGATGCTTTAGGAGAGGGGAACTACTGGTATCTAGTTCTGTCACGACTAATTTGCATCCTGGGATTCTCAGGAAGCTCAGCCTTCCCAGAGAAGGGGCTGGAGGGCCCCCCTGAGGGCCGAGTGTTTCTCAGAGAGTGGTCAGAACACTAGGGGCACTGGGATTCCCTGAGCAATTACTGACTGTGCGGGTTTCCAGACCCCATCGGCACCGCTTGGGGAGCCCCATACTTGGCCTGGGAATCTGCATATTCCAAATTCTCCCCGTGATTGTTATGCTCACTGATGTTCTATCTGAGCAAGAATGGCTTGGGTTTCACATGTGCTGACAGCCAAGGCCCTTCTCCATGACTTTCCTCCAAATCTATATACGGAGTCTAGCCTCACCTGACAGGTCGGGCCAGCAAGGAACCCCCTGGACCATAAAGGGGCGCTCCCTCTTTCACACTGTACCCCAAAGACCTCACGTTCTCCAGGGCCAAGGGAAGCACCTGGCTTCCCACTCTTGGCATTTTCACAATCTATTTAGTAATCCACAAATGTTTACTGAATACTAATTTTGTGCTTATCACTCTACCAGGGAATACAAAGCAGTATGAGCCAAGGTCCCTGACAGCAAGACAGGAAGCACACTGAGATAAAGGCAACTCAGCAACAACAGACACCCCGAGGCAGAAAGCACAGGGAGTGCGTGAATGGGACAACGGGGCTGTGAGTCTCAAATCAGCTGCAGTCAGTGTCACAATCACCTCAATATTAGTAGTTTTCATTTAGAAAATCTATAGGCCTCCTGTAATCCAAAGCAATGATAGCAACAGTCTCCATTTATGGAATGCTTACGTAGTTAGCGCCGAGTGTGGTGCACATGAGTTTCTTTAAAAACCCATTTCTTAATCTTCTCTGAAACCTGATGAGGTAGGTATAGTTATTTTTCAGTTATAAAGGAGGATTCTGAGCCTTGTGGTTCTTAACTGCATGCCCAAATTCACACAGCTAACAAGAACTGAGAGTCAGAAAGCAGGCTCAGTTCTGCCTGATTCCAACATCCCACCCCAGTCTTCTATGTGACAATCATGAATAACCTAGCCATAATGTAAATGTCAGAAACAGGCAAGATAAGTCAGAGGCATAATGGCACCCCAATGGAAGCAAAGATCAGAGGAGTTTGTAAGAGTTAGGACTAAACTTCATGGAAGAAGACAGGCCTTTGCACAGGAGATTCTGAAACATCCTGAACTAGCAGGTATCCCTTGATGACATACCGTATTTCCTCATGTATACGACGTTCCCATGTATAAGATGCACCTTAATTTGGGGGCCCGAAATTTGAAAAAGATGTATTACATAAAGTTATTGAACTCAAGTTTTATTCATCAGGCAATTGATACAACTCCTCATCACATGCGGGAAATGCAACCACTGTATAAGACGCACCCAGTTTTTAGACCCCAAAGTTTTCAAAAAAGGGTGCATCTTATACATGGGGAAATACGGTATGTCTTTCTACATATACGAGGGGGGCAGAAAAACCCTGGGAATCCTGGGGGAGAGACTACCGCTAAGAAGATCCATGAGAACAACTGAAAGGGAGCTCGCTCTCCACTCCATGCTATTCTGTATTGGTTGAGGCCAAGATAAGAACAGCTCATTATTGGAAATGTTCACCTACAGGCCTCTGCTGGATTCACAAAACGTGCACCTGGGCTTCTTCTTCTTCTTTTTTTTTGTTTAAAGGAGGGTTGGGAATACAAACAAAAAAGAAGACAACTCTATACAAGGCTTTACTGAATAAGCACTCTGGAAAGTCACTGAGCAGAAAATTGAATTTAAGTTTCTCCAAATGATACACAGTCCTCATCCTCCTAGGGCTCTGTGGGATGATCCACTCCCTCTATAAGGAAGTCATGAAACCAAGGAAGCACTTCACACTGGAGAAAACACAACGTACTGTTGTGTGAATCCAGACTTTTGGAATCCATTCAAATTCTCAATGTATAGGGTTTCTTCCCCTCCCTCCCGCTCCATTGTACATAGTAACCTTCAGTCTTCGTGCAACAGTATGTCTTAAAACTTGTGTGTGGTTTTCCTGTATTCACCGTTTACAGAGGATGAGAATCAAATTGTATTCTGGCCAAGGAAGCAAGTGGTATCCCCAGTAACTGTGTTCTCTGAGGCTGCCCCACCCAGCTTCCATCTGATCAATCCCAGAAGTTTGCAGGGCACAGGGTAATAAGTAGAAGCACCCTTTGCACAGGCAAAAAGGAGGTGGGAAAATCTTCCATGGGACGGCAGAAGCTCCAAACGTTGCTGCACATCTTCCCTTAGTCAGAAATGCTCCCCTTAGAGATGCTTCCAAGGTTTTTAAAATAGGAGAGGCATAAAATTGCAATCTGGAAAGAACCTTTGAGATAATCTAGGCCAGTCCCCAAATTTTACGGTTGGGCAACAGAGTACCTATGTAAGGTCACTGCCTTGCATAAGAATTCAGGTTTTAAATTGCAGCATCATTTCCTAATATGAATTTGTTCTGTATAACATTGCTCCTTTCTGACCTTGGGTCAAAATAAGTGTCCCATGGTCAAATTGGTTTGGGAAATACTGCACGTATTCTATCACTCACCTTCCCTCTTCTCCCTTTTGTAGATTCACAATGTCGATTACAGTACTTATTAAGCGTTCACTTATCTAATAGATGTAATTGGAGAAAGGGTTTGCTTAGCATCAGCTGCCGTATAAGATACTAGATACACTGGGTGTCCTAAACAACAGATATTTATTTTTTCACAGTTCTGAAGGCTCAAAAGTCCACAGTCAAGGTTCCAGTAGGGCTCAGTTTCTAGTGAAAGTTCCTTTCCTGGCTTGCAGGTGGCCACCTACTCGCCGTGAACTCACAGGGAGGAGAGTGAGCAAGCCAGATCTCCGTGTCTCCTCTTATAAGGACACTAATCCCACAGGCTCAGGGCTTCATCCTTATGACCGCCTTTTTAATCACTTGCTTACTCCAAATATAGTCATATCAGAGGCTAGGGCTTCTACATATGAATTCTGTGGAGACACAATTTAATTCACAGCAGGAGTAAAGACGCCAAGCACCAGTCAGCGGAGGCTCCCTCTCTTTCTCTCTCACTCTCCCCTTCCCTCCCCTCCTCTTTCCCTCCATCCCCTTTCTCCAACCCTTTCTATTACACAGAATAGGAAAAAACAAGTCAATGCTCAAGAAATAATATTCAAAATGACGGAACACAAATCAGAATGGATCAAAAGCACCTCACTTCCTCAGCTGCCCCTGAAATCGCCATATTCAAGGAGACACCCAGTTCAGTGGTATCTGGTTTTTCACCCACTGCATGGATGCGGACTAATGGTTTGAGAACCATTTTGGGATTTGACAAGTCGGCACTTGCTGCAGCTCACAGATGTTGAGTCCCACTGTCTTCACTGCCATGTGACAAGACCATGGGTGACCTGCTCCACCTCATCTCAGGATAACGGCACTTCCCAACTATAGATTGTGGGCCCTGTGGAAGCAGTCAGCTACATAAGATGGAAGCCACTGTGACCATCTCTATGTCTCTCTTCTTTTTAAAACTAGTGACTTGGAGACAAGAAAGGGATATTTCAAACAAATTTTGAACAATGCCAATATTTAGTGCACGACCTCTTTCGAAGAACACTTTGAAAGGTGACCACTCTTACTTGACCTCGTTTATGTTCTGAAAACGTAGTCTCTTACTCTTTCATGCTTTGGGCAGCACCATCTCATCCTTCGTCATCTGGGGCCACTGACAAAAAGTTCCAGGTGTGACACGGGTTGAATTTACACAGCTCTGTTGAATTTGCACTGTTCTTTTTTCTCTCCATTGCCTGCTGAACTGCAGAGGAACTGCACACACTCATGGGGGAGCCAGTTGGAGGCTCAGGAGGTTAACAAACACGGTGCGTAGAGTGTACAGTGCTTAACTCAAGGCAGTGCCATTCTTATGGGCTCTGCGTGACTGTAATGTATAGTTCTCTGTAAATCGTGCAGATATTCTTTGTGGTATGACATTACTCACCCTGCAAGGGAAAGGTTTAAGTCTTGCTAAAAATGCTGGTTTGAGCTTTCTTCTTTCTATCCAGTTCAGGCTGAGATGCTTCTGGGGGAGCCTCCCTACTTTACTTCAAACCATCTGTGGTTTGATTGGCTAGATAAGGCCCCATATACCTGCATCTCCCCAGGTGCTAGCACAGGGCTGAGCCACAGGGGCCTTCCATGACTACCCGCTGGATAGTTGAGATAGACATGGTGTAACAAAGAAATGAATGATTCATCTATCATGGGGCTCTCAGGCTGCTCGATGCTCACCCGCTATTCTATTCCTATGTCTGGTCTGATCAGTTTGGGAGCCGCAGGCAGCAAAATCCCTATTATGGAATTTCAGAGCAAAGAGAATGGATGACAAAACGAAAACGAAAACAAAAACAAAACACAACTGCATCTCTACTGACCTTTCTAGGGACAGTTGCAGTCCAGCCAGGGGGACAATGTAGTGAAAATCCAGCTGTCCCGCCATCATCACAAGGTCCTGTTTTGTTTTTCTCATTTTAGAAATTGTATTAGGGGTTCGTTAATTAGACAGTCCCTGATTTCCTGCCATAGAATCCAGAAGAACTTTCGACAAGTTTCTTCTCTTTAAAAAGAAAAAGACATTTGTCACCAAGCAGGACATGCCATCACCGTTGGTGAGCCCCATGCTTACGTCACCACCCTGACTATATCATGAGCTCATCAGTAAGTATGTCCGGGGCCCCTGAAGTGAGGGATAGCAGCTCCCCCAAAAGCATCCTCAGCCTGCACTGGATAGAAAAAAGAAAGCTCAAGAAATTCTAGTTTCTTTCTGTGGCCCCTTTTTGGGCCCAAAGCAGCTATTAAAGAGCATCGGTGTCCCCTGACCATGTGCTAAACAAACTGATATTTGAGCCCCAGAAGGGCTGGGCTGGGGCTGGGTTGGTCTGCTGGGGCCTCCTTTGTCTGGGGGTTGGAATCATTCCTTGGTTTCTTTTCAGAACTCCTCCCCACCCCCAGCGCCTTCCCCTCTCCCAATTCATTCTTTAAGAATTTATCCTGCTGCTTCTTTAACTCAGCATGTGTCTGGGCAGATATCCAAGAAAGCTCCCTTCAAGCACCACAACAGGAACAGGAAAAAAAAAAAAAATTCTCCCGTTGAATACGTCCTCCCGGCTCTCCCTTCTCTCTCCTGGCTTTTCACAGCTCATGATTGATAATGTCTTCCTCTCTGTCACCCCGGGACTCCACATGCCTTTCTATTGGACAACACAGCCTCTGTGAGGTGACCTGAAAGTCCGGCCACTGGGCCCTGAGACCCCCCCCTTGGGGTCTTTTGAGGAAGGAAGAAAGAAAGGCCAAAAAGTGGCCCTGGATGGGGGCAGGCCCAACAGGTACAAAGCAACCCTGGAGCTGGATGTACTGAGCCTTTGTGCGAGGGCCAGAGCCTGGCAGTGCAGAGACAGGGCAGGGAGCCAAGGAGGGGTGGCAGCCGGGGCAGAGGGTCTTTCCGTACCTTCCTGCCACCCTTTCCTTTGCCCTGGTAAGAAAGACTACGACACTGAGACTTCATAGGACCAAGTATATTTTGAACCATTGAAAATTACTCTACCAGACTTTCTTTTTGAATGCCATAGGCGTCACTTGAAATTCCTTTTGAGAAGACATCACATTTTAAAATGTGTTTTGTTACAAAAAGATTCAACTCACAATTATTGAGCACCTACCAAATTCCAGGGATGATGCTACTTGTTTGCTCATTTATGATTCCCTTGGATCCTTGAAACAACAAGGTAGTAGTTCATTGTATTACCAGACAGGGAAACTGAGGCATAGAGAGATTAATCCCTTCGTCGGGGATCACAGAGCTAATAGGTACCATTGTTGTGAGTTGAGCTCAGGTTCTGCGATTCCAAGGGCCCACTTTTCCCAAGGGCCCACTTTTTCTGCTCTACTCATGTGCCTCAGTAACCTTTGAGAAATGAAAAAATGATTGGAAGAAGAGCTCCTGGCAAAGATGGAGACATTGTTATTATTATTCCTATTATTATTATTTGCACCATCCAGAAATCTGCATCACCCAGGAAATTATTTTTCTCCTTTCTGTCCGTGACTGTCTTGGGATACCTGGGTCAGATGACGGTTGCCCCAAAGTTCATTTTCTTTTTCTACCCTGAAAATATTCTTGGATTTCCTACTTAACCTTATATCCTCTACATTTCAAGAGAGTCAGTCTGAAAGCCATCTGTTTGATTAGTGTTTCTGTCTTTTCTGAAACTGGACTTGAAAATATTGTCTACTCTATCGGAGACAATTCTTGTTTAAAGATACTTTCAGAATTATTCTGCAGATAAATCTGTGCTTCTTGGTAAGTGAAAACTGTCCAATAAACATTTTCCTCATAGCTTCCAGCAAATGTATAACCAAAGTCAGTCCCCCATACAGACATCAGACCCTTGAAGGAGCCAGGTAACTTCCACTCCTTTTAGGTGATTCCTGCTTTGCTTTTCCTCTAACGGCTGAATTTTATATTAAGCTTGTAAGCCTGTGAAATTCCTTTGGAAACAGACAAAACAGAACTCCTTGATAAATAAACAATCAGTATATACGCTTATCCGAGGCTGTCACCATCACCTAAAACAGCTTGCTTTAATGTCCCCACCTGGGGATAGAATAGAGTAGACAGAGCAAGTTCCTGAATGGAAGAGAAAGAACTGACTCTGTCTGACCTTGTGAGCAACATACTAGAGGGTACCTGTCTCTCTGGGGAGAAGAGCTGGGAAGCGGCTAACGGAGTGAGTGGAGGAGAGGAACAGTCTCTATGGAGAATGCTGTCTCCATGGCAGCAGCAAGACCAAGGCTCTTCTCTGGTCCTCCATCACCTTGCGCTGGGGTCCCCAGGCCTTACCGACTTGCTATGGTTCTACACCCCTTTCTTCATCTGTTTTCCTAGCCACTCCCTTGCCTTCTGATTGGTCCCTCTTCCTTCCTCCCCCCTGCTCTTTCTCTCCCTCTCCTCTTCTGTTTTCCAATTGCCTCAAACGGACAATACCCTGGGGAAAAGAAAAAGGAGGAAAAAGACAGCCAAATGGTATAACTTGTCATTTAGAAAAACAGTTTGCTAGTGTTAAATACTTAGTGGGTCCCTGAGAAGAAAAATCAAGGGTATACCCATTGCAATGCTATGTTAGACCCTCAGCAATATTGAACAGCAATCAAGAAATCCATCAACAAATACTTATGGAACACCTACTTTATTCAGGTATTGGGTTAGTGGGAAAATAATATTAAAATTAGAAATAAATGTTAATGAAGATCTTTACAGAGACTATAATCTAGTGACACACACACACACACACACACACACACACACACACTAAATAGCCATATAAGTGACTCATACAAAGCTCTACATGTGATGTTATGTGCAGCAAATGAGCAGGTGGTGGGGCGGAGTGTAGTAGAGACGAGGTGTGCACCAGGCTGTGGGGGCAGGTCAGGTGGGCTCAAGGGAGGAAAGCTTCAGATGGGCACCGAAGGATGGGTGAGCTTTGGAGAGAAGCCGAGAGGCAGAAGGGAGCTGTAGCCTTAAGATCCACGCCCCTACCACCATCTCCTGCCCATCGCCTTCCAGGGCACCGTAATTGGTCTTGAGATTCGGGCAAGGGTGTAGAGGTGGAACCTGGATGGAGTCTGGGGTTATAGTGAGTAATGCCTCTTGTCAGGACACTCAGGAGTCATCCATCCTCTCAGCCATCTGGGATCACTGCCATGGCAGCTATTAAGCCAAGGTGCTTACACACTAAGGATTCATCAAGTAATGTTTTCTCTTAAATTCAACTAATCCCATACTTACATGGTCTGAACCACATTGCTCAACCTCACGAACTTATAACTAAACAGGAAGACGAAGGGAACACTCAAATCATTTCTTATTTGTGAATCAAGGGGATTGATCTCAAAGAACTTCCGGCTCTCACATTTATGTTATCTTCCCTTTGGCTTCTTTGGCACCTTGGCTAATAAAGATGATTCCTATTTCCTTTTAGCACAAAAACTCCCTGGTCTCAAAGCAAAGGGGCTGCTTTGCAGCAAAGTTTGAGCTTCTTTGACCTGAAAATGACTCTTTAGCTAGCACTGCATTGCTGCGGCATGTTACAGAATGCCTTGCTGTCAGTATGTGGTACTTAAGTTCCCAACTCATGGGTCTTAATGGATGTGAGTCCTCATCACAGAGCAAATATTTCAACACCAAATGATAGAGCTACATAACAATAAATGCCATCTGTGTCCTGCTGAATAAAAGCTGTGTTCCTCATTTATTTATTTTCTTAAACTATAACTGCTATTGCTAGAACAGGGAAGGAGAGGTTATCAATCTCTGGTTTTTGTTTTGTTGGGTATCCTCCCCTAGATGGTAGAAGTATGCCTCTTTTTCATTCATATCACAAGCAAGAATACAACCCCAGGCACACTTATTTCTTTTTAGCCTATTAAATGTTCGCATCTTCTAAGTAACAAATACCTATTCTAGGATTTAGAGTCTGCTTGACATTTTGTGTAGGTAGCAATCTATGCTAATGAATACCTCCTAAGGAGCTAGGCAAAGGTAAATTCTCTTTTATTTCTATACCCAAACCGGAAATAAATGTACCCTTGGTGACATTGGGACACATGCATAGATATTCCTCTAGAAAGGGAGCACTGGGGGGCATTTCAATCAGAAAACGAGGCTTTCAATAGTGGACCAGACATTGCCATGCACTCCCTCTAAAGACTACAGTTTTTAGATGTAGCTATGATAGGGAGCAAGCTGAAGTTTCGTTTTTCAGGCTAATACCCATGATATCTTCAGTGGGGTCAGCTGAAGGGTAAGGCCAGTTACACAGTAGGGTTAGGGAAGTGGGTTGCAAAGAGCTGCACCTTAGCATCCCAACATTAACCCCTATACACCCTGTCCGTGGCAGGTGGTAAAATCCAAAAGGAATTTTTGGGCTGAAGGGCTAAGTAATTTTAACCCCCTTTACTCCATCCCATTTTTTATTGTAACTTGTTTGCTAGGCAGTGGTTAAATATCAAATATCAATGATTTTATAAGGCAAATTTAAATTGACCAATATTTATGTGCAAGACACGGCTAGATGCTATGAAGATATGAGAGAATTATAGCATTATACCCTTGAAACCTAGGTAATTTTTTTGACCATTGTCACCCTAATAAATCATCATCATAAAAAAAAGACAGAGAAAGGAACACAACGTGATTATTACTCTCAGAAAGCTCTAACTCCCCAAACACTACCTGGACTGCCTGGCGATGGAGGAGCTGGGATGGGTAGTCGGAGCTTACATAACTCTTCCCACACTCCCTCAGAAATGGATGGGGCTGCTGGGTCAAACTCAAGGGTCATGAATGCAGAAAGCAAACTTCCTCCCCAAATCAGTCATGCTCCAGTATGGACTCTTCCATTCTACAGGGCAGAAGTCACTGTTATACTAAGGAATGCAGTTACTCAATCAAAAAGTAGTGACTGAACACTTATGAGGAAATCAAAGAACTAAAGGGGGAGACAGATGGGAATTTAATAAGAAGAGAGGGATATCCCTTGGACAGTGGCTCCAGAAAGACCACAGTCCCTCTGCCTTTCTGCCCTCCAATGAAGCCACATCCGAAGGGACCGTGGGGCCACAATACGGGGTATAGCTCCCGAGGCAGGTGCCCCCAGCTATGGACAGCACACAAATCCCAGATGCACCGTGGGGACCCATGCCGTTGCTGACAGCTCTGATTCTCAAGGGATTCTTTCAAACACTCAGCTGACATCTGCTGCTTGGTCATTTCCACCCCTGGTTCTTCTCTGCCCACTGCAGTGAGCTACCGAAGAGCAGGTTTATTCCAATACCTTCCACAATGCTGCAAGGGCTCATTTATTTAACAGTCAGCCAGGTGTCAGCCACAGGAGAATGGGGGGTGGGGAGCGGAGGAGAGGTCCAAAGCCTTTGAGAAACCAGGGAACAGGAAGGGCAGAGAAACAGGAAAGATGACATGGGGCAAATGCTCTGTGAAAAGGGTCCTAAAGGGGCCTGGGAACAGCCACAGGTGAGGGAGCAGAACAGTGACATGTGAGCTTGGAAAGTCCCCGGACAGGCCCATTCTGAAAAGCACTCTAGGCAGAGGGAGCACTGCACAGGGACGCGGAACGGTGTAGAAAGACAAAACGTTTGAGGAAATTCAGGATCATGCCAGGTGCAAAGGAAAGAGGAAGGAATCAGATTCTGAAGAGCTTGCATTCTGCCTTGCAGAGCTTAGATTTTATTCTGGAGGCGATAGGGAGCCGGTTAGAGGCTTTGAAGCCATGCCTTGCTGGGATGTAGGCAGAGAAGGAGTTAACGTCCTGTTTTTCTATATGAAAACAATTATAGCACAAAGAGATTATGCCTGAGGCCACTCAGTCACTCAGGACTGAAACACAGGTCTCCCTACCCCCACCCCAGATGCTTTCCACCAACACATGCTGTTTCCAGAGTCAATATATCTTTGCGGAAAGCAATACAACTCTCTGAACATCCTGTAGGAAGCAGAATCCTTACCTGCCAATAAGAAACCGTAATCCTCTTACTTCAATGAAAGGAAATGTTACTTTGATGTCTCTCAAGTTACCATGTATCCATTTCTATCGTTGTGACTATTTATCCATCTTTCTTTCCACACTTAATTGTGAGCGTCTTGAAATCAGGGACTGTGTCTTCAGTCAATCTTTGAAACAAGTGTCAGCTGAACAATTACCATGTGCCAGGCGCTGTGCTAGACACGGGGTGTTGCACTGTGAGTGAGCTAGCTGTGGCCCCCGCCCACGGTGGAGTCTGTGGTCAATCCATCTCTACACTCCTGGGACTTTGGACATGGGAGTGACACTCCAAAAAGGTCCACGAATGATGGAGTGAGCAGAGTTAGTGGTGCTACACTACTTCCCCCCGAGTAGCACAATGTTTTCTGGAGTTGTGTCCTGTGTGTGCACAGCTTGTGAAGGAGGAAAAAGGAATCTGAGTCTCAACCCCTGCCCACCTCACCACCCCCACCTTTCAGAAACACCAGGCTAAGGACAGAGGCACATACCAGGCTGGACTTCACAGTCCCAGGCCAGGCAGAAGGCTGGCAGGTGAGCAGTTGTCAGGTCTCTGAGTTTGGTGGCCAGGAAAGCACCCCGTCAGAACTTACAAGAGTTAGGAAATTAAGGGGACAATGCCTTCACTACCTTCTTGGGTCCGCTCCTCATATGTTTATAATTGTCAACTCCCTCATGTGATGGAGGAAGAAATCAAAGCCCTGAAACAGGAAAACCAGTAGGCTGTAGGTTCAGCCCTGGGCTCCAGGACCGAAGCTCCACCCGGCCACGTGGCACTCAGCTGGGTGGCTCTAAGCCCAGCCTGGGATGGCCCAGCGAGGAATGTCCTCCTGCTGAGCAGGCCAGACAGAGCCTCCAGCCAGCGACAGACAGCTGTCACTCCCCATGAACCAATCAGTCTCCTGAAGCCCTGGACTGGCAGGGCAGGTAGAGCTTCCAGCTGCCTGCTCCTTCTACCAGCAGCGGGTGACACGTACAGCAAGGGCACCACTTTTTGTAACAATGCTCCTACGTGTCTTAACCTGGCGCTGGGTCCTGACCGTTAGCTGCTGCTTGGGGATCATTACAATCTGCCTTGATCTCAAGGGTGTACATTTAGGCTGCATGCAGTCCTCTTTCATTCTGGGAGCATCATTCTCAATGGAAATTATAGCATCCATTTGCTGTCTGAAGGCTGTGTTATAATCCAAGGACAACATGGTCATCTAAGCTGAGGTAGTCCCATGTGTGGCCTCCAAGTGGACATGAAAACAGGCTTCATTATAGTGCTGTGGAAACACACTGGATTCCCGGTAAAAGGTTCTGGATGGGTCTCACCTGTGCTGCCTGCCATGGGACCTTGAGCAGGCTAATGACATCTGGGGGCTGAGTATCCCACCTTAACAGAGGGTGTCCTCTGCCACCCCTCAGGAGGTTTTGTGAATTAAGTGAGAGAAAAAACTTCCACTTCTGTTTGCACCTCTACCTACTTCCAAAAATGTCTGTGTGACGGTCTTCAAAGAAGGAAACATGGAGAGCAAGGCTTACCATAACAAGAAAAGATCCAGTGCTATGTAGAGGAAGGAGAAGGAATTGCAGCCCCCCTCTCAGCAGAAGGAGTGGCAGGTAAGCAGTCACAAGTTCTGATGGAGAGGAAAGGCGTGCTGGGTATACCTGGTACTTACCAGCACTGCTCAAGGAAACCAGGTGATCGCCTGCCCCCCAGCTAGAGGTGACATTTCCATTCGTCTTTAGAAAACCAACATGACGCATATATCAAGAGCAAAAGAGAAATCTAGTCTCACTCTCAAGTATCTGTCCCAATGAAACAATCCCAGAGAATAAAAAAATGACAAAAAATTGTTCAATTGCTTTCAAAAGGCCAAGAATGGCAGACTATTAAAATAAATTTGTGTGCATTTATACACACACACACACACATTCAATGAAGTATTATCTGGTCTTTAAAATAACTAAGAAAACATGGGAAGTGTTTGTGACAATGTTAAGTGAAAGCAAATGCAAAGAGGTATAAACAATGATTAAAACACTGCAGCTTGTTTTCAGAGATAGATGGTAGAAGGGCGCAGTGGAACAATTGGACATAATCCTGTTAGGCTGGTGTGTGTGTGTGTGTGTGTGTGTGTGTGTGTGTTTCTTTCCTTTTCATAGAAAGAAATCTCAAAATGTTTTTATAAATGTTTTTGTGAAGATAGCAAATAGCAAAGAAATGCTTCAGGCCTCAGCTCTCTGCAGCCATTTTTAACTTTGTAAGAGGAAAGCAGCTACGATTACAATCTTCTTAAAAGCAGTTAATTCATTGGGGGGTGAGAGTGGGAGTTAAGACACTAAACAAATCCAACTAAGGACATCTGTGACCTTGGCAACTTTCGGTCACTACCCCGATGGTCATGGTCACTAGTTTTAAACTGAAGGAGACCGTATGTCAGAGTGGAAAGCAAACTCCACTCTGGGAGTTGTGGGTTCAGGGCCACCTGACCTTGGCCAAAGTAATTTCCCTGGTCTGGGCCATCTGGGCCACACTTCCTTATCTGCAAAACAAGAAGGTTGAGATCAACGAACTCTAAAGTCCTTCTTTTTTTAAGGGTCAGTAATTTTATGATCCTCTAAATCTCCACCATAATAAATTCCTTTTTATGTGCAAAACACTTTGTAATAAAATATCTCTACAATAAAAAGAATTGTATTTCAATAATAAAAATAATTTTGTTTCTGAAAAGGTAGCATAGACTGAGAGAAGGCAGCAAAAACACGGAAGTAAACAGACAAGGGTTCGAATCTGGTTTGCTGCTTCCCAGATGGTTATACTCTTTTAGGAAATCACGCAATCTTGCTGTAAAAGAGAACTGAATGTCACAATTTATGAAATATTAATGCAGAGTGACCAAACACACGTGGTCAAAATAACATTCGAGTCATATGGCAAATATATAACAAAATATAGTTCATATACAATAATCCATCTATTCTTAGAAGGTTCAAAGATGCTCTGAAAGGCTGTGTATTTCCAAGAACCAGGAGCGCTAGATTTTTCAAGATGGTTCCAATTTCTCAGTTTACATGATCTAACTGCTCATTGTCCCCATAAGAACACAAGTACCCCGATTTCTGTTTGGAGCGTGTGACCATCCATAGTACACTCCTGGTCCAACTGAGACCCACGTTCATCCCAGACCAAGAAGACTCTGATTTTAAAGAGGGTTCACAGTCACCTGACTCTAACCACACAGGTGTAACACTCAAGTGCAATGCTCACTGTTTGGTCAGGTTCTTGCCTGAGTTGGGCATTATGGAAGTCTACTGCACAAAGACAACAACTGGATGTTCTATTTCTGAGGCCCCAATATTTCACCGTGTGACCCTAGGAAAGCAACTCGCCTAACTTGGGCTGTGGCTGCCTGGAGATGGGGCTCGTCTGGAACATAATTAAGGATCCAGGTTTCAAATGCAAAGCTTCTCTATTCGCATCCCACACCCTTAGTAAATGCTCTTGGCTCTACACTCATCCCTATATGAAGTCATCTGGATCCAAGGCCTACTGGTTTACCCCCAATGATGCAGCTGAGCTGGTGCCACTGCGCAGAGCTGCGTCTTGTTATTTGAGGGAATGCACGTGATGAGTCTGGAGAGCCCTTTGTGCTGTCTGGATTTAACCCAGGGGAGCAGCATTATCATCTGACCCCAAACAGGACAGAAGCCCCAGAAGATTGTCCATTTCACTAAATCGGTGGCTGGATCCACGTTTAATGCATTCTTGTCAACTGAGAGCAAGACACACGGTATTCTGGATCTGAAAGAGGCAGAAGGACCCGTGGGGGAGGAAGGGAATACAGGAAGTGATAAATGTGAAAGGTGTTTTAAAAAAAAAAATTCCTAAGTGCTTCTTTGTTAAAACTGGGTCCAGGAAAATAAAAATGTAAAGGAGAGGACGCCATGGGGTGATGAGCTGAGGTGTCCTATTTCACTGAACACAGGCCTCTGACAGGTTGTAAAAGCAGGCAGCTGGGGACTCATTCATGAGGGGCTGTCCCCCTTCTCTTTCTGATGGCCTGGTATTCACAGAAGGGGCTTGTGTCCTGCCTTGATGACTGGGCATCCATGGGAAATTTCCCTTCTAGTAAAGGCAGGCATAGCGGTATCACTGAGCTACAAAACTCACCACTGGCTTTTTCTAGACTCCAACCCGCCCCTCCCCAGAGGGCTCCCTCCCTTCTCCCTTTCTGCAACTTTTCCCCTCAGCCAGCTGCCGACCTCTCTATGTATTTTCCCAAGATGAGCTTCACAACTACCCTCCAGCCTGGCTCCTTGATCCAGCCTGACTATTTGCATTGTAGGCTTGGCTTGCACCTGCCACACAGCCCCTCCCCTTCTCTCCCCACTCAGGGGTCTGCCCTAACCCCCCTCCCACCCATTAGCCGATTCCCAGGCAGATGACTCCACAGAATGAAAAAGGCCCGAGGAGGCTGCTTTCCCCTGCCTGCCGCCCTGCCCGCCCTGCCCAGCTTTCACAGAAAGCTCCCTGGGAGCCCCTCCCAGGACTCCCCCTCCTCCCACCAGGCCTTCTTCTCTCATCTGTTGTCCTTTGGTTCCCAGGCTAGCTCTCTCCTGTTTCTCTAATTTGCTTATTGATTTGGGGAATCAGATAACTTTTGTTCAGCCTAAGAAACAGCCCGATGTTATGGAGGATGCCTCCATTGGGAATCAGGAAAGTTGTATTAGACGCAAGTGCAGGATGCTGGGCTGAGAGGGTCCTCCGAAATCATCGCTTTCAAGCCTGTCGTGTCACAGATGCAGAAACGGGAGGCGCAAAGAGGCTGCAGTGCCTCCCGCCCTCTGCTAGGCCCCCCCTTAGGCTGCCGTTTTGCCTGTCTCGGTCTCAGCTTCCTCATCGGCCTGGAAACAGAAGCGATATGTGTCAACCTCAAAGAAAAGCTTGAAAACGGTCATTGTGTTGGTTGACCAATGCAGCAAATGTGCAATCCTGGCTCTGTCCTCGTCCTTCACACAGGGGTTCTATCTGCTAACCTTCCGACTCCTTGGAGCTTCTGGGACAATGAAACAAGAGAGAAGCACAAACTCGAAGGCACCACATGCGCGTATCACACAGGGATATTCAACACAACACGGTATTGGTAGTATCAAAGAGCAGTGTCAACCATAGCAACGAAAAAACGGTAATTATGGGATGTCAAGGATGTGTTAACTAACCTTATTGTGCTAAACATTTCATAATATATACATGTATCACATCATCACGTTGTACACCTTAACCTTACACAGTGTTTTATGTCAATTATATCTTAATAAAACTGAAAAAAAAGGAGTGTCAAAAGGCTTCAGATTTCTGGAACCCTTGCCCGAAAAAAACGACCAAAGTAAATGCCAGCAATTAGGAGAGGGGCCTAATAGAATAAGTCCTATTGGATAATCCAAATGTCTATTGCCCATTTCTCCCTTCCTTGTCCCTAGCAAGTAGATACAGGCCCACCCTTACAGCATTCTGTCCTCAAATCCAACTCCGAGTGTCAAGTTCAACTCAAACCCCCTGCTAATAGCGCCCATCTCTGAGTTCTGATGGTTTTTACCACATACTTTTATGCTAGATTGTGGATGGTCTAATTTTGTTTCCTCATCAAGAGAGAGAGGAATCCTTAAGGGAGGATTATTATCCCTTAGTGGCCGACAAGCACTGGGCGCATCGTAAGAGCTTAGAAAGTATTAGTTAGTGGCTTGATTGTTGAACCGAGGAAAGAACAAGCCCAAGCCAACCCTGGGGTCATGGCACAGAATGTGTCAAGCACAAGAGCTCCACGTCTTCCCAACCAGTCCTCCCTGCCCAACAGTATGTTTATGATGCTAGAGGGAGGGTGCATAGCTCAATTCAGGAGATTTCAATTGACACTAAGTACAGCTAAATAGGATTCAAGGACCCTGAATTCCATACACTTCATGTTTGTAACCATCTCCATACACCTATGGTCATATTTCTTTACCCACCGGGAAAGCCTCCTCTCCAAATCAGGTTATCAAATGCAGTCCAATTTTTAAAAAATCGGTTCAAATTCTGACCTCCTGGAATACCACGTGCAGCTGCACAAGTTGTACACTGCACAACATCGGAGGCCAAAGGTCCCAGGGCAGCAAGCCTCCTTGAAGCCTTAAGTGCCTCTGCTCACATGGATCTGGCCTTAAAGGACTTGCCATGTGGGTCCTCTAATCAGTCAATTAAACAGGAAGAGAATTTTATTTAGTTTCTGCTGGAAGCTCATACTTCCTTGGTCACTTAAAATCTTCCATCATTTAAGCTTACAGACAATTTTCCTGCTCTGCCAATTCTGGATATGTAAGAAGCCATAAATAACTTACATCCGATTTATTGAAATAAATTAAACTTTAAGGAGCCAGAGGCATTTGCCTTGGCCCTTGGGCTTGGCTTTCTATTACATTTGCTTCTCGTTCCTTTGGACCAAAGCTTGTTCCAACCCCACACAGCAATCTCTACTTCCACCTCCACCATCACCTTGAGCCTGCAGAGAAAGATAATCTTATCCTCTTCTTCCATCACTCCGCCTCTCTTCCTTCCTACCTTAATCCAGAAGGAGGACAAGTGCAAGACTGAAGGCTGAAGAAGACTTCCAACTAGTGTCTCAATGTAGCCACTTCTTCCAGAACCCAGACACGTAAGGAATCTGAGGTTTGCACCAAACAGGGAGAGTGGGGTGGGATAAAGGAACAATGGAGAAGGAAGAGAGGACAAGCAAGGCTGAGGATGGACTTTACGCCCGGGGAGGCTCTAGCTCCAGAGGATGGTCATGCCACCTTCAGGTCAGCACCTCCTCCAGGTAATAATGTTTGTCCTTAATTCTGAGAACAGAGGAATGGCTCAGGGTCTGGAGAACCAAATCGTTATCTCATCGGGAGATAAGAGTTGCTCCTATGAGCCCTTCCACCTCCACTTTTCTAGAACCCAAACTCAGGGCAACCCCAAACTCAGGGATGCCCTCCGTCACTTCACGTATTAGGGAATGGAAGCTTGAAGACTTTCTGTCCTCAGCTCAGGACCATGGAGCAGAACTAGACTCAAGTCTGAGTGGCTCTACAGTCATTTCCTTTTTATTATACCTCATTCTGCGGTCAAATGCTTTATTTTCCTGACCATCCAGAGAATTTACTGTCAAACTCGTCACTTTTCTCTTTGACTACGTTTCACTGTTTTGCATTTTCACAATTTTGGATGAAGAAGCGGTCTCCCCAAGGAAAGGCAAGATTCCTGAGGGCGGGGAACATGTCATACCAGCTCTATCATCAGAGGTCCTCAGCCAGGCCGTTGGGTCAGGCCCCTGTTAAATGTGCTGTCTGATTTCTTTGGGCCAGAGCTGCTCTCCCGACACAGCAACCTCCATTTACACCACAGTTATCTTGCATCCGGTGCAGGTTTTGCATGAGGCAGATTCTTGATATATTTTTAGAGACTGTTGACCAAATCAAAATAAGCCAGAGGTAGCTTCTAGAAGATCCTATCCCCCGCTGATAGGTGAGGTTCTCTGACTACCTGCTCTCTTCCATCTTGTTCCTCTTCCCTTGCCCTCCCCTCCCACTGGGCAGGTGCCTCCTCTCTGCTTCTTTGGCCCTTGCTTCAACTATAGACCACATCCTCAGGTCACTGTTTGCATCGATCTCCTATTAGACTAGGAGATCCTGGAGGGCAAGGGCTCTTGTCCTTACTCAGTGTTCTATTTCCAGCCTACAGGATTTGCTAACTTCAGCACTTGATCAATGGTGTTTGTGAACTCAATAAGGGAACTAGACCAAAGGGCTTATGAATGTGACCTGACAGACAGGGCCATCAGCATTATTCTAACACCCTAGCAGATTTGGGGACCTCAGTGTTACCTGTGAGTAGAAAACCCACCAGGGTCCCCATGTCTAGAAAGAGGTGTCATCTATTAAGGTCAGCTCTCAGAGGATCCTGAGTTTATGACTCAAGTCTTGCATGCACAGGACCCAGCACAGTGTCTACAGAATTACTACATGTTTGTGGAATAAACTGATTACTGAATCCAAGCTGGAACAATCCCCATATACTCTTTCTTTCCTCAGAAGGCAAAGCTGTGTAACTTTCCCTTTTTAATGATTGGCAAAGTCATAGAAATTTAAAGCCTGATGGAGTTGGGGAGCTGATTCCAACTTTTCATTTACAGATGGGAATACTGAGGTCCAAGATCTCACAGAAGGCATCCTACTCTCAGTCTAGCACACGTTCAACTCTGCCACACTGTCACACTATGCAGAAAATCCAAGAGCCTGTGAGGCCTATGGCTGAGCCACAAGGCTCTTGGCTTCTTTCTTTCCATCTCTGTCCAGCACTTGTCTCTCGATAGCAAAGAAGAGTTTCCTCTAGGAAATGGGGAAAAAGCCTTTTCCTTTCCCAGAAATTTGTTTATGTCCTCTGACAATCTAGGAGAGGAACCATCATTATACAGTATCTTCCAATACTAATGCTTCAGTTTCAAAGACAATCTGAAAGCACAGCCACTGAGTGGACTGTTGAACTTGACTTTTGTTTGACTGTAGAAGATCAGTGGAAAAGGGCTCTCAGAAACACTTTAGTGCCTTCCTCCCCTTTTACAGCCTGTCTCCTCTCCGTTCTATGAATAACTGATGTTCAAAATGAACATGTCATTGACCTCTTAGAGTAACTCATTATTAATGCCACCAAAGTGACAATTGTGGTGTCAGTGCTGGCCGGTGGGACTTTCTTATTAAGAAAAACAATCTTGAAACAAGAGACAGCTTAGGTCTGCAGGGGTGTGGCATTCCCTGCACATTAAGGCTCTTCTCCAATCATAAATGCTGGGAAACGCTGCCCACCACTTATTCCCCAGCTCACATGTTGGAGCCATCCCAGCTCACATCTAGAAACTTAATTTTCAAGGTGTGGGCAGGAGGTGACTCGATGTGTAACTGGAGAACAGGCATCAATGTTGCCACAAAAAGGGCAATCGTCCTGAATCCAAGGAGAGGATAAACAGTGCTCAGTCAGGGCACCAACCAAGCCCTTTGGGCATCACACAAATGGATGGCATACCATGCCACGCTGATGTATAAAAATATCCCCAACACAACGATGGGGAGAATCAAAAGGCGTGTTCACTTAATACAGTAATTCACCTCACAATGGCTTGAGAGACCATTTCCTTTTGCTCAACTGTTTTCTAGAGGAATTGAAGAGCACTAAAAATCAATCAGAATTCTAGCCAAATTACAGATGTCCAAAGGGATCTTGAGTACCAATAAAAATAACTGAATTTGAAAAAAAAATGAATTTATTCAAGCATTTTTAGGAATGAGATCACCCTCAATGTGGTACAGGACAAAATGTCTGCAGCAATGTGTGTGCGTGAGTGCATGCGTGTGCGTGCGCACACCGTGGGGACAGAGTTGGAAAATAGAAGCAAAGAGCAATGTCTGCAGGGGCTTCCTCAGGTTTCCTCCTGTGGGCCCCACGACAACACTGTCCTCCACCTGTCTGAGCCTCCCGCAGTCCTGACCTCTGTGAGCCCTGGGGGTATTGATGGGCAGCTGCTCAGGCTCCCAGTCAGATATTCCTGGGCCTCCCAGAGCTCATTTCTATGGGGAAAAGATTGAGCTTTTATTCTCTGGTGAACTGGCCAGCTGTCCTGGTCAGAAAATTCACCACACCAGTCCTAAGGGGCATGCAAAGCCAATGCCTGTGCCAGCACATGGACCAGTCGCCCCCAGAATGCTCATCCCTATTGGGGACCCCACTGACAGGCCATGACTAGAGGCCTCTCACAAACACTGAGCCAGAGCAGGGCTGTACCCTGATCTGGGCGCATGAGCTTCTGTGCTGTTTGAATCCTCCTCATGGTAGAGAGAAGAGAGACCAAGGATGACATTCAGTGTAAACATAAAGGTTTAACTGCAACTGGAAGTAAAATTGTTTCCTGCCCCATCATTTCTTGGGTCTTCTGGGATCTTCAGCACTCATTGTGAACACTGTATTCCAAAAACACATGGACTATATGGTAACATGTACTCCATACCCAGGCAGGTAGAGGTCGTACTCACAGTCATATGACTGCACTGCAGGGGCAAAATAATGGTCAGCTTTACAGGAAACACAGGACCAGTTCTTCCAGCCAGCATAAAAAATTCACCATTTCCATTGGTGTCTTCCTTCTTTTGCAACGAATGTGAGGCAGAGCCACAGGGACATACATGAAATATAGCGTGTGTGTGTGTGTGAGCGTGTGTGAGCATGTGTGTTTGTGTGTGTGTGTGTGTGTGTGTGTGTGTGTGTGTTCATTTAAACATCTCAGTCTGAATGAATGTCCAGAGAATGATGGTGCTAGACAGGTGGATGGGTCAGGGTTGCAGTCTCAAAAATTTTTTGCTAGGCTGGTTTTGTCTTTTTATAAGTAAATGAAATATGTTATATTTTCAAAAAACTTCAAATTTAAGATCTGGTCTAAAACCTGACAGCAAGTGGTCTACAAAATACCCAAACAGACTAGACAGCATAACTGTTTTCAAGAAATCTGCATTCAGATCCTGGCTTTGAGAAGAACCATGAGCTCTCAGGCACTTTCCTCTTGGGAGTCTTAGCTTTCGGGTGTGTAAAATAAAAAAGGTGGACTTTTGCTGGGTCCTGGACCCCTTTCAGAATCTTTTGAAATTTACATGGCTCTCCCCCAGAAAACGCACATATTCATATTTGAATATAATTCCACATGACATTTGATGGGATTTATCACCTGCTCCTTGGATTAGGTGATGTCTAATGTCCCTTCAGGCTTTAAAAATCTCTTCTTAATATTTCTGAGCAAAATATAAAAAAGATGTCTGTGGGTTTCCATTTCAACTTCTCTTTTTCTCATTCCCTCAACTCAAGATCTACATGTAAATTTACATCAGGCTCTAAAGTTCAAAAGTTCTGTAAAACTGCTCCCTAAATCCCAAATGGACATGACATGTTAGGTAGCCAAAACACATCAGAATTAAGGTTTCCAACCCTTAAATCAAACATTATTCATTCAGCTGTGGCAATGATGGTCTGGAAAGTGCTGGGAATTGACACCCCCATACACATAACTCATTTGTGTGTGTGTGTGGGGGGGGTTTCCTACCTGAAATGTTGCTTGAGTCTGATCATGACGGAACACCAGGAAACTATGAAGACAGGGCACATTTCTTTCAGCCCAATATTATCAGGTCACTCTCCCTCTATCTTTATAAAGAGGCTGTAGTACACTTTCCATCCCCTTCCTTAAAAATTACATAATTTTAGAACTTAGAGGGCACCTTACACAATATCTGGTTCAGGTTCAATATCTCCATTTCACATGAATGCTCAGAGGACACTCTCCGAACAGAATTAGGACTCAGACTCAGTTGCACTGAATCGCAAATCTTGTCTCTCCCCCCACCCCACCCCACCTTGTCCATTGCCATCTATTTTAGAGACCTCCCACAGGAAAATAAAGCAGGTTGAATATGTGTTGGGAGGGTAGGAAAGGCGGGAATATCTTGTGATTCAAAGAAAAGGGTACCCAGGGTAAGAGCTCTCCTACTGCTTTCCTTACCAACAAACGTAGTGATAAAATCCATGAGGACCTATCCAAATGGGGGAGAAAGTAACCCTTGCATAGCTAACGGGTGATTTCTCCTCTGCAGGGCAGATGGGAGCCTGGAGGACGATGTCAGTTCCAACATTGGGTAGTCCACTAGGGTTTCGGGACTCTTGCTTTCTACATTAGATTCTTCCCTGAAAAGGGTTATTCTGAGTGATTCTATTTCATAACCTGCCAATTATCCATGGACCCAGAGATTCTCATGTTCATTGTAGACTGGTCTTCCATGAATCATGACTCCTAACACTTGAGTTTGGGTTTTCTCTGCTCCACCTATGCCTCCACTCTCCCCCCTATTTGGGGGCACCTGGGTAATGAGCTGTGACCAATAAGAGGCAGTGCGCTTATTTAAAGGAACAATACTATCTGTAACATGAGACTTCATTAAGGACAAAGTGCTTGACAGAGCCTCTTCTCTAGGTCTAGCAAAGTGCAACCGGCCATGGGTCACTCCTTGACCCAGGTTTTATGGGCCGGTGCCCCTTTTTGCCATTTCCCCTGGAGTTCCATGGAGTATTTCAGAGTGGCAGGTTCATTTTCCTTTCAAAACCTGAGATCAGGAATCAAACACATGACTCTTTCCCAAGACATGGTAAGTCCAGACTGGGAAGAGAAGAGTCATGTGTATTTATGGAATTAGTTTTTTGAACTATAGTTTTTCAAAGGAGCTGCCTTTGTGTAAGAATGAAGAGAAATATTGTCTTTCTAGGGTTATCTAGTTGCCGTTTTGTAAGTCATATTACCCTGATTCATCCAAATGTTTCCTCCATGCTCCTTCAAAAGATGGGGTTCACCAAACTCCTACTCCATCCTCCTTACTGCCTCTATCTGAGCCTTCCAGTACCTCAACAGACAAACACAATATTCTCACCAGGGCAAGTGAAAAGAGTTATGCCAAAAATTACTCTTCAGGGTTCTTTCTGCTGCCAATTAAAATGCAGAGGGCAACCAGCACCGTTGGATGTTACATACCACTGCAGGACACCTAATCCTAGTTTGCGTATCATTTGCATCCTATGGGTGGTTAGGATGGAGAAATAAAGGATTTGCATTAACTCTCAGCAGCTCACAAAAACTGGTTAACGGGAATTGTTTTGTTCTGAACATGGTTTTTCTTTGGTCAGTTTCTGAAACCTCGTTCCTGGCCTTACTACAGCAAATGCTCATGGGTCAGCAAAATCGTGTTAAGATTAGCTTGGGTCAAATGTAATTAGAAAGGGAAGTAAACTCTGGAAGGGAAACAGGGTTTCCCAAATGTACTTCCTGCTGATTCTCCACAGGGACCACCATGTGTTCCAGGAAAGCAGCCCTCCTCTGCGGCTTTCACGTGAACACGTGCTCTTGTGTTCTTCTTAGAATTACCTTGTTTCTCTCCAGATACCCCCAATCAGCAGATCCTTATCGGCTCACTTCAAGTCTCCCCGCTGAAGACTTCCTGAGCTACCCTGGTTGACCTTGACCTTCTCTGACTTTGAAACCATTTGAAATCATGCCCTCAAATAAAACTTAGTTGGCAAATGGTAAATTCCAGCTAAACTGTAAAGGCTTGAAAATGAATGACACATGGATGCCCTCAGCATTTTGGATGCTCAAAGGCTGAAGGAGAGACAAATGCATTGTAGAAACAAATAATTATAAGGAAGTGTGAAGGAGGGTGTACTAGCCACCGTCTTAACAGGAAACAGATGGCACACCCAAATCAGGATAGTTCAAGCGAACTAATTTACAAAACGGTGTGGATGGCTGTAAGGGAAGCACACGGAGTGATTAACAAAGAAGCTGTTACTACCTCTTGATTTTAAGTGCAGAGACCAAGCCGTTACTGAAAATACAAGAGCCTTAGAGGGCGGGTGACTAGAAGACTAGACCGTCTTCTACCGCCAGTCTACTCTCCATTCTGCCCTGGAGACATCTTCCTGATGGGCAGATCTGAGTACCCCACTGCCTTACTTCTAAGCTCTGATGGCTTCTGTTTGCCCTGAGAGTGAAGTCCAAACTCCCTGGCTTGCCGGTCCAGGCACTTCAGCATCAGAAACCTGCTGCCATGGTTCAGCATGTCATCTTCGCACCCCAAAGCTGTCATACTCTAGCTCAGGACAGACCTGTGAAGTCTCTGTACCACCACTATGGCCTAACTGGAAGGCCATCTTTAACCAGCAAAGGCCTATTTGTCCTTCAAGATCCAACCCAAACATCTCTCTCCTGTAGGCCTCGCCCAACCCTCCTGAGTTATTTCCTTCAGCCTCCAAGCTGTACATCTCCTATAGCTCTTATGGGTACCCAAAAAGTGAATGCTGAAGAGGCTCTGAGTTTAAGCAGAAATCGGGGCAGGGGCCAATGAGACATGTATTCTGTGCCTTAATCTTGGAGTCCTTCCATGTTACCATGTGGTCATATCCCGAAGGACCCATTTCTTCTTCTTATAATCAGAAGGTCAAGATAATTCAGGGAAGATTCAGAAATAACATTTGTGGCTGCCAAAAGTGGTTACATCCATACTCAAAAAATATGGAGAACAACTTAATATTGTTTTGAAGATAACGCAATGAAAAGCAATAATAATAACTATGATAGTTATTTAGAGTTCCTTCGAGCGGCTGCCCTAAGCTCATGCCCTTGTATACAAGTGGTCCCTGGGGCCAGAGAGAGTACTAGGTTCCATCAGGAGCATTGAGAGGACACCCTCAATTAGCAATACAAATCTTTTAGAAATAAGTGACCCCACTAGTTCCACAGCATCAGTTTATAATTGAAAAATTAAGCAAGAAGGCATAAAGAGCTTTCAGCAAATAAATTCACAATGATAAAATGTTGACTGGCCCAGGGGATTTTAAGTTATTACCATTTGGGGGCTTTTTTGGCTCACAAAGTTAAAATGAAACTGCCAAGTACTCTTGGCTTGAAACGTCAACATCTCAAAGAAAAAACAAAAAAGTCTCCAAATATGAATGAAAATGTCTCTATGATGGTAAATGGGTAATTTAAGATAGGATGGAAAAGGTTCCATGATTCTAAATTGAGGAAAACAAATTTAAAATGCTTCTTGGTAGAATAGCAACTAACATCTTAACAGAAAATAAACGAAAAAATATATAAATCCTTATGATGGAAAAATGAAATCAGTGAATCAGTGGACATAAACTTTAGATCTACAAGGTAAATATACAATCAAGGAAGAAAGTGTATGTAGAAGCTATAAAATGTAGTTTCAATATATACTGCTCTCTGCGCCTTGAACCTCGATAAGTCTCAACTCATAGAATATTGCCAAGATTGTGCTATGCAAAATAGTCGCCCAAGAAAAATATGTGAGATTCCTACCCCTGCTTTACAGAGATCACACTGTATTTAGTAGGTGAAAGCTAACACACTTGAACCAGTTTTGTGCCCAGTTTTGTCCTGGCTGCGTAGGGTTTACTGTAAGTGATAACGGAATCCCAAGATGGAAGCTGTGAGTCTGTGCTGGGTAAATCTGCAGGTAGTAGGAGTTAGACATAAAAAGATGGAAGACATAGCAAAGGTGGCAAGGAGGAGGGAAAGTAAGTCCTTCCAACAGAAGAGCACTGCACTGATGCGCCACTCCCAGGAAGAGAAGCATCCTGTCATGGACACATCCATGGTAGAAAAACAAAACTCAGTGGAAAGATATGGGCTTGTTTCCAGCATGTTTAGAGTTTAGGTGTTACTAGCAGTCACATAAGTGGGAAAATCCCAACAGACTGGGACATGAATATCTTTAGATCGATATATAGAGATCTGAGAGAGAGAGAGAGAGAGAGAGAACTTAGAATTAACCTTTCCCTGAAAGCAAGCAGGAGACATGGAAGACACAGGCATGATGTATTAGCAAGGGACAAGCTTTTGTGATAATTTCTGCTACAGTATGCTGGTGGCAGAAGATACTCAGGCTTTAAGAAAAAAAAAAAAAACTAAAGCAGTGCTTGAAATGTATCCATAAGGGAAAACAATTTAAAAAATAAATGAAGTTCTCTTGCTTTTCTCACCAGTAGCTCAGTTCTCCTTCCACATTTTAATGTTTCTTCTCAGTTCCCTCATGTGGCATTCCCCTCATTTAACATTCTGCATGCATATATGGGTAGACAGGCACGATGCTTTTGAATCATGGAAATATTAAGAAGAGTGTGACGGGGCTTAAAGAAAAGGAAGGTCTGAGGCGTGACTTCGAGAATACCCGGCGTACTCTCAGGCTCAGAGTGGGGGACCTGCCAGCTTTTTGCCCTGGCATCTAGCTTAGACACTTACATTTTAATGTACAGGAATGAAGCTGGATGAACTGGTTCTCCTCCCAGCCCTATCATTGCCTTACCTGGTTGACCTTGGGTGAATGGAGTAAGCGTCCAGTTAACTCATTTGTTGAATGAATAAGTCGGGCTAGTCAATTTTGTTTTGGACTCCCAAGCTCAAGATGCTCTAACCCTACAATCTCAGAGCTGAGCTCAGAGCTTTGTTGAGGCTATGGGAAAGTCAAGAAGAAGACAGCTCATACCTTCAGAGAAAACGTGATCTAGCTCAGAAGAAAAAGTAAATGCCTGGAATGAAGGAACAACAGTTCAACAGACCATGTAAATACATACTAAGCTGTAAAGCCTACAGAACATAATAAAAGTTAAAGAGAGGAGATGTCCAAGGCCAGGGCACCTCTGGAAAAGTCCAAAATGGCTTTGTGCAGGGAATGGGATTTGAGCAAGAAATTGGTAGGCTGTGAGATGATGAAGGAAGAGGAGGCACCCATGCATGCATGCATGCAGCCCGGCACTCACACCCTCACACACACGTGGACCACAGCCATGCCTATGAGGGCCTGACGGCTGAACACACAGAGCAAGTCAACCCCTTAGGGCAGGTCGCCGAGAGGCATCGATCAGGTTTCTCTGTCCAAGTTTCCAATGTCAACTTTTGTCTGCTGAAACTACTTCTATTACTGTATTATTTCATTACTTGAAGTCTTGAGGGATTTTCATCTTCAAAGTCTCTGATACATTCAAATCCTTGGAGAGAGAAATTTCTTATATCTGCTGTCCTCAGACTTTCTTTCTATGGGCAGAGTGTGGGGGTAGCAAATAGCGGGGAGGAGACCCAGTCCAGGTGAAAGCACACACAGTGCTTCTTCCAGGGGAGGCCAGGCTTCCAGAGCAGCCTTATGCCGAAGGCCACCGAAGGGATTTCTAATCAGTAGTTATGTCTCACTGTGTCTTCCCAGGAAGAGCAAGTCATGCAGACTGGTAAGTGACAAAGACCTGCGGAGGCCCAGGTTTCTGCACAGGCTACACAAGGACATCCCATAATAAGACTCCAATGAGAGTGTAAAGATGATACTATGTCAGGGATCACTATCCCATGTTTAATTCAGTGTTTTCACTTATCAAAAAGGAGGATTGGATTTAACAGTGACCAAGGGCCCTTCTAATACTCAGGCTCTGCGTCTGTGTGTTTGGAGCAAGTGGAATCATATTTATGGCTTTTGCTTTCCTCATATTGGATAGAACTTCTGAATCTCTCACAGACAATGAGAGTCACAAAAATGCTTTGAGATCCATTAGCAAAAACATTATTTTTTTAAGGTAGCCATTAAAAGGGGGGAGCAGTCCCAGACACAAAAACCAGTCCTTACAAAATAAGTTTGAGAGAAGGACTGATTTTAAACAGCTCTCTTAACACATTTTACACGTAATATTCTACCAGAATGTTCCTCCCCAGGTTCTCCATTGACTCTATAGTTCAACTGACAGAAATTCAATTTATATATCTCTTCAGGAAAATATCTGCTTCTTGAAATGAGGTACACCTGACGTGAAGCAGAGTATAGTATCTCATGATGAGGATTCCAGAACATTTTGGTTATCACCCTCTGGCCCAAGCCAAGTTATTTATTCTCCCTTTTCTTATCCACAGCAGGTTGCCTCATGGACTCACATGAACAAGTATACACTACACTCTTCACTTTAAGACCTAAGAGATTTATCCATTCAATTCTATAGCAGTTTGGTTCATTTTCTTTTAAAGAAATTTAAAAGAGTTCACTATTTCTTTAAAATGGTGCATATCTGGGCAATTAGTTTGCTCAGAGGTAGAAATGGCTGAGGACAATCTACTTATCCCAGATTCTATCTCTTTTCTGTTCCTGAGTAACTGATTAGCCAGCCTAGCTCATGAAAAAGGAAATGGGAAAAAATATATATTTCTCATAACATGATGCTATTTTTCCACATACTTCTTTATCACTTTCTAACAAACCATGAGAAGATATCAGCACTTAATGAAAAGAGGTATAACTGTCTAAACCTGTGAACAGTTTTCTCCCTAAAAACAGTGCATCATACCTAGGATATGAGGAGGTTTCTTTTAATGAATATACTCTATTTAGATGTAGATAAAATAAAGGAGCTATAGAGAGGAGTAAAGGCATGCAAAGGGTAGGATAAAAGAGGCAAGGAGGAAAGAGTAAGAGAGAAGAAGGAAAAGTAAGAAGAACTTAAACATGTTAGTAAAAAGTTGCCCAACTCCTTGTTTTTACTCTTGAGGAAAATGAGACCTAAAGTGTGGGAAGGAGCAGAAATCTGAAAGTCAGAAGAGGAAACAGGAAATGAAAGAGTACTTGAGAAGAGAAGAGAATGGAGGAGAGGGAAAGAGAGTGTGAGTCTGGCAGTGGCATCTGTGGAGACAGTCTAACAAGTCCTTGGCTCTGATGAGCACACGCAGCCCTGGATCAGATGTGTTCCTGTGTGCATGAGCGTACTGGCTATATTTAGCTCCGATGTAACTCAAGTCACTGGTGTTTCATGGGGGCAGCTGCCGCACAGTCCTGAAGAGACATTTTACTATCTACCCTACAATAATCACGTCAAGGGCTTCAGAGCTACTGAAGTTCATGTGTTTACATACAAACAAGCACTGATAAGACTGTCAACATGGTGCAATGGTCTTCTGTATAACAGGACAGCATTTTCAGAAGACTCAAGTCATTACTCCTGGCTCCTCACTATGTCACTTATTCTCAACCCTTGCCAGCAAATATTGGCCCTTACCTTTTATGGCGTGTTCTCGCCGGAGAACTTCTCCAATCTTTGTGCTCTTCCACGCTTCACAGGGCTCTGTGTTTTGGAAGAATACTCCCTGGTATCTACTCAAGCCCCCTCAGATGCAGCTGACCCATAGAAAGACCTCCAGGTGTCCTCTGAGGCTGGGGGAATGTGGTTGACTTTTACCAAAAAAAGTTGGGCTGTTAAAGGGTTGGCAAGTTACCACCTGAATACCCCATGGCGAATAATGAAAACCCTGGCACCACACCAGAGAAGTGGTAAGACTGGAAAAGGTTTAGAAAGTCAACAGTGCTTGACCTGAATATTAAGTAATTATGAGTCACTGTTCTGGGTAAGCCACCCTGGTTTGATTCTGTGGGACAAAATCACACATAGTCATTTCCTTCCCTCACAAAGAAATTCAGTTATGATTTGTGAACAACCATACAAGGTGTCACAGGGAACAGATGAATGGGCTCAAGATAAATGCTGAGAGAAGAAGACGCAGTTGGAATCGGGGAAGCCTGGGACAATTTTTCAGAGGAGGAGACTTTTCTTGAAGGATGAATAAGGTATTGATAAGCAGAAAAGAGGGAGGAGAGATAAAATAAGCCAAGATGTTCCTTCTCCATTCGTTGTGTTATCGTTGGATGCTTTTGCAAAACTCAAGTTCCCAATCCTGTGTCTTGACAAATATCAGTAGGTTCTCCATAATTAATTCCTGGAACAAAAGCCACCTGTACAAAGATTTTGGCCAAGAAACAACCTCCTTATCTACAAACCAGAAAACTAAATGTCCCTCTCCCATGAAACAAGACAAGGAAAGGTAAGCTGAAACTAGCACAGAGAAAGTCTGGGTCCTTAGAATAATGATTGTCTCTGCTGCAGAAAAAATGCAGGGCAAGTGACACTGATAGGAAAAAAAAAAATGATGGAAGCACCCTCCCTGCTCTAAACCTTGAAAAAGAGAATCCCTGGAGGATGGCGTGTGCCAGTCGTCCCTGCCTGACTGAGAGGAGGAAGTGAGGGGGCAAGTGCCAGGTGGGGTGAGGAGCTCAGTTTAGCCAGAGTTCATCTCCTAGCTGTCTAGTTCCTTTAACCCAGACTAGACTGAAGGGCCAAGAGAAGAACGTTCTCTTTAGGGTATGAAATGGATCATTTCCAGTCCAGATGGCTCCCCATAAATACATTAATGATTTTATAGGCATACCTACCTGGAAAGGTAACAGTTTAACAACCACACTGTGGGAAATGCTCCTTTTGGATTCTGTGTAAACTGGGATAAAAGACCAAAGAACTATTAAAAAGTATGTGTTAAATGATCCCCTTTCCCGCACCTCATTCTTTTTAGGTGGCAAGCGCAATAAAACAAGCCTAATATTTGGTTTAAAAGAAAATATATAATACATCCAAACCTTCAGAATCATTTGAACATAAATGGTCACAGTGTTGAGAAACACACACACACACACACACACACACACCCTCACTGGTAACAAAATCAAGACCTACTGCTGAGCATGACTATGCAGTTCTAAGACTCATGTCATATTTCACTGGACAAATTCCCCGATGCAGGAAGAACCTGTCCTTTTCCTCTGCCTCCAAAGCTGCTCCCAAACCTGCCTCATACTTTCTATCTAATCCCCTCCCGGCATGGCCATCTTTCAGGGAAACTACCACAATAGCCCCCAAATGATCCCTTTACAAGCAAATCTAATCTTGTCATGTCCCTACTTAACCCTGTAATGGCCCCTGTTGCTTTTAAGTTAGAGGCCCCAGGGATCTTTCTCCTGGTCAAGGGAGACTGGGGCAGGGGCCCCCTCCATGACCAGTCTCATCTCCATCTCCTCCCACTGTCCATATCATTTCATCTGCAGTACACACTCCCACTACGCAGACCTAGCAGCTCCGCAGCACAGCCTACGCCACCCCCCGCTCCCTCTCAGGGCCTTGTCACAGAACCTCTTTGCCTTCCAGACCCTTCAGGACACTTTTGCTTCACAGTCCTTATCCTGTTTGAAATTGTTCATTTGCATATTGATTGTTCGATCCACGCCGATCATCACAAGGGGCAAGTTGTGAAGATGAAATCATAAAATAGTCATGGAAATCCTTATAAGCAGGGTCCCCGTGTAAATCACAGCTTTTCCATGGCTACTTTGAAAGACCTCCCTGCCCTCAAAACAAAATGTAAAGGAAACAGCAGTAGCATCCCTTTCCTCAAACATCAAAAGGAAATGCCTTCCACAGCAGGCTCATTTTTATGTTGGGCTGAGCAAGTAGCAGGAACAACTTGGTCAATGATTAGCTTTGGGATCTCCTGGCATCAAATAAAAACCCGCTTCCCTCGGGCGGGTGGAGCCACTGACAACCACCAGCCTGAGTCTCGACTATCTCCCTGCTGCTGAAGCATGTCCCCTGGACCTGACACGCCTGGTTCCTAAGCTGCCAGCAGCCAAAGAAGAGTAAATATTAACTGTGGTGGGGAATGATTAGTCACATGTGGACAGCCTGCCACAGTTTCTAAGGTGCTGACCTGAAAAGGAGCTGAAAGGAAAGAAGACTGGGATCACCTGCCCGTTGGGCTGGACGTCTTGCACGTACCTCTCCAGGTCTAACCCTGCTCTCTCCACCTGGGATCCTGACCTCCGTGGGCTGCACGCTCAGGTTCTTTCACGCTCTGGCTTCAGCCAAGGAGGGGCACCAGCCCACGGGGAGATCACAGAGATGGAGGTGAGTGAAATCAGGAAAAGTATTTTCCCGCCCTCCTCCCTCCTGGGTCCCCCTAGGCTGGCCTTGTCCCTTAACCAAAGGCCACAGCTCGTAGCCAGTATCTCCCAGCACAGCTGCTTACACTCTTCCAGCTTGCTCCGCCAGCCCCAGCAAGCCCGCAGATTCTGGGAAGCGATCCCTCCTATTCCAGCCCAGGGGGATCACAGTTTTTCTGGCCTATTAGTCTGCCTGGGATCCTGCAGCCACCCTGGTTGCTTCCTTACACCCAGCTCACACCTGGAGGTAAAGGGGTCTCACTGCCATACGCATGCACATGAGCAGAAGAGCGCAAACTGAGGTGAGTCTGAGCAAGTCAGGGATCGGTTTCTGCGAGTGCCCGCATTTCTGTGATCCGAGGTGGCTGCGGGGCCTGTAGTCAGGAAGGGCTTCCCTGAGAAACCGATGTTTGAACTGACATCACGTCCAGGGAGGTTTGGGTGGGACGTGGGGAGGCGG
Organism: Hipposideros armiger; assembly: GCF_001890085.2. Taxonomy (NCBI): domain Eukaryota; kingdom Metazoa; phylum Chordata; class Mammalia; order Chiroptera; family Hipposideridae; genus Hipposideros; species Hipposideros armiger. The sequence continues at coordinate 922,508 of NW_017731539.1, forward strand.
AGGGGGCAGGGGGTCCCAGGAAAAGGGAACAGTCTGTGCAAAGGTCCTGCCCCATGTTCTTGGCCGCAGACCTAGTGACTCTCACACACAGGGCCTTAGCCCTTCATTTAACATTTGGTTATTTGAGCTTTTATGGGAAACACATTTTGCCATTTTTAATGGCTACACACACATAGAAGATGTTAAAGATAACAATTATGTTAATAAAAATCTACAGGTTTTACTTCTCCAACACATCAAAGCTTATTGGCAGCCCCGGCTTGGTCCATAGCGCCTAATACACTGGCAAATGTACAGCTGAAGTCCAATAAGCTCATTGTAATGGACTGACTGTTTGTGTCCCCCACAAAATTCATAGGTTCAAATCCCTAACCCCCAAGGGATAGTATTAGGAGGTGGGGCCTTTGGGAGGGAACTAGGTCCTGAGGGTGAAGCTCTCATGGGTAGGATCAGTGTGCATACAAGACACCCCAGAGAGCTCTCTCGGGCCCTTCTGCCACGTGAAGATACACTGAGAAAATGACAGTCTGCAACCCAGAAGAAGGCCCTCCCAGAACCTGACCAAGCTGGCACCCTGATTTCTAGCCTCCAGAGTGAGGAGAAACACATTTCTGTTGTTTATACACCATTCAGTCAGTCCATGGTATTTTCCTATAGCAGCCGAAGCCAAGACACGCACGCAGCTGATGGAGCGACTGGCTGAGGAACCGGAGGATGGGGAAAACCCAGCAGAAAACAGCACTGCCTGTCAGGGGCGGCTGGCATGTGAAAGGCAGGTGAGCTGACTTCCAGCGAAGTCTGAGGTTGACCTTGGACAAATTAAACTTATCTCCAGATACTATTTGCTCAGGTCTCAGGCCCTAAGATAGGAGATAAGCGAGAGTTATTTTGGTCGCCCAAAAGCTTCACAGAAGAGCTGGGACACAGTGGTAACCACCCTTCCCAGGGCAACATGTGAAATTCAGCCTCGGGTGTGAGGTTTCTTCCGCGCAGCTCATCAAAGAAGACTGGAAGCTTCCGTACAACCCACAGGTACCTTTGTCGAAAGCCCCTGATACCTGAAAAAATGATGCATTTTCTCTGAAAGAGGAACTGATATTTTAGATTCAGCACTTTTATTGGTTTTTTTTGTTTGTTTTTTTATTTCTTTTAACTTCAGGGTATAAGTTTGATTCGTGGCTATCTCCCCATACCTCAGAGCAAGCCAGAATCCAAGAGGGAGCCAGAAAAGCCAACCTCATTTTCCTGGCAGGCATTTTATTGTCAGATAGAAAAAGGGGACGTAAGGATAGGGACCCCAGTTCAGTCCCATTTCTGTAATTAACCTCAATGTGGCTCTCTCTGGGGCTGCTTTGCTGTTTGTAAAATAAATGGCTTATATTAAATGATCTATGAAATCCTTAGATCTTACAATTTTGAGCCCCATTCTTTTGTTAATTTCCGAAATATGTCTTAAAAGTCAATATGTCGCCACCATTCTGTTATTAGGGGTGGGGGATAGTATACCATCCATGCCCCGCCCCCCCACGAGAGTTCTTATCTTGTGGTTAATAGGCCTCCCAAGAAGGTCTATGAGCCTCTTGATACTGCACACAACGTTTTGTGCCTAGAATGTATTTTTTCTGGGAAAAAAAGGGCTCATAGCTTTAGGTCACATAGGGTCTTAGATGACTTTAGCAGAAAAGCATAGGTGTGACTGCTCAGGTGAGAGATCCCAGATGAGATGTGAATGTCTCCGATGCAGACCAGCCCCAGAAGCAGACACGCCTATCTAACCACTACATGCTCTGGGCTCAGAGGAAGAAAAAGCCCTGGGACCTGACAGTTAGGAAGATTTCAGGAATAAGATGGCTCCTGATTTGGGATGGGATCTAGTGGGTGGATGATCAAGAGAAGAAAAGCATGGACGCCCCGTGCAAAAGTACAATTGTGGGTAAAATATATTATGTTCTCAATTAAAAAAAATACCAAACAAACATAAAAGTCCCTGCTGTTGTATTAATTTAGCTCTCTCCGGTGCACTTGAGGGTCACACACTTTCTTTTTCCCACCTGTCTTCTGTTAGCACCAGCCCCCAGAGTTCAGGGTTCAAAGGAAGAACAGGGCTTGGTTTTGCAGCTGGGAGTTGGCCCAGATAGAGCCGCTCGTTGAGCCAGGAGAATGCTGGGAGTTCCTGAGTCTGTGTCTGGTACTCAGCCTGGGGGAGGCCCTATAGGAGGCCGCACCATGGGTGGAGACAGGGGAGTGGTCGGGGGCTTTTTCCTCAGGGTTAACAGAAGAAGTCATGACTGCTGTGAAATCATGCAAAATCACAGTGCTCTGTGATTACTGCAAAATGGATCTCATTCATCGATTTTAAGGTATATTTGAAACATTTAATGACAGAGAGGAAGTTACACCATATACAGTTGTACATGCATGTGGGAAAACATAAACATGGCCGTGTATAAATGGAGGCTTAGGAGCTAGAACTTCTATAGTAAACGCTATTATCCAAAAGTTTAAACATATGTGAGACAACTCAGAGCAAATACGCCGGCATATGGCATTGAAACCAATATGTCAACACTTACAAGTAAGAAAACATCTATAAAAATAAAGTCAACCACATTTCTCTTTACATTTAGGCCACAAATGAGACCACTGCTGAGCATCTCTGGTTAAACATTAACATACACCAGGATCTGCCTATAACCTGTTCGTTAATGTGCAGTGCCCCAGCTAATTAATATATCACCAGCAGATCAAGTTCAGGGGACGATATTGAGCAAGTGCATTCCTGAGACCTCATTTACCCCCTTTCAGGTGGGAGAAGGTTCAGGAGAAAAGGACAGAGGAGGAAACAGAGAGAAAGGTGGAAGACATTATTAGTCTGCCACCATAGAGCACACACCAGTTTATACAAATGGTGAGTGTGTGTGTTCGTGTGCATTTGTGTGTGTGTGTGTGTGTGTGTGTGTGTGTGTGTGTATTTGGTGATTTTCAAAGGAATGATTTAGTCTTTCAAAATGAGGGGTCAGCATAAAAATATCATTGTAATCTTCTCAGGCTTTTAAAAATAGACCTGCCTTTTCCACCTCAAAATTGCCCTTCTGGTTATCATCAGCTAACCTCACCCCTGGATGCAGCCAATAAACAAATTCAGAAACCCCAGAATCTGTGGGATGGCAGACTGAGACACAGATAGGGAAAACAATTTCCCCCGCCACTCTTAGTCAGTAAGCCCTCTCTAAAATGATTCCACCACTTCCACTGTACTTCTAACAAAATATGTAATGAATACAAGGAACTCAGGCCAGGCTATGAGGAAGAAGACTTGGTTTGAAGTGCACTAAGTAGCAAAGCATGAAAAAAGACCGTTTTGGGGGGTGGGGGATTTCCCCAACTGATGTTGTGGAGATCCAGGAGGAACCTGAGACTGGCCAACTCAGAGACCATAGGTGTTCTTTGAGTAATAATCACAATTATTTTAATAAGTCATGGTATTCTTAGAAGGTAGAAAGAAATAAGTGGGGAAACAACAATGGGTCTGTTAGAAGATTCACTACTACCGAGAGTGCCAAAAAAATGTGTACAAGTGGACACTCTGGTCAACGCTGCTCGAGCAGTAGTGCGCTGTAACCAGAAGTGTCTGGACACTGATGGGAACCACTTTGAGCACCTCTTGTAATTGCAGAAGTCAAACGTGACTTGTATATGTTGAGTATTACAATTGTAATACAGTTTTCCTTTCTTAAATGTATATACATTTTTTGGGGGGCACCTTCTGTATATCAGTAAAATGCCAGGGCAGGCAGTGAAGTTATTCACAATCAGATCTCCTGATAAGATACCACTATTTTGTACTCTCAGTCCATTGCACTTAAGTAAAAGCAGCACTCTAGTGACTTGCTTTTCTGCAGCTTAGTAATCCTATTTTCCTTGAAACCAGAGGGTCGGGCACCTGCCAAACCTGGGAAAGTCATAATCCTCCACTGGATCGGAGCCCTGCGTGTGATTATCAGTTACAAGATCTTGTGTCCATCAATGTTTCCTTGTTTTATAACCCATGGAAGAATTGTGACTCATGAATCTCGGATCCTAAGAAACATTTTGTGCCCAGAGGTACATCCCGAAAAAAATCGAAGCAGGATCCCAAGTCACATGGCCCCTCAATGTCTATCTTCTTGAGGACAATGCCTGAGGTGGGTGCAAAGGTAAGAGGACCAGCCCATCTTTCTATTACTTGTTTTGGTGACTTTAAAAAATGAGGTGGTGTGCAAGCCAGAGAGCGCACCGGGTAAGAAAGGTGTCACAGAGACCGGGGTCTATTTCAGCACCTGTGACCTCCAGCAGGTTCAATGTCCCCTTCTAGAAAATGAGAGATGTGCTGGAAAATTGCTAAGGCTCCTTCCATTAGCCCTGGTACCCTGCGGTTCCCAATTTCATTGCCTCCAGTAATCTCCTCAATTGTGTGCAAGTTTAAATCATCCCGGAAGTCCCCTCTGTTCTTCCTAACTCCAGAAATCTTGGTCTGTGGGTCAGGAGGCCAAGGGTCTAGTCCCACTTCTGCCTCTTGGTTGGCGAGTCCTGAGAGCAAGTCCTTCATTAATCTCCTGGAACCTGGACGATCAGAGGGAATTATTTCTTAACCCATCTCAAATTCACCCCTAAGACTCACCGCAGACCCTGTTTAAGAATAAACACCACAGGCCGTGGACTGTACAAAATTCCGTACCATAACCACTATCCTAGGTGTTTCTGAAAAAGAGCTAAGAGAATTACAGCTGTGTCCTAGGAGGAAGGGGCTGTGCCTTGCCCCTCCCCGTCTCCCCTCTTACACTCAGCAGGCTGTGCCCTTACCTTGATATTTACCTGCCAACCAGCTTCAACAAAAACTGCTCCATCACAGTAGTTACAGAAACCAATAAAGTGGCCAGTACTTCACAATTAATCCACCTCTTGCGACATGCCTAACAATTAAAGAATAATTTCTCTTTACAACATATCATGCACTGCAGATATAGCATGAGCTAAAAGTGACACTTTCTCCACAATCCTGTGGCCCACAAGAAGCTAAACCCAGAGGGAGAGAGAGCGAGAGAGAGAAACGTGTCATAAATCCTAAACATCTTTCTAATTGGATAATTAAACAAGCTCTGAGCAGCAGTTCAATGGCCTGGGTTCCGGTAAGGGTTCCACCACCTATTTAGCCAGCTGCGTGGCCTTGGCTTAATCTTATACCCTATCTAGGCTGTTTAAATGATTATCGATTTTGAAACCTAGTAGGAACCCTTAAAGAGTTCTCCAGTCTACTCCTTTTTCAAACTTTTTCATGCATAAGAACTACCTGGTGAGCCTGACAGAACACATCGCTGGTCCCAAGCCTCAATCTCTAATTCAGTAGGTCTGGGGTGGGCTCCAAGAATTTGCTTTTCTAACAAGTTCCCAGTTCTGACTACTGCCGCTGCGGCTGCTGGTCCTGGGGCCACACTCTGAGAAGCACCGATCTGGCCCGGTGATTGTCAACAGTAGCTGGAAATTCGAATCACTGACAACATGCCAAGGCCCAGTGTGCACCAGACCTTGTAAATCAGGATCTCAGGACATGCAGCCGCGACATCTATATTCAACACTCCCCGTATGACTTCAGTGTGCAGCGAAGGTTTAGGGCGTCAATCAAGTCTAATTGCCTCATTTTCCAGATAACAACACTGACGTTCAGAGGATCAGGTGATGTCAACGGGTTCAGGGAACCACTTGATGTTCAACACATTCGACGGCAAGAGGCGGGACTTTGGACACTAGGAATTGTGAAGTCCCAGTCTTTAACTCTGTGGTGGTAATACTCTATGGCTGCGTTTGTCCTTTACCTCCTATCCCAGCACACCCAAATAATGATAGGTCAATAGCACAAGACGAAGGGAGACTTTCTTTCTCTGGCCACCCCAAGTAACCAAGAGGAATCAAAGAGGACCGCTCACTGGAGGGCTCTGAGCAGTCTTCAAGCTCACCTTGGTGTAGTTTCTAAATATAACAGGCAGCCAGAAGCTTTGAGTAACTCTTGGCTGATTTGGCTTCCCTGGGATAAACTTTTTTTTTCTCCTCAGATTATGCTATACCAGGAACAGAGCCCTAAGGGGGGAAATTCTTCTTCAAAGTCACAGCAAGATAACACTGTGTGTGGTATTCAGGTTGTTCTCCTTTGGAAGGAGGAAAAAAAAAAAAGTGGGAGGCAAACTTCTAACATCAGCCAACATCAAAAAGGATATCCCTACTTTGCAAGTGTGGTGTGCGCAGAGGGGAGGCGAAGCAAGAGGGGGAAGAGGGTCAGGTGAAAGGCAATTAACACATCCTGGTGCCAGGCTGGCAAGGAGCAGGAGCGTGGGCAACAGGGTCAGGTAGTCCAGGTGGCAGTGGGCACCATGGAGGTGCATGAGCCAGCAGGCACTGGCAGCTGTCCCTGTGCTGGTCCTACCGGGAAAGTCACAGCATGCAAGGCAGCCATGATGCCCGCTCCCCGGGAGGTGGGCTCAGGTACAGCTCTGACTCCATTTCTCTGCTAGACAGCAGACACTAATTTTACTTTGCCCCCTGGCTTTTGCTGCTCCTTCGGTCGAGGGAAATTTGGTGTGCCATTAAAATTGCCTAGAACATATGCAGACATTGATGTCTTCTCTTATGCACCAATACAAAACACTTCCCTCCTTATTTTTTAGTGCAAGACTCTCTATTTCCCAACACGACAATGTATTTGAGTATTAGAGATGCATGGGAGTTGTATGGGATGGTCACCTAGTCCTGTTGTCTCCATTTACAGATAACACCATAAAAGCTACCATTTGTGAAGCACCTACTGTGTATCAGTCTCTTCATATGCTTTAAATCTAACACTCACTCAAGTCCCAAAGGAGCAATATGTTTCCGGATTACAGAAGACGGAGCACTGGCCAAGAAAGATAAAATGATTTACCCTGAATTGCACTGTTAAAAGAGTGAGAGCTAGGATTCAAATACAAGTTTCTGGCTCCAAACCATGGTCCTGTCCACAGTGAGAGGAGGAGTGGGTAATGGTGAATGGTTTCCTGCCTCCTCTGACCCACCAGGTTAGAGCAATGACAGGCACGCCTCAGCTGACATCACCATGTGCTTTCCAAGACCTGAGCCAAAACTTTCTTTAGACAGTCTAGATGTCCAAGGAGGAGTTTGTTGGCTCTCTCTTGTCCCCAGAGGGAAAAATCAACCTTTCAGTTTCAGCCTTAGACAGGGAGAAGCCCAGCCGCTATAAAAACTGAGCAGGAAATTGCATAGGCAACCCACAGGAAATTCTTATTCCCCATGGGAATTTCTCCAAAGTACTGAAAACTCAGGGAAAGAGTATGGTTTGGGGGAGGTGTGGAGACCCCGGATATATCCCGCTACCCCTGGATAATGCAAATCTCCCCTAGGACTGGTGAGAGGACCACAAAGCAAAGCCTTGGTTTGCATATTTTATTGGTGCAGGTATGCACAGATGTGTGTGTGTGTGTGTGTGTGTGTGTGTGTGTTTGGTGTGGTGAGAGAGGCATTATTATAGTAACAGCCATTACAGTAAGAATATCCTGCAGGAAGCCTTTCTCCCATCTCTCTTATCTCTAGAACAGGGTTTCTCAGCCGCTGCACTTCTGACATCTGGGACTGGGTCACTCTTTGCTGTGAGGGCTGACCTGTGCATCGTAGGGGAGTTAGCAGTATCCCTGGCCTCTACCCATTAGATGCCAGTAGCACTTTCCACCCAGTTGTGACAACCAGAAAACAAGTCCAGACATTAAGAAGTCTCTCCTGGGGAGAGGATCAAAATTGCCCCCTGATGGAGAACCACTGTTCTGGAATGTCTCCCCTGTCACCATGCACTAATAGGAAAAACATTCACTCAAAAGTGCAGGTCTGAGATCCGATCTGAGGAAGCTGTAGATTCATAATCTGCATGTTTTCATCAAAGCTCATGTATTTTCTACTGTGAACCTCATAAAAGGACCAGGTCACATCCTAGGCACCTTGGGAATCATCCAAATCTCTCCCGTGGTCTCATGGCCGAGTCTCCTAGCTTCTTTCTAGTCCCAGAAGAGGTGCCCTCCCTACCTCGTTCTTTCCACCAATCCTTCCAGGCCTGCCTCCAGGGCAACCTGGTCCCTGAAGTCTCCCCTCCCACCTGCACACAGCTGCTCATGAACTTCCGTAAGCTCCATGAATGCAGATTCCCCACCACCTCTGCTCCCTTTTGTACCCTCAGGGTTGGCAACAGTGCTTGGCACATACTGGGTGGTCGATCAACATTTCTGAGTGAATATGTTATTGAATACATACATGTGTTTGAAGAAACAAATGCTCTTACAGTTTACCGAGGTTACACATTTCTTTAGAGTGGTCTCTTCTATCTCATGAAGCCAACTATAAACTTCTCTGAGGCCAGAAGTTCTGGCCAAATGAGTCTGGAGTCCCCAGGACAGCCGTTCTCAACTTGGGCTGCACACCTCTTAAAAACCCCAATAGCCAGACAGCATCCCCACACCAATTAAACAGTCTTGGTGGGGGGCGGGAGGGGGGTGCAGATTCAGGCATCCTAGTTCTTAAAAACTCCCCAGGTGAATCTGAGAGGCAGCCAAAGCTTCAGGCCATGCCCTAGGGCTCTGTGAACGCATCGTGAGAATCTACTTCAATACGTAGAGTCCCAAATGGACTGGGGACGAGGCTCCCCTGTTCATTATAACAGCACAGTTCTCAGATTTGTGTGAGTCTATCACACTTCAGTGTAACTACACCGGCTATCATGGACCAGAAGTTCCTGTTGGCTTTGACTAATCAAACTGAGAAAATGAATGAATGATTATCTAATACATACCTTCTCCTCAGGAAACAAAATCTTTGAAAATAGGAGCCCATGTGGGACTAATAAGTTGGAAGCAGTACCTTAGGTTTGCCTTTTATCTTTCAAAGTGCCCGACAGAGGGAAAGAACTGAATAACACTTTGTTGATGAACTGATTAATTCGGTTGAAGGGTTTTCTGTTTTTACTAATATTGTCACTGGGTGTTTGTTTTTTGTTTGTTTGTTTGTTTGTTTTTTTAAAGCTGAGCCCAAAGTGTCCACATTCCCCTTTCTGGAGCAAAAGTAATCACAAGAAAAATTGACAGTGGGATATGTGGCTATTTCTTCCACATGAAACAGCCCGTTCTTCCTGCAGAGATCACAGAACTGTGATCTGGGAAGCGGCTACCGGGGTTCAGAGGAGAAACGGGGAAAATCTTCTAATGGGGAGGAATTTGGTTTAAAGAACAGATCTGGGTAAATGACATCATTCCTGAGTTTGTCCACTGAATTGGATCCCACAGTTGTCACACAATGACTTCTGACTCTCCAGGGGCCAGCAGAGCAGCCCGGGGCAGGCCTTATCAGGAGGAATCAGTGTGGAAAAGTACTTTCCGAAATAAAACTAACATAAACCAGGCGTGTCAGAGTTGGTTTTGCTAAATTTTAGGAATGTGGGAGGAGTGAGTTGACTACAGTACAAGATGGACTAGAGTCAGTTTGCTGAAAGGGCAGTGTTCATCCCACTTCTTTCTTCTCTGCTAATAGATAAGGACAGAGACTCATCAGAAAAGAAAATTTTCTGTTTGCTTTTGAAGAAGACAAACAGGGGTAAACAGAAGGGCAGGGGACAAGCTGCTGCCCAAAGAGGAATATTAGTGTGGTTGGTGTTAAAGTGAAATGGACACGGCCTGGAGATAAATTCTGCGCGTTCCCCACTTACTGTCTGGACCAACGCTTAGATTCTGGCCTGTTTTTCCTACATTCTCCAATAAGCTGAATAAAGTCAGAGTCAAGCGAGCATGCTTGTACTTGCTAAAACACACAGGAAGGAAACATTATTTAGATAAATGGATTTTCTACAGCTTTAAATTTTAGAACCTTGGAAACACTGAGCTGGAATGTACACCAACAACCACTTTTGTCCTTCATTGTATAGAGGGAGAAGTGGAGGAATAGGGAAGTTAGATGATTTCTCTGAGGTCACAGTTCTTTTGGGTAAAGCAGGGACAAACCTACTGTTTCCTTTCGTATAACCTTTGTCTCCTCAGAGCCACGGTCACTACACAAATTTATCATCACTGGCTACATTATATCCAAGGGATATAAGACTTTCTTAGTCAGCAACTTGTTTTAAAACATGGGGGAAAATACGTTTCTTGTTGGAAGTGGTTCATATGTTTAAATGATCAGTTTTACGAGTGACCATTTTACAAATTAAATTAATGTGGAGTGCTTGCTTTTTCCATAAGCGATGTTGCTCCATTCTTACTAATGTTTCTAGAACAGGGGTCGGCAAAATTTTGAGACGAAAGAGCCGCCAGGGGTCAGCAAACTGCGGCTCATGAACTGTGACTGAAGTAAAATTGAAAATGAAAATAAAACTATCATAGTTTCATTTATAAAAATTTTAATGGATATTACTCACATAATGGTGATTATGTAAAAATATATTTATGGCTCTCGAATAATTTTAAAGTTATTGTGAGGGACAGGATTGGCTCTTCCAGGGGTCAGCAAACTTTTGAGATGGGAATGTATCCAAAGAGCCGCATGTGGCTCGCGAGCTGCAGTTTGCTGACCCCTGGTCTAGAAGAACAAATAACAACATTAGGGAGTTGAAATATTGCAAAGATGAAGTGTTGAAGGTCCACAGAAAGTTCTAAGAGGAAGGGCAAGTTTCCAAGCACTTGTTCGCCTTATTCTGCCAAAGGCTTCAGCCATTTGAAGTTATACCATGAGACCCTCATTGAGAGGCGGCAGGCATGGCCGGAGATCTGTACACACTGACGGTTCTACAGTCAACAGGCCAGCTGTCTTCCAGGGACACCGGAACTTGCAAGTGCATCAGAAATGATACAGGGTCCCCTAGAGTCACTGGATAAGTCTTCAAAGACACACCTTCCCCACTCTCTCTACCTCCTGCTGCTGGGGAACAAGGCCCTAGAGGAAGCAACATTTCCTCATATCTGCCCAAGAGAACTGACGTCATTTCTCTCCCCTATCACGACAGGCTTTCCCAGGAGCCAGTCAGAAGCTAAGATTCTATACTCCCGAGGGTGAATTTCTTTCAGTAGCTGCAGGGTTTTTTTCCACCCAACCTCATCTGGGAAATTATCCTCAGGGGCTGCATTTTATCTTTGATCTTTAAAACATAGCTCTGTTCCTGTCTTGAGAAAAAAAATTAATGTATACAAGTCCAAATGAGTAAAACAGACAAATCAGGAGGTCTTATTCACATTACAAGAAACCTTTTGTTTCTTCGCTTCTTTCTTTCACAAGGAATTTCCAGTGCTTTCTTTAAATGGCCAACACCTCAAGTATCAGTATTTTTTTTAACCAACTTCCAAAAATACCTCAGTTTCTACATATCTTTTCAGTTATTCACTTGTCTCTTAAAATGAGGGGTGCTGGTCCCCAGGTTGCTACCCCAATAGTTCACTCAGATGTGCATTTAGTCAGGGCTTCTGAGGCTTGTCTCAGTTCCATCTTTGACTCAGCGGCATTTTTCTGAGAGGGAAAGCAGTGCCTGTTTGTGGAGACTCTGAAAGTACTTCAGGCTGACAGGTGCTATATAAATGAAATATCCTTCCAATTACAGTGACTGTACTATATTGAATTAAGCTATATCACCATAACTAAGGAAAGAAGGCTGCCTACACAGCAGCGCCCTTCCTCGTCCTGGCGCTATCCATACTCTCCTCATAAATAAAATCATTTCTAAAGAGAGAAACCCAAATTACCTTCAAAAACATTATTGTCCCTTGTACATTACTACACACCATCAGGATTAAATTGACAGGGCTTCAAAGTCTGTAAACTGATTCCCAGGTAACAGCTCAAAATGCTTTCCCTTCTTGGTACCCAAAGCATCTTTCGTCTTCTCTCCTAGCAGACAGTGAATTTGAGAGAAGGATCAGAAACTGAAAGCTATTGACAGCATGACAGGAGCATCTCAACATGACAGCTGATGGAGACGATCACATTTCCCCAGACAAACTCAATTGCTTGAGTAAATCAAGTGAAAGTCAATACAACCCCTCCCTCCTCGGGTCCCATGTGGTTCTCCAACCCTGTGCTTCTGAACTTGTTATTTGTGGGGAGGAGGGGGGTGGAGGAGGCAAACCCCAAATCTTCAGGGAATACTTGACTGATGTCAAAAAAAAGTTTTCTTTCTCCCACGGATGGCTTCTCTTTGCCAAAAGGAGTTGATGTTGTCTCAGAGCTTGAAACACATTCTCTCCTCCCCAAAGGTCCTACATGGGGTCTTCATCTTCCCTGTTTCCCGTGGTCTTCACCATGAAGGCTTATCTGTCCAAACATAAGATCTCCAAGTTCCCTATAGCATATCTACCCTTTGTTTTGGCCAGTGACTTCTGCTTATGACTGCATAATACTGCACAGTGATGCATAAATGGGTGATATAAAAAAAATGTACAATTCTAAAAATGAAAAACATCAAAGAGCCCGAAAATCATGTGTTTGGATTTGTGTATGCTAGAACTTAGGTCTAAATCTGGGCTGATGTCAATATCAACGCAAAAAGTCTAAGATACATATGTTCTTTATGTGAGTCAATAAGCATGTATGCAGGGAAAATCCAGGATGTCAACTCTACAGCTTTCAAAAACTTGGGAAAAGGTATCAATCAAGAACTACTGGGCCGGCCGAGTGGCGCGATGGTTAAGTACTGGCTTGGGATGCCAGAGGGCCTGGTTCGGATCCCACATATGAGGGCCAGTGACACTGCCCTCCACAGCTAAGATGCTGAACAACAGCTCAACCTGGAGCTGGGCTGCCGTGAGTCACCGGCGACGGTGTAGGCTGCAGCCCCTGTGGTGGGTTGCCATGGGATACTGTATGTAGCCAGCAGTCAGCGTGAGCGGCCAGCAGCCGCAGTGAGCGGCCATCCAGAAGCCGGCGACTGATCTGCCTCTCCTGGGAAGAATGCAATGATGGAGCCAACTTGGACCAGTGAAGCAACGTCCTCCATAACTAGACTGAAGAACAAAACGACAACAACTTGTCTGTTCCCCTTCCCCCAATTCCCCAGCACTATTCCCATCCCCCCAATTCCCCAATAAAAATCTTAAAAAAAAAAAAAAAGAACTACTAACATACTGCATTTCCAGAGAATGGAGGCGATGCTCTGTCATAGACAGGAAGTTGGCTTAGAGACCGGAAATGAAGGGTGGGACGAATGGGACTGAAAAATCAATAGGGACTGATAGACAGAAATGATCTAGAGGCTGAAGCATCCCCATGAAACAGCTGTGCGAGGTCATATATAAAAATGGGGAAGTAGGAAACGCCTGGGAGACTGGGTGAGGAAAAAGCGAAAATTGTGCTTAGTTTGCACAAATATAGGCAATACTTCAATTTAGAGTGGGGGTTACTGCAATATAGGACAATGAGGCCATCCATTCAGTTATGAGTCAGTCACAATGACAAAATCCCAAGTGGCAAAACTCTGGCATGTCACTAAGAGAAGAAGTCAGTGCTGATCTGTCCTTTTCTGAAACCATGCTTAGCCCTACCTTGAAATATCATACACTATTGGGGATGTTATATCTCAATAAAGGGACAACAGAGGGGAAGAATCACACCTAAAATCAACAAGGACATGGGACAATGGTCTTAAAATGATAGATGGATAACATTTGGTCTCTAAAGGGAGGAAAAGGCTGAGTGAAGATACAAGAAAGTTGAGAGATTGGGAAGTCAATAAACTGCCTTGTTCACCAACCCTCAAAAATTGTCATCCAGAGGAAATCTCCTTGATTCTCAAAAGAGCAAACATAGGGCAAACTCAAGGCAATCTGCTTCACACAGCAGTAAATAAACTATGCAAGTAAGAGGTAATCTAGGTGACATCCAACTCTGCCTGATCCCCAAACCAAGTTCCCATAAACTGACAAATTCAAGATGGGTGATTGAAAGAAACGAGACCACTGAGGAAATACCTGTAATGGAACCTCTGAGGCCGGTTTCAGAGGAAACAACCACATCCCGGCAACTTCATGTCTCGTACCTGCAGCCCTCTGAGCTTCTGTCAGAGAGAAAACCTTTGCAGTCTGACCAGGAATCTAACCCATATGTTATTGTTTATGTTCTCTTGAGAGTGTGTGTGCACAACGGTGGGTTTATATACGTTAAAATCCAACGGTCATTGATAAAAAATATTGGAAGTGCTCCTAAAATAAGCTTTCTTTAAAAATGACAAACAAATATGGGATGATTGATGCTGCATATACAAAGTATATAGATTATAAAGTCTGTTATCCTAAACTGAAAGGAGTAAGCCTCCAGGATTTCCTCATTTTCACATAAATGCCTCAGGATCATTCTACATTTTATCAGTCGTCATCAGGAACTCCCAGGTATAAATATGCATACATTTTGGCAGCATAATATGAAGTGGGAAAAACAGTAAAATAGGAGCAGAGAGATTGAACTCTGGTCATAGGTCAGTCACTCATTGACTATGCAATCTTAAAGCAAGTTACTAAATTTACCCTAAAATATTTATTTTAATCAACAACTATTGAGCATCTATTATGTGCAAAGCACTGTCCTGGGTGCTTGGTATACAATGTAAACAAGGAAAACGGCTCTACAGGAGTTTAAATTCCAGCATGGAGAGACAGACAGTGATCACGTAAACAAATACTATTCGTAATTCAGGTGTCTATCCTCTGAAGGAAATAACACAGGTCAGTGTGATAGAGAATGGGCCATGGGGACCTTAACTGAGACAATCTGCAAAGGCCCCTCTGAAGGTGTGACATGTGAGCCAGACACAGACGGAGCAGGTCACAGAGATAATAGCAAGTACAAGGCCCCTGAGGAGGGTCTAGGCTAGGCCTCTTGAAGAAACAGAAAGGCAAGAATGGCCAATGAATAAAAATCATTCATTGGTCAACCTTTCTAAAGAACATTGTAAGGATGAATGAAACAAAACGGGCACGTCCTCGGAAAAATTTAAAATACTCTACGAAACAAAATGGATTGCTAGAACTAGCATACTATGAAGAAAAATTTCTATCCTCCATATTATATCTTTAAGAAAATTTAGAATTATAGTATCTTTCATGCATGTATCTAGTCCAACCCCTTCATCTTCCAGACCAAAGAACAAAGGCACTAACTTACCCAAGACCTTGACAGTGACTTTTCAGGGCCCAGCCTATCAGTCCATGGGATGCCACCCCTCACCCCTACATTAGGCTGCTTGCAACAAGGCTTCCCGCTTCTTTTCTGGGGCTGACTCATCTTACTACAGGAAATCTGCAAGATCTGCAAAACAAACCAATTGCCCAAAGCTTAATATAAACAACTGGTGGCATTAGCACTGTAGAGATTAAGAATTGAAAGTCTCAGTACCCAGGCCTAATCCTAGACTCACCACTTACAGGTTTTATGACCTTGGACAAATTCTTTAAACTCCCCAAGATCTTAGGTTCTGCATTTAAAATTGAAGGATAATAAAAATGCCTTTCTTCCCTATATTATAGGCTTCGGAAAGAATCACATATTATAATACACATGGAAGTCTGAGAAAACTAGAAAGCACAATAGAATATCATTACTCTTGTCTTTTTTTTTTTTTTTTTTTTGGTACATGGCCTCTCCTTAGGTCACTGACCAGGCACTGCTGCCCACATTCAGCTATGCTGCATGATCACCATTACCTTGAAGGGGTCTTGGGAGTATCTTCTTATTTTGTGAGTTAAAAAAAAAAAATTGCATCTGAGGAGCTCCATGAACACTTGATGATTTATGAAATTTGTCTCATGAATTTACTTCTCACTGATCTTTTTATCTGAATTGCCAGTGATTGAAGCAACCACCGATTCCACTGGAAACACCTTTTCCTGGATGAAGACACAGTATTCTGCTAAAGATAAGCCACGAGACCTTGAGCAAGTCTCTGATCTTTCCACTGCCATTAATACAGCGTGTCTTCACCCCAAGATGTGCAGAACATTTATTATCTGCCCCCCCTCCCAATGTGCAAGATATCTCTTATTTGTCAAGTTTCCCAGAGTTTATGGGGCAATTTCAAATCCATTATTTTAGTTGATCCTTTTAATAGCCCTGGGAAGAGTGAGAACAGGGATGAGGAAAGCAAGTTTACGGAGGAGGAAACAGAGGCTTTTTGTAGTTGCTTGACTCACGGAAAAATCCCAGATGTGTGAGTCGTCTGACTCCAATTCCAGCGCCCTTTGAAGTTCGCAGAGCCTCTTTCAGGTAAGGGTCTAGTGAAGATCAAATGAGGTCATGGATCTGAAAAGCGTTGGGGCTTCCCAGATGTGAGGTAGAATTATCACGAGGACAAGGTGACAGGACACTTTCCTTTGTCTGTCCTCATCAGCTGACCTGTCAGTGGGGTCTGTCCCTCTAGAATGTAAGCTGGCAGGAGGGGAGGACTGACCCAAAGCATTTCTACCTCCCCCAGGACATCTGGAAAAGCACATGGTAAGCCTGTACCAATCCTTGTTGATTGATTGTCTGAGTTTAGCCCAAAAGATTATCTAGCTCTCTCCATTGGAGGCAGTCCAGTCCTTTAAGAAAGGGCCTGGCCTCTGGAGTCCCAGCAGGGGGAAAAACAACACGCCCATCTAGGTAATTTCCATACAGCCATGAAACTTTGAGTTAGCACTCTTGACAGAGTTTCCTTTCTGTTTCCTCTTGACTTTTCTTTCCTTCCCTTATGAGGTAAATAAATATTTTAAAAAGAAAGAAAGCTGTGTGGCTCTTTTATTCTGTCTGATCTACATATTGGAACCAAAAGCCTCTATTTTTCCCCCCAAAGCAGTCATGTTGGCCCAGTAGCAAAAATGCATTTCTTTAAAAACAAAAAAAACAAAAAAAACCCGAAAGTTTATTTTACATGTTGTAAATACCAGGAAATTCTTATCAGGATGTGAAAGTTAGGGTCTTGTTTTTCTTTTATCCCCTTTCTTTCTCTTTCACGGAGAGAAAGCAAAAAAACAAGTCTCTCTCTTCATAATGGAATCCCTTCTTTCTGCCTCTGCCCTGCTGGAAGAAGCCGTGTGCTGCTCAGTGGCTTCGAAAGTTCTGGTTGAGGCCATCCTGCATTCCCAACAGCTATTTCATTTCCCCTAATCCCCCAGCCTAGAAGGGAATAATGCAATAAATACCCCACGATAAAGTGGTCCTGGGTTTCTGAAACCCTCTCACAAAGGACATTTTATGACAAACTGAAAATGCAGAGGGTTGCCAATAGTCAGGGTTGTGTTTGATTTAAACAGTATTACAGTGCCTTAAGTCACAGAATTACAAAAACTGGGTGATTAATAGGCTTTCTCCGGTCCAACTCCTTCATCTTCCACTTGGAGAAATGGCATCAAAAGCTGCAGCCTGGGCCCATGTGCTCAGCTTCTCAGAGGCCAGGGAGGGATGAGAAGCCAGGCTCCTGGTTCCGGTTTCGGCACTGTTCCCCTCTCCCTGACATTCTCCCTTGCCTATCATGTGGATGTCAAAAGATACCTTAAGGGGCAAATTCTTTCAAAAAGGTGTCTAATGAGGGATTATGCGTTTCTTCATCCATTCAGCAATTTGGCAAACATTGGTTGGACACCTTTCATCCTAGGAATTATTCTAAATAATGGGGGATACATAATTTAAAATGATGTGGACCCCTCCCCCCAATGTGTGTGTGTGTGTGTGTGTGTGTGTGTGTGTGTGTGTGTGTGTGTGTGTGTGTGTGTGTGTGTGTGTGTGTGTGTGTGTGTGTGAGAGAGAGAGAGAGAGAGAGAGAGGCATGCACAAATTAACACTGTGGCTTTTGTGATGGGGGGGCACATTAAAAAATACCACAGTGGGAGTGGCGCCTATCAGAACACTGTGGGCCAATACCTCCCTGTCTCTACGAATATGTCAGGCGAGCACGTCTGCATATCCACCCTTATTACCTACAATCCACTCTTCCACATAGCATCCAGAACAATAATTGAAATAACTAACTAAAGTCATGTCATTCCCTTACTTAAATTCTTCCATGGTTTTCCACTGTCCATTGGATGAAGTCCAGGAAGACCCTTACTGTGCACCCCCTTCATTCCCTTCCATCTCCCTCACCAGCCCTGCAGGCGGCACTCTCCCCTGCTTGCCAGCTTGGCCCCTGTGCCTTCCTCCAAAGCACCAGGCTTCCTCCTGCCTGAGGGCCACTTGTACAAGCTGTCCCCTTTCTTTGGAACTCTTTCTCCTGACAGAGCCGACCTTGTTAACTACTTTACCCCACCTACCATTCACCTAGCTGATGCCTTATTCTTCAGCTCTCAACTTAAATAGCACTTCTTCAGGGAGACCTTTGTGACCCTCAGAACCAGGTGAGTGCCCCCTCTGTGGTCTGCCATAGCACCCTACTTCCTCTGCCCAACATTCAATAGCTTTATTATATTTCCTTGTTAAGGTCTCTTTTTCGCAGTAGAGTATAACCTGATGAGGGCCAGTATTATGTTTGTCTTGTTCGCTGTAAGGCCAAGGTATGGAGCAGTGTTTGACACATTGCCAGTTTTCAAAAAATACTCATTGTTGGAATGGATGGGTGGGTGGGCGGGTGGGTGGATGGATGGATGGACGGGTGGATGGATGGATGGATGACTATATGAAAATGTGCATACGGGCCTTTCAAATGTGAAATGCCACAAATCATGATTGGGATGAAAAGTTCCAGCGTAGCCTTGATCGTCAATTCTGGCTCTCAAGAACAAGTGGACCTGTCCTAAAGTCTGAAAAAGACACCTTTGGAAAAAATAAACACTTAAGATTCATTAGCCTAAAAATGATGGGGGTAATTTAGAATCTTAGGCACCTAAAGGGTGAAAGGAATCCAGCAATGACAGTTCCAAAATGAGAAAGGCACGATTCAGTGGAGCAAGCACAAGACAAGGCGTCCGGGGCCTGGGGTTCCTCACCAGCCAGCTGTATGTCTTCTTCCTCTAAGCTATTAGGAGGTGATTGAGGAGAGGCTGGGGGCCAAACCCCATTGCTGGAGCCTTTGAGGATTACTATTGTGGAGGACAGCCAGGTCCCCTGCACCATGTGCCACCCTGGGAGGGCTGGAGGAGCCCAGCTTGATGAGTGTATCTTGTTTCTGAATAATGAGAAGGCTGCACATTTGGGCACAGGTCATGCTGTAAGCTCTCAAGCTGGGAGGGGGTTCTCTTCCATCGTCCCAAAGTGTTGGTAGGAAACGCGTGATGTGTGCACACATGTGTGTGCGTTTGTGCGTGTGTGAGAGAGAGAAAGAGAGAGATGGTGGGGTTGGTAGAATCTTTGGAGGCTCTAATTTAAATTTTACTCTATTAGATTATTAAGACAAGGTAAGAGAAGAAAACATAACCCCAGAGAAAAATCAAAGGCAGTAGGAGGGAAATGCAGTGATGTCAGAGCCTGATGCAGAGCAGATAGGTACGAAGTTGTTAGTCCAAGGTAACCAGGTGGCTACCCTTGGGGAAACTCCCACACAGACTCCAAGCACATTGACAGAGTTTTCCTCAAAGCCTACCTCTGCACAGTCTTCCCTGCCTATCAGCAGTGGGCAGCCTAGATGAGCAATGGACAATCTCTCTCTCTCTCTCTCTCTCTCTCTCTCTCTCTCTCTCTCTCTCTCTCTCTCTTCCTCCCTCCCTCCCTCTCTTTCCTCTTCCTCCTGCCCTCTCCTGCAAACTGTTTGTCACCAAAGTAATCATTGACAGGCCATTAATGCAAAAGAAACAGAAATGGCAGGACTCACCCCAGTCACCAAAGGAAACTAGCACATACAAGGCAGTTTATATATTCTGACACCTGTAGTGTACAAGGTGTGTCTTGCACTCCTGGAACCTCTTCTCCTGGTTTTGGGGGAGTGCTATGGAGTAGTCTTCCCCAGCTCACACACTCCAGGGGGACTCCACCCATGTCCTCCAGCCTCCCAGTATCCCCACCAAGTGCAGGGCTCTGATGACAATGACCAGGTGCCTATTTTGAGAAAACACATCCCCTGAGTCTCTGGCAGGGCTGTGATTTTCTCTTGGTGGAATTCTGGAAAGCCGGCCTCCTCTAACCTGCCTAGTGTGCCTCTCTGAAGTCACAAAAGCAACATTGTCCAGCCCTGTCTTCAGGAAGATTAAACGGCCATTTAACAACTCAGGAAAGGTAATGATCTCACTACAAAATCAACACACACGGCTGTGGCCAGGAGGCTGCTCCAGCCACTGCTCGGTGGCCATCCAACACCTCAGACCTCAACCAGCCATTCATCCTTCTGCTTCCACCCCACTGCCCTGCTCTGAGGCTCTGACCCAGCGGCATCACCCCATGTGAACAGGATTAAATGCTCTGGGGCTAAGCAAACAGACCTCAGCAGGCAGCCTGTCCCTGCAGGGGTTCCAATGGGGAGATCCCAGGTCTGTCCCAGGCTTTGGGCAGGAATTACAAATTCCACAACTGTGACCTCCATGGAGCCCTCCACAGATTCCCCAGCTCTCCTGTGTGACACCCAGTTAGCAAGGAGGGAAGGGGGAGGGGGGCAGGCAAAAACTAAAGTAACAGAACTTTGAAGAGTAAATCACTTAATGGAAAAGCATAGGGTCTCACCACCGGATTTGACCTCAGGGGGGGAAAAAATATATATAGGCTTTTTTTTTTCATTCTTAGTTAATTTCACCAGATGAGAGAAAGAAAATCAAATGATAAAATTAAAAAATACTTAGGATTCAGTGCTTGGGAGTTCTTTACAGATATGCTGAGTAAGGGGCACCAAATTCTCACTGGTAAGTTTCTGATGAACTTTTCACCACGGAGCCCAGGTTTACAAATTGCCCAAAATAAAACCTAGATTGGGGGAGGGGTGGTGAGTGATTAGGGGTCCCCTACCAGCTTTCACTTTGCTGAGTGGGTCTCTGGGTCTTAGCGCATTCGCCTGAGAACAAGAGAGGGCTGGGAAAGGAGGACTGGCTGCTGTCTGTTCTCCAGAGGCTATTATACTTGAGACTTTCGGACAGAAGGAATCAGCAAGTGGGTTTCATACAAGGCCAGCTCAGTGTCAATGCCTCCAAATCCAAGCCAAACTAAACAACTCAAGTCTTGGCACTGTCTCCTTCAGGGAGAGGGAGGGGAGGGGGGCCTGGCAGATAAAGACTCTTTAGGGCACGCCAGCCCACCCCTCAGCCCGGCTACACACAAGGAATTTGATTTCCATGCCCCAGGGAATCTGTCGGTGAAATTCTAGAAATTTGCTCAGAAACTGTAAATATAACAGTGAAGTTCAGAACCGGAGGGCTGCTCCCCAGCCAGCCTCTGCTTTTCCATGGAAAGGACTGATCAGTGCCATTCCAGCCCAACAGACAAAAGTGCTGGAGAAATCAGGCTTTAATCCTGGGCCCCAAAATGGGCCTATTTCAGGTTGTCACAAGTCCCTGCTTTCTTCCTTATTAATGTCTAGGAGCCTCCTGTGTCCTCAGTTTAGCTTCTCAGAAGGACAGGGGTGATGAAGGAACAAACTTTTCTCTCTCCTTTATCAGTGTGAAAACTGAGGCACAAAGTGTAACCTGAAATCCTCCTGACCCTACTACATAAGCACTCCCTCTATTTAACTGATCAGCATCGGAGATGGGACATCTGAGCACTAAATGTCCCTCCCCAGGATAGTCTCTCCCTGCGGCACTGTTTAGGGTGTTTTATATTTCTTTACAATTTTTTTTCCTAGATAATAGATTAAAAGTCAGGACTTCTTCTTCTTCAGGCATAAAGGATAAGTCCAAATGGCACAGCTCGAGTGATGAATATGGGGAATTAGAGGGAAAGAGGAAAGCTTCTTAACACATACTTTCCAATTGCCCTGGAGCCCAGGAGCTTAAATATTTACCATGAAATTTCCTGTCCCTCTGGCTTCGTGAGTTTCTAACTTGCGAGATAGAGTCTTATACTGACAGTTCTGCCTCACCATGCCGCTAAATAGAAGGAGAGTAGATTCTGTCTGGGTTGGAAATCATATTTTCTGTGGACTTTTAGGAAAAAACAATCAATCTAGGCTGGGTCTGCATGGCCATCCACATGGAAAGCCCGGGCTGAGCTGTGGAGTGAAGCGAGAGGGCACTGCAGCCCAAGTGCCTCTCAGGAACAGCTAAATGGGAGTGCTAGGAGCCCAGCTGAGCCAGGGAAGCGATGCAGGGAAGAAAACGCCAGTGGTGGAAGGGCCCCAAAAAGTGCTTCTCGACTTAACATCCAGGCCGGGACTGCCTGTCCACACACTTTCCTCAAGAGAGGGTGACTGTTCATAACATCCACCTGCACCCCCACTTACCTGCCAGGGCAGCTCCACATAGATAATCATAGCTCACAATTTCATAAGAAATAAAAGATACATACAAGTAAACAGCAATTAAGTGAAAATGGCCTTGTTCATTGGGTGATAGAGGGCAATTAAGAGAGACGGACAGGATAGGGTCGAGGTGATCACAATTTGAACAGTTTAGGCAGAGACCAAAGTGCAAAGAAGTAGTCGGAGCAGACATCTGACCAAGCCTACCTGCCTAGGTGACTGATACCAGTTACTGGCTCACCTGGGCCACAGATTCATCATGCATAACATGCTGGCAATCAGTAAGATATTAGCATCCTTTCCCAATCTGTTCATCTTGCATTCCATTATTCTAACTCCATCTCTATGACTCACTACTTTTCAGTCTAAGGGAGTGAAAGAAATGATTAAACGTAGTACTTTCCGAGCTTGGGGATTCCTAAACTGACCTAAATTCAAAAATTACGCTCTATCTTAATCACTTAGATTGAGTGAAAGTATTCAGAAGTAAAATTCAAACTACCAGAAAAAAGGTCAGAAACTAAAGGTGCACAAAAGTTATATTTACGTCATTTGTTGGAAACAAGACTATGGAGGAGACGAGGGGGGAAAAAAAATGTAACCAAAACTTAAGTACTAAATTCTTGCAGGCTCGCAATGAGGAAGAGAAGGACTCTAGATGTCATAACCTTCTACCACCCCCTCTGAAAACCTTCCTGACTTCTCCAGGTGCGTTACCATAGCACCTTCTACATCCTGCTAACTGCATTTGTCATACAGAAATGCCCGTGTTGACTTAGTTGTCTGCTTCTCCCAGAAGATGGTGAGTTCTTTGAGGACAGGGAGATCATCTTACTCAAATTTGTATGTGTAAGACCTTGCACGGAGCCTGTCTAAAGTAATCGGTCAACAGGGCCGGCTGAGTGGCTCAGTTGGTTAAGAGCTCGCTCAAGAGTTTGAGCTCTGAGCAACAGCGGTTCGAGTCAGCCCGAGCTGAGCAGCCGNAGTTTGAGCTCTGAGCAACAGCGGTTCGAGTCAGCCCGAGCTGAGCAGCCGTGAGCTGCCAACAGGTGGCGGGATGGCTCAGCTAAAAAAAAAATAAATAAAAAAAAAAAAATAAAAAAAATAAAGTAATCGGTCAACAATATTTTGAATAAGCATTAAAATTACTTCCCCAATAGCAATTAGAAGAAAAAAGAAAAAGGACCCAGGCCACTAACTAAAGGTTTTAATTTCTGGAAAGGCCTTCACTAGCAAGGCAAGTTGCACTGATTTGAAAGTACAAGTGTTCTCAGGGTTTCCATTAGCATTTTCAGGAAAGTAAAAAAAAAATCTAAATTTACCACCAGGGACCTTGTCATTATCCTTTCTGCAAAGCATGATACCATCATTGAAGTGATTTGACTAAAAAAAAAAAGAAAAGAAAACCTGAAGTAAAAACGTAGAATATCATAATTCTACTGTTAAATATCTGGAGACATGTGATTCACTCAAATTGAGAGGTTACTGTCATTTGTCTGAATGCCTAAGTGTCAAGATGTGAGCTCTGAGATCAGACAATCCAGGTTCAAATTCTGGCTTGGACCCTGCGAGACTGTATAACACTTCAAGCAGAGGTTGAAGAGTATCTCCCAGAGTAACTGTAGAGGAGTTAGAGATGACCCTCGAGTTAGCTCCAAGTTTCCATAACCCCAGATATCCCCACCCTATCCACACACCAGCTATCACCAAGCCACATTCTGCATGACTGCTCCCGCTAAGGTCCTGCACTTCATTGCTAGTGGTTCACCCATACCAGTTGTTCAACTATACTGGTGGTTCTCTAATGTTCGAATTGGCATGGAGTACAGAGCCGAGATGGGCTGTCAGAATTTCTTTGGAGATCTTTCACAAGATGCAAATATCTAGGAAACACACACACACTTGCTCTCTCTCCCTCATACACTCACATTCACACAATCACTCCTGGAGGATACTTCCAAAGATATCGATTAGGAATGCATGTCTCAATAAGGTTCCCTGGAGAGAAGGATTTTCCATTCCCTCACCCCTCTCTCTTACTGAGACCTCCACCCCCTGACTATGCTGAGACTCATGCGTACAGGTAAAGCGGGAGTACAGACTACCATCCTTTTAAGAACATCCAAAGTCACAGATGCAGCCCGCAGCAAACCAGGCGCATTTCTAACATGAATTAGCACATAAATCTTGGGCCTCCCTTCCTCCTTCTCACATTATCCTTCAATAACTATGATGTATCACTGGCTCAAACTTTTGTTTTCAATCTGAACCAATGGCCATGTTGTCCCCAGATACCTATAAGTGGTTGTAGCAGGAGAACAGAAATATGTTAACATGTCATCTAGGAGCTATGACTTTCACCTTACCAGGCCATGGGTGCACACAGGTGTATACACACACACACACACACACACACACACACACACACACACACACACACACACACACACAGAGTCAGAGAGGAGTAAGGGAGAAAGACACAGGGGAAGCGAGAGAGAAAGATACTTACTTGGAATCTGAACCTACTTTAAGACCACCTTCTCTTCAACTAGCCTGAGCTATTCTGCTGGGCTCTAGTGGTTGCATTGGGTATTTGTTTACTTGTTTGTTTTGGTTTGGGGTTTGGTTTCCATCAGCTGGGAATAAACGCTTAAAGAGTGAGGCTACAAACATCCCAGCTATCACTTCTCTACATTCTGGGAGCAAGAAGCAAGCACACTTCTGTTGATGTAGCAAAGATGTATTAAAACAAAACCTCAGTGTGCTGCCCGCTGTGGAGGAGTGGGCAGGTGACCAGCAGACCCTTCTGCCCTCCCAGCTAGCACTGCAGTGTGTACGGGGCTTCTTCCTGACGCCTGCCTCTGTGTCTGGCTGCAAGCTGACCTTGTGATGGGGCCTTTGGGGGCATATCTGCAACTAAATGGTTAGAATCGAAGCCATCGAGGGCCCCCACCCATGGACATCACTTCTCTGAAATGGAGTAGTAAAGGAAGATGGCTCACAGCACAAGTGACACTTACGACGGCAGGTCTGGGGGCACTCTTCGTGAGCATGCTTCCTCCACACACTGTCTCTACACTTATTTTTTATAAGTCACCATAGATCACAGATGGGTAATTATGAACCCTACTCAATACAAGTAGGCGGGGAAGGGAGATGAAGGGGAAACGCAATCAACTCCGTGGATCTGTAAGAAGAAAGTCTCTGGCCTTCAACAGTGATCAAGAAAATAAAAGGAATTCGAAGAACAAATGAACCTCTCGAAGATATTTCCACCCAGAAGGTACCGATAGAACTAAAGATTCTTTCAGGTAGAAGACACTGGAGAAGGAATCATAGCATTAAGGTCTAACATGTTTTGGGGTGTCTACTTTATGCCAGGTATTATTCTAGGCATTTTTCTATGTGTCATCACACTTCTAAATGTGTCCCCATGAGTCCCACTGAAGAGATGAGCAAAGCCGAGGTACAGAAACATTATGTGACCTGTCTAAGATCGTCTGGTGGTGTTCACTGGAGTTGGATTCAAACCCAGTCAGTCCGAGCGCGAAGCCTGGAAGCTTACGCACAGGACACATAGCAACTTGGGAGGGTGACCAAGAACAGAAACATCAGACTGCCTGAGAGTGGAATTTTCCTTTAGCCCTGGGGTTACACCCTTGTGAAAACACCCTGAGGACCTGAAGACGCCTCAGAGCCAAGAATGTCCCTTTCCCTGACAAGCGCTCGCATTCCCAGGGCTGTGGCCCACCATCCCCGCTGCGCCCGGGCTGGACTCCAGAGGGGGAGCAGGCCTTCTCTAGCCAATGCAGGAGGCCCAGCCCGCACTCCCTGGGCACATGTGGGTCCTGGAGGTGTTTGCTTTTCCTCTTCTTATTTAAAGAAAAAACAAAACTCTCCACACTCTCCACATGTGAAATGCAGCTCGTGCTGCCGCCAGACAATAATTTTATAGTCACACAATGACCCTTGCGCAGAGAAAAGAGGAAAAGCCTGCACCCCACCCAATCCGAGCCTGGGAGAGTCAACCTTTGGAAAAGCCCAGGTCGCAGAAGATCAAACTCGCTTGCTGAGGAACAACAGGAGGTGGGGAGGTAGGCGGGGGAGAGGACTGGGAAGGAGGAAGCATAAAGTTTAAAGGTCAAAACAAATGTCGACCTAACACCAGCACTGTATGAACAGCACACAGCCTCCCTGCTAGACAAACAAACGCTGCCGGGGAGGCAAGGTATCAAGAGGTTTTATTAACTCTCTTCCTGGAATGGTGCACATAGGAAGTCTGTTCCATCATATAAGCTGCAAAGCACAATATTTATCCCTGGGGGGCAGTGGGGGGGCGGGATCACAGAGCTGATATTGAATCCACTACACAGAGCCTCTCCTCCATTCCCTTCCCAGCTGGCCTCTGTTCTTGCTGCGCCTCCAGGGGCCTGTCAGCAGGAAATACCCAGGCAGATTTTGATAAGAGTGGAAAGGGTCACATGCTGATGAGAACGCAGGGCACAACCCTGCCTCCGCCTTCTGCTCCCTCTTTCCCAGGCGTGACTTGGTCCCACTGAGCACCGGGGGTGGATGGGGGATTGAGATGATGAGTCACCCCTGCATAACCCACCCCTCCCGGCTGGGAGGATCCTTATTCTGCCCCTGTGCCCCGTTCTGTGGGGATCCCACTTCTGTCTGGGTGCTCCACAGGGAAAACGCCCCTTTGTGGCGTCCAAGCCAATTAAGGAGAAGCCACTGGATGGCTGGTCGTGGCTCAGCTCACTTGCAAGGGAAAGGTCTCTGCCCATTCGCTCTGTGCCTCCCATGCTGGCTGCTCACCTGGATCACCTGGGGAGCTAAAAAATGTATGTGTGTGTGTGCATGCGCGCACACGTTCCCTAACCCCACCTCAGAATTCAGGTGGTCTGGGGTGGACCCTGAGAATCTGTATTTTTAAAAAGCTTGCAGGCACTTCTGATGCAGTCAGTGACCCCAACAGCGGCCTGGACATGAGTGCTGTAGGAAACGAGAGATCACGGCATTGGCTTCCTTGCAAGTGGAAACTGCTGGTGCAGAACAGGCAGCGCAGCTTGCAGCAGGCCACTGTGGCTGGCAGTCACCAGGAGCCACACTGACTTCGAGCCCCCAATGAAAGGGCCATGCAGTTCTCTGCATTGCTCTCAAGTGACAGTGCTGTGTCTGGAGGCAGACCTCCATCCTCACACCTTCCCTAAGTGCGTGAAATGCCTTCTCCAGTCTACTACCTTTCCCCATCATCACCCCACTGCTATGAAATACCTGACTGCCTATATATGCTGGTCGGTAGGACCTACCATACTTTCTGATGGGGTTTGGTTTATGGAGCTCTCTGACGTCTGCACAGTTATCATCTGTATGTTATGTGCGCTGTTCCTGCCCAATGTTTTGTGCAATGTTCCTGCCCAATTGAGGCTGGGGGATGTTTTGCTCAGGCACGTGCTAAACACAAAATAAAAAATAGTGAGGTGCTTCTCATGTATCGCCCATGTGTGAAAGATAAAAAGATGAGTCTACTGGCAATACCAAGGGCACTGCAAAAATGCCAATTCTAGAATAAAAGGACAACCCAAAGACAAGCAACAGATGAAAAACATGCAGATGAAAACACAGTAAACAAAGCAGGTAAACTCAAAACATGCTTAATGTCAAACGGATCAATAGCCAAAGGAGGTGAGGATGTTCCTTCACCATCTCAGGGCCAGGTTGGCAAGCCTAGGAGATGCTGTTCTCCAGGCTCCAAGCTTTCACCCAGAATCCTTTGCTTCTGCTCTGTGCTCTCCCTCATCGGACCATGCTGGGCACACAGCCTTCCTTCTCCCTTCTCCACTTACACCTACAGAAACTGCTCTCACAGACACATCAGTTACCAGTCATTGACACCTCGGTTTGAATACACACCAGTGGCCACTCGTTGCTCCCATAGGATCTGTATTTTTTGTATTTTATTTCTCAACTGGACTGAGAGGAAAAGAAGGAGGAAGGGGAGAGCACTTTCCTTTTGAAAAAATTCAGGATCCATTAGTAGTAAGGAACAGCCTGGGACTTGCTTTGTGCAGTGATGTTGAGAGTGAAGATACTGGAATTTCTGGAATTAAATGCCTGTGGTGAGCTCTCATTGACAATTTGGATGGCGTATGGGCACATAGGTGGTGTTAGGTGCTGAAACAGGATCCTCACGGCAATTGCATACTGCATATATGAATGTGTGTGTGTGTGTGTGTGTGTGTGTGTGTTTACACATGTATGACCTGAAAAGCTTCCAGTCAGCCTTCGGCCTTTTCCACTCCATGACAACAGAAAGGTGGCCCTACATGAACTTCTATGTGACATAATGGTGGGATGGAAATTGAGTTTTGTGTGTATTTTGCTTGCTTGTACTAGATTTCTAACAGTCGTGGGAAAAAATAAAAATTGTAATTCTTTATTGCCCCTTCTCACTTTTATCCCAATACCTATTTCCAGACACTGAATTCCACATGAGATGGAAGAAAAGGAGAAAAAATTATAGGAGATCGGCGTCTCCAGGAGAACTTGGCTCAATTAAGCCAAGATTGTCTTGGTGGGTCTCTTCTAATTGGCACGTCCCTAGAGATTGCCACCCACCCAATAGCAGCAATGATAAAGAGCACACTTTAAAAAGATCCTGTAGTTTGAAGAAAATATCAGGACTTCCTCCTTTTTGCCCCCAGGGAACCTGTGGTTTTTAGTAATCAATAAATCTAAGTAGTAAAGATCAGTTTCAGGCTAAGTGACAATTTTCTAGAGGTTGAATTACCATAGCAAGAAAGACAAACAAGGTAAAGACATAAAAAAGGAGATGAGTTAAGTAAAATGAGTCACTTCAGGTTCCCGTGGAAACTCTTCATAGGTGAGAATTCCCTTTTCTGGATAAGACATCTCACCAAATCCTAGTCCCAGCACCCTCAGACTCACAGACTTAGTTTGTACCACAGAACTAACCCTCCAGCTTGTTTATTCTCCTTTGCCCCCCTTCTAATGTACGTCCTTCCACTGTCACTTAGAGAAAGTCATCAACAGGCGTATTATACCTAACAGGTCACATTGCCCATCTCTCTTCACAGGGCCCTTTGCTGAGATAAAGGAGCCTCTCAGCCTGCCCTCCACTCCATCACACCAGGGGGGGTACAGAAAATGACTAGAGAGCCTGATGTTTTTGTCTTATTCCTAAGGGTTTTCACAGGATTTTCTTGAGCAACCAGAGACAACTGTAAAAGTAACAGAGTCCTTAATGAAACATTGGGTTGTCGAAAAAGTCATGACATATTTTTTCTGGTTTTCATTGCAAAAATGCGTCATGACTTTTCCAACAACCCAATACAACTCTCTACATACTCTATGGGGGTTTGCAACAATTCAGAAACTGTACGTTTCTTGTGCAATTCATTATCTGATATGGTTTAGCAATGAACACTATAAATCCACTAATGAGAAATTCAAATCTTCTTAGAGGGAAAAGAACAAAACA
>NW_017731539.1:953792-1008251 GCF_001890085.2 Hipposideros armiger
CATTCCCTTTGCTGACCTGGAAACCCTGAAGTTTGAGGTCCAAGTCATGGTTGCCAACTCCTCTGAGAGCAAAACCGTTTCTCACAAGCAGATCTGATCTCTCTCTAGAAGATTCCGTTTACTCCCGTATAACCTGTCGAGTCCTTAATACCAGAGTTGTTTTTCTCTTTGTAGTAACAGATGCTGTTATTTTGGGGAATGAATGAAAACACTCATGGCAGTGACAAGGGAAAGGGAATGAGGATTCTAGAACCTTGCAAAGGAAGAAGATTTAGAGTTCTGTCAGCAAGCCCCCCCCAAAATAGGGTGAACTCCATTTCTGACCACATCCTTTGCTCGGACACCCCCATGAGAAGGAGTCCGCTCCTTCCTGGGGAAGCCCATTCCTCATTCCTTCTTACTTTTATTTTTTTGAAGAATAAAAGTTCTTCAGTTGATACCAAGTTCTGCCTCCCTGTCCCTCCTATCTATTGGTTGGTTCTAACTCTGCTCTGTGGAAGCACACAAAACTGAAATTCTCCCATCCATGGGATAAGCCCTCAAATTCACATCCCAGGGGAAGTGTGATGCTCACTTCCAAATCTGTCAGGACCCCACAGGTTGGTCTCCAGTGCTTTCTTCAGGACTCCACACCACTTTGAGGGACTATACTAGATCATAGGCTCAAAGACACACTTTTTAGAGGTTACTGCTATTCCATTTATAATTCTATTTATTGTTTTAATTGTGGTAAAATACACATAATATAAAATATACCATCTTAACCATCTTCCAGGGTACAGTTCAGTGGCATCAAGTACATTCACACTGTTGCACATCCATCACCACCATCCATCCACAGAACCCCTTCCATCTTACAGAACTAAAACGCTGCTTCCCCATTCCCTCCCCACCCGCTCTGCTTCCTGGAAACCACAATTCCACTTTATGTCTATGTGAATTTGATTACTCTAGTACCTCATATGAATGGAGTCATGCAGTATCTGTCCTTTGGTGATTGGCTTATTTCACTCAGCGTAATGTCCTCAAGGTTCATCCATGTTGTAGTATGTGTCAAAATCCCCTTCATTTTAAGGATGCTCAGTGTTCCATATTACCCTTCTACTTTACAGGTGTGAAAAATAAAGAAGTTAAGAGCTTCCCCTTGGTCTCACAACCAGAATTGAAGCCACGTCCCCTGACTCCCTGTACTCTGCCTGCCCATTTCATCCTTCTCTATTTTCCAAATGTTCTATATTCCAATTTGGACAAAGCTGAAGAGGGAGGTCCTTTTGAAGTATCCCCAGGCAAAGAGGTTGTCTTGTGGCTGGAAGCTAACCCACAAACACACCCCAGAGTTGAAAATACCTTTCGGATAGTAAGGACTTCAGAAGTTTGGAGACTGCTGTCCCCAAGACCCAAGCATTGGCAGTGAAGCCAGGAGAGGAAGCCTGTGGGTTTAATCCTACTGTAATAAATACCACTAATTATTAGTATAATTGTTTATTTTGTTTTCTTTGAGGGGGGCAGCATACTGGAAAGCTTCTTTTCTTTTCTTTTCAATATTAGAACTTGAATTCTGTGGTAGGCAGTAGTAGCTAAGAGCAAGAGAGAGAGAGAGAGAGAGAGAGAAAGAGAGATGCCTCATGGGTGGTATGTTTGTTTTGCTTTTTTCATCTGGGTACGTGTTATTATCTCTCTTGCCAAGATATGGGGAAAGCCACAGTACAGTATATCCAGAGTGGGGCTCAGCCATTCCTCACAGCTCTTACTTCCTAATAAAGAGGAGCCCTTCTGCAAAGGACGTGGCTGCTGTCAGAGAAGGCATGACTAATAATGATTAATTTGATCTGCACCAACATACACAGGATCTGCCATTCACTAAATAATCATTCTGTAGCCTGGATACCATTTCCACAGGGTTCAGGGAAGTTGCTGGCCATTTATCACATTAAAATAAAACAAAAAAACTTGCATAAACAAGAGGGGATAAAATAAGAAACCATCCTCCAAATAAAGCCAAATGCCTTCACATCCACCCACAGAAAGGCCTGCTTAAAGCTAGAAACAACAACAACAACAACAACAACAAACCCTCTGTTGCTATCTTGAGCCAGAAGACAAAACAAAACGGACTGGACACATGTCCTTCTCCGAGAACAGAATGGGAGCCAAGTCTGGCTCCTTTTTCAGACACAGAGAAGGGTCAACCATCTAATTGGCAGAAGTACATCTATCTCCTCAATGGATCCTTCTTTCTCTCTTGTAGGGAAGATATCAGCCCCCATTCAATGTACAGGGAAAATGTGGTTTGGGAGGTTTACTCCCAAAGCCTGAAATCACAGAGCAAGAAAAACCTGGGCTCCCCCAAGGCTTCCACCATGAGGACTGGCCTCAGCGGTGACCTGTGACAAAGTTCATCCTGAGCCAGCTCCTAACCCAGACTGTTTCTTCCAAGCTCTGTTTTTAGAACAGATCATTTAATGGATCATTTTACAAATATTTATTGAGCCTCCACTGTGTGCCAGTCACTCACTGCTCTAGGCACGAAGACACAGCAGTGAGCAGAGCCAAGTCCCTGCTCCTAAAGAGTTTTCATTCTAGCAGAGAAAGGCAGGTAATACACAAATAAGCAAGTAAAATGCATGGTCCATCCGATAGAGGTAAGTGCTAGGTATAAAAATAAGGCAGGTTAAGAGGATTGGGAAAAGTCAGAAGGGATAGAGTCTGTTATTGCATAGAGAGCAGTCAGGAATGTCCTCACGGATAACTTATATTTAAGCAGAGACGTCAAGAGCAAACATTACAAATGTGTTGGGCGAGAGCCTTCCAGGCACAGGACATAGCAAAAGCCAGGTGTCTGAGGCAGACTGGTGCTAAGAGTGTAAGATGGTGCAGAGGGAGACGAGGCCGGACAGGTAACAGAGACCAGTTCACTTAGGACTCTACAGGCCATTGCACGGAATGAAATGGAGAGCCATTGGAGGGTTTGGAGCAGAGGGGCATTCCAATTTGACTGATGTTTTAAAGGGTTGCTCTAGATACTGTGCTAAATAGAATGGAGATATGAGGTGGGAGCTCAGGTGGTAGGTGCAGAATGCAGGCAAACATGGGAATGTTTTATGTGTGTACATGGTATTCAGTACCAAGAGAGAGTACAACAGAAAAAAGAGGTTGGAGAACTGAGAGCTGGGGCAGGCCAATGTTTGGAGGTCAGGGACATGAGCAGGAACCAGCCAAGACTCAGAAATGGAGCAGGCAGAGCAAGGAGGGAAACACAGAGGGTGCTGCCCCAGAACCGAAGGGAAAAGCACTTCGAGGAGGGAATGATTACACGTGTCGAATGTGGCTGAGGTCACACAGTAATTAATATGATCAGAAGCTTAGGAGTATCTCGCCGAAGATTATTTAAACCCTGGCTTTCAGCATACATCAGGAGAGTACCAGACAAAGGGTTTCACAGCTTTAAATGACCACTCTCTTGATTTACCAAAGTGTTCACAGGGAGAATGTTGGGAGTCCATATAGTAACCGTCAACCTCAAATCACTCAGCTCCAGGCTGTGTGTCGCTGCTGATGCTTTCTTCCGCCTAAGGGATGCACATGCCTCAATGTCAATCACCATCTTGTTCCTCACTACATGCCCGGGGGCTTAGAGGACGCCATCAGTTTACCTCTCCTCATTTTAGATGCAAAGACACGGGACACTAATTTGGGTGCTATGCCGCACTGGTCTGGACCATTAAAATATCCCCTCTGCCCATCAAACTCTGACTACCATGACCTGGCATTCAGTGTCCTCTACAAACTCTTATTTCATAATCCCAACTATGGACTCCAACCCATGTGGTTACTCGCTGCTCCCTCAACAGCTGGACCACCTTCTTACTTTTGGACTGGGATGCTTCTCTCTCTCGCTCTCTGCCTGTTTAAGACAGCTTTTTTGGTCCAGTTAAATTTATCAACAAAGATTTCTGTAAACGAGGCTCCTCCGAAGTCTAGAATAATTTCTCCCTTCTCTTTATTTTGCCCACATAGAATATATATATATATATATATATATATATATATATATATATATATGTTATTGTCTGAATCCTGCTAACCCAATATCTTTTTAATGACAGGCACCATATCTTCATTGTCTCTGTTCTATGCATCACTTAACAGTGTGCCTTTCCCCAAAAAAGTACTCAGGGATTACTTAGAGGATGAGTGAATGATTCTTAACACAGAATGATGGGGCTCAAGAGCTAAAAGCAAGTCAGTAGTTGAGTTGAGTTCAGGGCCTTTAAATTCTGACATCCAGATTCACTCCTTAGAAATGTTGGTTTCTTTTTCTGCCAATACCAGTTGTTAATGGTGACAGGACTGTGAAATATACTCTGAAGACCTTGGCTCAGCCACCCCGGAGACGGGCTTGCACAGTCTTTCCTTCTCTGGGCACCACTCCTACGCTCCCAGGCTCAATGGGAAACTCTTGACCCATCCTTGCTTTTTAAATAATTACTTCTGGGGTTTTTTTTGTTTTTTTTTTGGTATTTCACAGCATTCCCTGGTAACCATTGAGATAATATTCCATAGTAAACCAGAGAAAAGCAAATGATCAATGCATATGTGTTAGGACCCACCATGTACTTGAAGCCATACTGAGCACTGCAACCCGTCCTTCGTCTCCATACTTGGCACACAGAAAAGCGTAGACAAATATCTCTAGCTTTGCACCTACTTGAGGATCTGACCAAAACTCAACCCTCAATGTGCTAAGTGCTAAATGACTTGTACTGTCTGGATAACATCTTAGGAATTCGGGGCCTGGGGAGAGACCAAGAGCTCACTGAAATCAAGAAGGAGTTGCTGAGGAGGTGGGTTCTGGAGCAGGAAGGATCTGTTAGGGTGGTGATGGGACTGAGGCATGCCAGGGGTGAGAAAAGAAGATCGGAGTCCCTGAAGCAGGAGAAAAAAAAAAAGAAACAAAGAAAAACTCTTTAGAATCTTGGTGGAACTGTGGATTGGGCAAGGTGAGAGATAAAGCTGGAAAGACCAGTCTGGCCAGCTCGTCCAGTTTGTTACCTAATGGTCCTAATATAGGTACTTCTGTGCTTCTGATGGCCTGGGTCATTCAGGGTACAACAATGAGGCCAGGCTGTGCACAAACATCTACCATCAGCCACTGGACCAGGAGACAGAAGGCCTAGGTCCTAGACTTGGTCCTGCCACTG
The DNA here is from genome assembly GCF_001890085.2 of Hipposideros armiger. Taxonomy (NCBI): domain Eukaryota; kingdom Metazoa; phylum Chordata; class Mammalia; order Chiroptera; family Hipposideridae; genus Hipposideros; species Hipposideros armiger. The sequence goes on from NW_017731539.1 coordinate 958,994, forward strand.
AAAAAACTGATAAATATAAATTAGGCAGTCAATTTCTCCTGTGTCGGTTTTCTCCCTTTAAGGGAAAAAAGGCGGGGTGAGGAGCCATAGGTCTGCCCACCTCATATGGTTATCAGGAGGTTCATGTACAATAATGGTTATCAAAGCTCTGTTCAAAAGTGGTATGTGTATAAAATAAGCCTCTAAAAAAGTATATATATATATATATAAAAATATATATATATATATATATATATTTATATATATATATGGTATGTTGTCTTAAGAAATATATCGGTATAACTTAACATAGACCCAGTGAGAGCACTGTAATCTGTTGCTGCCCTTCACTCAGAAAGTACATTCCCTTGATGGACTACAGTGAATTCTTCAGAATTAGTGCTTTGCTAGCAAGTACATGGGGATCAGACTGACTTGGACGCATTCCTAGCTCTGCTATTTGCGATCTGTGTGACCTCGAACGAGTTTTGTAAATGTGCTAAGCCTCGGTTTTTGTTTTGTTTTATTTATCAGAAAATTAAAAACAACACTGCCTACATTGTCGTGAGGATTTAAGACGATTTTGTGTAAAGTTTCTAAGTTGGTTCCTGGCACACAGTAGATATTCACAAATATCGTAGCCGTTTTTATCATTAGATTCAAATATGAAAGGCCTTCTGTAACTTAGACACCATATTAAATTCATCACCCATTTGCAAGGGATGGAAATGTTTTTGGTATCATAAACAATTTAAATCTTATTTGAGACTCCTCGCTTGTTTTTGTTAGGTCCTTTATTTCTCAAGCTGTAAAGGACATGGAGGAAATCAGTGCACAATGCCATTGAAGACATCATGTGTTAGAAAACATTCTATAGACCTCTCCCTATGTCCACAGCCACCTTCCAAAATAACAACAAAAAGTCCAGGTCTGCTGATTGTGGAATAGCTGAAAAGAGCATTGTTATCCCATACCACATTTGTAATTTGGATTAAATTTTATGCGTCTATCAAGCTTGGGTTGGCAGGGGCTGGAAGTGGGGGAAGGGAAGAGGCAGTGGAGGTGCGTACATAGGAATGGCTCAGAATCAACATTAGGCATTTAATGAATTCCACTGACTTTCAGTCAAAGCCTTACTCCTTTGTTAGGTATCAGAAATGTGGACAGTTGACTGATATTTAGAATTCGGTTTTGCCAGCCACTGATGCATGGAAAGCTTGGATTACCAAGGCAGAGCAGGGCTTCGGAAAGGGCCCCGAGTGGTCATTTAGGGGCCAGCTGAGCACTCTGGAGAACAGACAACGTGCACCTCTCTGCAGAGCCCCCCCTCCCCCAGACCAGCTTCCTGTCCTCCTATCCAGGGGGATCTGTGTGAGGCTTGATGAGGGAGAGGCTCCCTCTTCTATCACAACAAGGAAGTGGTGAGAAGCTTGAGGTGAAAATGTTCTACCCGACCACCTTTAAAACAAAGACCATATCAGGAACAGTCTTTACCAAGCAGGAGAGGAGATTTTGTCACCATCAGTCCAGGAGACATTACAGTAGCTCCATTACCACTGCTGTGACAAAGGTACCACTGGCACAATAATCCAAGAAGGGGCAGAGGTCCTCCATGAGCCTTCCAACCAGCAGTTTCCACCCTGGCTGCACACAAAAATCACCTGGGGAACTTAAAAACTATATAAGTGCCTGGAACCCGTTTCTAGATTTTCTAGTTAATTGGCATGGGATAAGGCACAGGCATCCAGGTTTAAAAAAAAAAAGTTTCTAGTGCTTCTAACATGAAGCCAGAGTTGAGAACTATGATCTACTTAGGAATTGCATTATGTACAGATGAGGAATCTGAGGGTCAAAGATTTCCATGAGTGATTTGTCTTTATATCAAGTTGTCTTCCCTTTGCCGTCCCATATTTTGGTCCTATTTCAGGGAAGTATTCTTGTTTTAGACTTAATGATAAAGCCCCTTCCACCTTGCCCCTTGCACACATTGTATGGGGAAATGAAACTCGGTAAGGCTGAGGTGGATGAAGGGAACTGAGAGGTGAAACTGACTTTAAATAGGAACGAAACTGACAAGAGACAGCTCAAAGGCCAAAAGTGGAGAAACGAAGCAAATGAAAACAAACCACCTCACTGAGAAAAACCAGTTAAACCCGGAAAGTTCTTTCAGTTTGGATAATTTAAGGTTTCAGTGAGGGATTATGTTTTACATGTTGAAAGTATCCCCCACGCAGTAATGCTTAGCAAACCAGGCATTTCTAAGGGGCAACTGCAGGGCCCTACCAGTCCGGTTGATGGAAAACATGCCTCCTGAAATAAAACAGAAGGGCAGTGATCGCTGCTCATGGACCACCGTAGATAAAATCGGGAGGCTGCCACCTCTCCACGCCCTGTGACAGCACCACTGCACCTAATCCCAGCATGTGTTCATCTTGATAACTAAAATAAATACTGTCACTTCCACATCACAAGGTCCCAAAAGACCCTAATTCACCAATTACAAACTAAATGGAAGGAAGATGATATTCTTCAGTTTGGAAAGGACTACGTTTCGATTTTCTGATGGAGAAAGCTGGTATTTCGAGGAAGTAGTTATGAAGATAGTTATGAAGATAGTTTGAGTTTAGACCATGAACCAACATCACACACACACAGCATTTGCGGCAGTCTGTGGAGGCATCCCAGGAACCCAGATGGCGCCTTTTCAGCAGCGGACAATGGAAGACAGTCGCTTAGCCCACAACTATGTTTCCTTACGTGGAAAACAGATGAAAACCCAGGTCCATCGCTTCCCATGAAACCATCACAACGGCCAAAGAAGTAATAGAACAGAGGCAGTCAAAAAGGCTGGATTGTCAAGGATATGCAATGGTTCGCTGATGCGAGTTATTAAATAAAAAGCAAGGTTTTCAAACATCTATTTTAGCCCTGTGACTTTCGGAGTCTCAAGATTTAGGTCCTGAGATCTATTCTCAACTACTGCTTGCATTTTTGCCCCAAGGAAAGTGCCGGTAAGGCAAGGAAATGATGTGAGGACTGATTTATTTGATGATCTCCTTAACGTGGCTACAGCTTGGGAGTGTGTCCTGTCAGTCGCTGTGCTTTGCAATGTCCTAACATCATCCTCTCCCTCAGTGGTCTTTGTCCCCAGACTACCCTCTCTTGGCTGAGAGTCCAAATAAGAACGAGACTGTAAGTGGGTGACAGATGGGAGAAGAGGGGAGATGGAACTGTCCAGCTGTCTCTCTCTTGATGAAGCAGAGAGTAACACTGAGGTTCCCCTACACTTTCCATCGCCTCACCCTTAGGACCCTCAGAGGCCTTGTAACAGACCCGTCTCCAACCAGAAATGTAGTGGTCAGAACCCATCAACGATGTGGCCGGGGCGCCTGGGGCCTCCAATTCTCCTCATTTTCCTTTGGCACATTTGAATTATGAGAGGGTTGGCAGCCACAGGAATGGTCCCTGGTCTGCAAAACACTTGATGATTTATAAATTGCTTCCCTGTACTTTATGACAGAGTGGTTGAGAGCCTGGTCTCTGCAGTCTGGGTCTAAATCCCAGTGGCATGACCTCAGAAAAAAGCTGTTTAACCTCTCTAAGTCTCTGTTTCATCATTTGTTCAATACTTCTCTCAGAATTGTTGGGAAGATTAAAAGAGATAGTGAGGAGGAAGCACAGAGTGAGTGTTGAATAGATGGTAGCTGTTACTATTAGCATAATGTGATTTAAACCTCATGATAACGATCCCACTAACCAGAGTAGAGACTGGCAGGAGACACAGAGCACACGGGATCACACACACCTGCGTGGATGTGTGCATGCGTGCACCCATGGCTAGTTGGTGGGCAGCGTGGATGTGTCTGGAGAACTGGCATTAGCAGGGAGGTAGGCTCCACATAATGCCACACTTGATGTGTCCTAGCAAGAGTTGTATCGTGGACCACAGAGAGTTGGGAAATCACTAACAGAAGCTAAGAGTATTTCATTCAGATCATCGATCATTGATGAAAATGATCAGAGGCTGAGTGACTTGTCCAGGATCATTCACCTTGTGGCAGAACCGAGATGGCAATCCAACCTGTCTGAATCTAAAGCCAAAGTCAGGGCAGAGGGGAGGGGGTCGCGGTGTCCCAGTCCTAGAGGGGCTTCAGAAATGAACCCAAATCCTCTTCTGCACTGCCCTCTAGCACCTGGTACTGCTGACCAAAGTCAAGGGGGCTTATCCTAATAACCGTTTCTTATCTGGGATGGCTCAAGAGTCAGGTGTGTAAACTATATTATGTATCCTATTCTCCCCCAAATAAGAATTAAAAATGCCAAAGCTTCCCTTTATCAAATGGATTTAGAGCACTGTCTCAATTGGCAAGGCACCAAAATGTCACATTTGTGAATCAGTAAAGTCATTCTGAAAATTTAAGAAATCCACAAAACTGTCCCCTGGTGCTTTCCTACCTACGCATGTCCCCACACCAAAGATAGAGTGCCAATCATTCTCCCTGCGTAGAGGGCCAAGCTCCAATTCATAGAGCAGCCCAGGACTGAAAGCGCTCCTCCTGGGGAGCACTGGGAGTGGCAAATTTTCAGGACAGAGGTTTATATGGAAAAAGGATAGCACATCATTAAAGAGGTTAATGAGCTTCGCAAAGGCATATGCCCCAAATGCTGGGGAGGGAACAGCAGAAGAGGGGAGGAGACACAGACAGGGAATTGCTCTCATTCTTCAATGTCAGGGGTGGTCAGGAGGTGCCCTCCTCATGGTGACAACTGCAGCAGCAGGACACGCTCTCCCGGTGGGCCGTGGAGCCTGGCTGACTGCTGGGCAGCGACCTGCCCTTCACGTCCATCCCGAGGCTCTCTGAGTGAAGAATGCGCTTGTCAGCCAGGAGACCCCTAAAGATTCTGCCCAAACCAGCTCCTTCAGCGTTTCTCAAAAGGGGCGCCACGGATATTTGTTCTAACTGAAGGTGTTCCATGATCACATAATGTTTGGGGAAAACTGCACACTACATCTCACTCTTGGAGATTCACGGGGCACATAGCATGTGGAAAGCTCTAAGAAATGCTTTATACAGAAACTTATTTAACTTTTTTCTTTTTTTAGCTGAGCCATCCTGCTACCTGTTGGCAGCTCAGCGGCTGCTCAGCTCGGGCCAGGACTCAGAAACTTATTTAACTTTTAATTAAGCATTCATAAAGCTTTTTCATCACTGAATTTTCCTTGGTTTCCCTCATTTGTTAACCGAACACCTAGCAACATCTTATTTTGGAAAATATTTTCAGAAATGCTGTTCTAGTCCAAAACCCCTCATTTCACAAACTATGAAACAGGTACACTGAAGTCTTGGTCACCTACTAAGGGCCACAAACAAGCTCGCTGTTCCTGTTTTTCAGTGAGATAAAGTCACATGGCATTTTGTGTTCAAGAAAAGCAGCAAAGATGCCAGGGCGGAATATTGATCAACAGATTACTATCAATCTATTGATCACATGCTCCAACCAATAATAGGCTGAAAGAATATCTTTTACCTTCTATGTTGGGTTTTGGGCATAGTAAATTCCAGAATCGTTTCTGAGGGAGGGTTTTAAGCTTGAACAGGAAAAACACATCCAGAATTTTTCAAGGCTGGATGATGGCTGCATGAAACTGAGGTGCAGAGTACAACTGGGGATGGGACAGCCACAAAGAACCACAGTGACAACGCCAGCACTAGTGTGGGGGACTGGATCTAGATAGATTCTTGAGGTGGTCTAGATATTCTTGAGATAAAGGTCTATGCCCTGAGTTGGGTATTTACAAGTTCTAGTGGGCGTTACCATACATGCGTGGTGCTCGTTTTAGGAGGGCAAGACCTCAGACATAAAGGGGCTTTTCCATCAGAATGGCCAGACCTAACCCTGCTCTATTCAGTATCTCCATCACCTCTTTAAATGATACCATAAAAGTCTTTTTTTTTTAATCAACTCCACTAATGTCATAAAATGGAAAGGAAAAACCGACATAATGAACAAAAGACAACAAATCTGAAATTATCTCCATAGGCTGGGACAGTCATCCAAAATCAACTTAGCATCGAGAAAGCTAGTTGGATTAAGATATAAGCTCAGCATCAGAAGTCAAGGTGGTTACCGAAGTACCCTGCACAAACCCCATTGTGTTCTGCACAGATACAGACTATGCCAGGAGGAATGGGTTCCACTGTAGCCATATGTGAGTTATATTTAAATAAGACATTCATAGAGGGAGTATCTCTCACTCAAGAAGCGTTACAGGGTGACTGGAAACTGCGGAAACTAAGGTTGATGAAGAAACAGAAAACTAAGACACAGCTGTCTTCAAATACACTTCTTCTGTAGAAAAAAAAGGGGGGCGGTGAAAGACCTAGTTTGTAACATTTTAGGAAACTGCACAGAGGCAATCTATGGGGAATGCAAGATGAAAATATTTCAGGGCAATATAAGAAATAAATTTCTAAAAGTCTCAGCCGTCCAGGATTGTCAGGTAGCCAGACGTCCAGCATCCTTTGAACAGTCACCTCTGAGCGCTCTTTGTCTGCCATGGTTAAGTGGGATGGCCTCGAATTTTCTCCAAGAGCTCAGCCAGGCTTCTTTACCCTGTCTTGCCCAGATTCCCAACTTCCTTCCCATTCATCACTATGATTTAGCTCTCTTCCCTTCCTTCCTCTCTCACCCCTCTCTCCTTGGTTCCTCCTCAGTGTTACACTATTTTTTCCCCAGACACTTGACCTTGACTTCCACCAAGCACATGTGGCCTGCCACACCCTTATGCCTTGTCTCCAACACGAAGTTCACGCTCACCTAAAACATTTCTGTCTGGGTCATTCATAGTCTTACAGGTCACGGGGTAAAGAGGCCGACGCCCACCTGTCAGGGATCGGAGGAAGAGCTTCCCTTAGGTGTGGGCAACTAAAGCAAAGGTCCGGGGAGGGCTCATTAATGGTGTGTTTCTATTATTTCTGAGGTAGCACTAGATCTAATACATAAGACTCTCAATAGCTAGGCAAAGGCATTTTTATGACATTAGGCAAGTCGAACCATGTTTCTAATCCTTCTTCTCAGGCCCTCATCCATGGAGGTGAAGCTCCTTTAAGCGATGTTGACTGCAGGTGGAGGGGCATTTTCACACCTGCCTTCTAGGGTCTATCCAGATTATCCTTCTGGGGTTCTATGATTCATCGCACAAAATCCCTATTCTTCTGTGGTGAGCTTGTGGTGAGCTCACAGTGGTTCCAACACACGAGTAGCCTTGGTGGATTAGAGGCCCTGGCAGGAAATCAATTTCTAATCTCTTTCTAGTGGCTCATCCTTCTCAGTAGGATTTTGGAAATAATCCACAATCAAAGGTGACTGCTTGATCTGTCAGAGAGGAATAGTGGAGAGAACGCTGTGCTGTAAGACTAAAAACCTGCATCACTGTCCCAGCTCTGACTGAGCTTGAGGAAGTCAGTAACCCTCTCTAAGCTTTGGTTTCCTCATCTGTAGATCTGAAGAGTTTGAATGTTCCTAACTTTTCTGGGTCACAGATGATCTTGAGAATCTGATGAAAGCTATCAACTCCCTTCCCAGAAAATGCTTAAATGCACATACAAGCAAAACTGGGCATTCAATTTCAGGTCAGGGGAAACCCTCAAGACCACATGCAGAGATTTCATAGAAATCTTAGACCCTAACGTTCAAAACTCCATGGACCAGTCAATTATAAAACTCTCTGAGGCATCTCTAGCTAGCTTTCTATCAAACCATCTCTGTCAATAGTAATTGTTATTAAGTATTTTCCTGCTTTTTAGCTCCCAGTCGGCTACATAGAGTTCTCATGACATCTACATGGCCTTTAAAGTAATATATAGAATGTGTCAGTTGTACTCATTTTAATAGGTGACAACACAGCAACGGATAATCAGCCAAGTCTGCAGTTGCCGCTGTTAGAGTGCAAACCCTCTCCTCACCTACAGACTTAGGTGCCCACCAGCACTCCACTTAGGTCGTTGCCCAAGAGCCACATTCTTTAGAAGCAGTCCTGTTGCTTGCTTATGTCTCTCACCATGACACACACACTTTACATCTTATGATCCCAGAGACAGACCCAGGCTTGTTAGTTCTGGGCCCAGCCGAGCACTGCCCTCCAGGCAGTCTAGTATCCCTTGGGTCCCGATGTGTTTCATACTACGATTGATAAATCAGCTGGATCGAGAGGGTGATCCAGCAGATAAATACAAATCAATACACAAACCTGGATTGTTCTCCCTTTACTCTTTGTACATACTTTTTAATTTCTTTTTTTCCTTTAACAATTGTATCCTGTCTATTTCCCCGAAGTGTTGAAGTCAACATTAGTATGTATTTACTAAGAAAAAGAAAACATGTCCCAACACTTCGAGAGATACAAAGAAACAGTCCCTGCTTTCAAGGACCTCGCACTGTAATTGGAGAGAGCAGAAATGAATCCAATAACAATAAATAAGATAACAGTAAGAGATACATCAAATAGCAATGCAACCTGCAAATACCTATACACAGTCATAAAATAGATGCCAGAAATCCTAAAAGATTTGTTGCCAAACAGTGGTAGGAAAAGAGGAAGGGGCCCACAAAGCAAAGAATGGGCACTAATCCACCTGTGAGCACCTTGCCCTTTCCACTCCAGCAGCCCCTCCCTCCTTTACTTTCTCTCCTCCAGAGCTCTGCTCCTGTTTCAAATGCTCTCAAACTCCTGCCACTAGGCAAGCAGCAAAGGTCTCACCATTTGAGAGTGGAAGCGTGTTCCTCCCACTAGATGCGGGGAACAGTAGTGAGGCTGAGGTGGAAGGTACTTTTCCTTATCTTTCTTCTTTCTCCCCGTCCCATGTCTACCCTTTGTGCTGACTACATCCTGTACAAACAAACAACCACAATTTCGCCTTGCCGTGTCCTTCATGAGACAGGGAAATGGGAGGAATGATGCTCATCTGGCGACACCTCCCAGTGACCCCCCTAAATATCCAGCTCCTCTATGTTCACATATATTGGCTCACGCCCTTTCTCACGCCATCAGCCCCACTCCATAAGCCCTGCCCTCCTCAAGGTTCATTACAAACTCCACCTGCCCCAGGAAGCCTGATCCTACTCAACTAGCTCACGCCGATCTCCTATCTTTTCACATTTATGACAGACTGTCAGTATCCTGCATACTTTCCATGTTACCTGGTGTTATTCTTAAAATCCTTCAAGAATTCGAATTTCGTGATAAGCTCAAGCTGTGCCTCCTGAGAGCAGAGGACATGCGTTGTTCCCTTCCCTCCGATCCACTACAGAGCAGAACACTATGAAAGGTGAATGGCACTGGGGTGTGAAAGCCAGAAGAGTTCTGTGATTTTACCAGTGGCATTTGGTGTGATTAAAGGAAGATATAGATGTCCATAACCTCTCAACTAAAACCTAATATAAATTGCTTCCCAATTGTTATGGACTGAATGTTTGTATCCTCCCAAATCGTATGTTGAAGCCCTATTCCCAATGCCATGGTTGTTTGAAGATGGGGCCTTTGGGAGGTATTTAGATCTAGATAAAATCCTGAAGGTGGGGTCCCCATGATGGGACTACTGCCCTTATAAGAAGAGGAAGAGACACCAGGGCGCCCTCTCTCTGCCGTGGGAAAACACAGTGTGACCATCTGCAAGCCAGGAAGCGAGCCCTGACCCAGAGTCCATCCTACTGGCACCTTCACCTTGGACTTCCCCGCCTCCAGAACTGTGGGAGACACACGCCTGTTGTTTAAGCCACCTGGTCTACAGTATTTGGGTATGGCAGCCCAAGCTGATTAAGATACCAGTATTTTCATTCACCTATGGAGTAAATTAGCATCTTGATGATCCTCTGCGGCAACTTACCCTTGGGGGGTGGGGGACAGTCCCTACCACACCTCCCTCCTCTCTACTCATTGGAAATCTCCCACGTTCTTCACTTCCTCACCCAGTCTCACATCATCCATGAACCCCATCCTTACCGCCAGCGCACCTGCCTCCCGCCACAGGCATCCTTCCTCACTGTGAGCTCAAAGCTATGGCTCTCGGCACCACTCATTAACTGTACTTCGCTGTGTATTGGCATATCAGCGGACATGTGAATGAACACATATGGCTTATGACACCTCTGGATAATCAACTTTTATTCGTGTTTGCCTTTTGTATTATGGCTATATCCCATTGACTCAAGGATGCACAATTTTCCATTTCTGACATCTCCGAGAGTGCCTCACAGTCTGTGGCATCTTAGATTTGATGAGACATGGTATTTCACTTTTCATATGTATGTGCTTTATTTCTTAAACTGCAAGCTCTTTTAGGAGAGGACTCACACATTACATATCGGTTTTCCTTTACTTGCCAAGCAAAGATCCTGTGGTCAGCAGAAATCCTCCATGCTTTCTTGCTAGCAGAATAAACGATTTCCCTGGAATCCAGTAAGCAGCTCAGCCTCTCGGGGTCTGGGTTCTCCAAATGTTCCTTCTCTACTGAAAAAGGGTACTACAAGCAGAGAGCAACCAGGATGGGGAGGGGGCGTAATCCTTGGTCATTTCTTCCCGACAACATCAGAGAATTTTAGAGCTGGAAGCACACACTGGCTCCACTAGGATTTCTCTCTCCGAATCCTAGAGTGACACTTGTTTCTCTGGGCCTCACTTTCTGTTTTGTAAAGTGGGTCCAGTTACACTTACCTCCTCAGAGAGAGGTAATGGCTAAAACAGTGCTACACGATGATATCTTATAAATGCTGCAGAGGACGCCATGGATATTATTAAGGGCCTGCCCTAGGGGAGTATTGCTTCCAGCGATGGAAAAGGGGAAGGGAGCTTGGGGGTACTCAGGCTTCTGCTCTGTATACACACGGCGCATTACCATGACAACAACCCTGAAACTCACCCCCTTTCTCTCCACACTAACTACCCCCCAGAAACTATTCTGCTGACAAACAGAAGCCTTGCTGGTCAAGGCGAGAACGAGGGGATCGGAATGGTGGCCGCCTTTGGGAGACACTGGTTCACCTCCTTCCTTTATCAGTCTGTGTCTTCTTGTGTGTCCTCCCACATGCCCAGGCAGCAAGTGAAAATATGTCTTGTTACATGATCCATCCGGCATTGCCCAATAAATAACAGACACCATGGAAGTTGCCAAGAGCAGCTTATCAGAGGCTGATCTGTATGTCTGGATCCGAGGTCCAGGAATACCATCCCAATTAGGTGGAAGGTGAATGAGCTCTGGACACAATTCCCTTTACCTGAACCACTCCTTCGAGGGGCTTGCATGAGCACGCATACGATGCCCACACACAGGCCATTTTCCTTCTGAGGAACCTCTTGAACAGTCTTAGACTGAGCTTGTGCTATCAATCGATCTTTTAGCAAAACCATGGATGCTTGAGCTGCTTGAGGCTTGACCAAGTTCAGGAACCTCCTGATCTTTGTTCGAGAAAAGCAATGAGGCCAAAGCTGATGACACTATGATATTCTGACATCCCCGTGCGTGCCCTCCTCTCCTTCCTCCTCTGGAAAAGGAAGCACGTGTTCTTGTTTGCTCCCCTCTTTCCCTTCGTTTTCCTAGGCCTACATCTCTAAACTTTGTTGTTCCTAATGTGAGAGAAAACAAAGAGATCATTTATCCTAACTCAGAGAAAGATGTTCACATGCCCTCTTCGTGTTAGCAGCATGGCCTTCCCTTCCTACTTTCCTTCCCTTTCTTGGTGAAGGGAGGGGAGGGAGGTGACACTTGAAGGAATTGGTGTTTCACAAAGTTTCCTTTTCCTCATATCTCCCAACCCCATCCAGCCTCTGGAGGCAGAAGAATCGGTGCAACATTTTCACAAAGACCCACTGACCCAGAGATCTAAGCCTCTCAGCCAGGGAGGCCATCTCTACACTAGGATCAGGCTTGGGAGTGGTCCAGAAATAGCTGGTCTAGTAGGCATCAGCTTGTGATCTAATAGATTTGTGAAACACCATAAACTGGACCACACTTGGAGATCCATGATGCTCATTAACATATTAAAGGCTTTGAGACATCCTACTGCAAAGACATCTGCTTCCCTTTGCTTAACCAGGTGTTTCCCAATCTTTTCTGCTCACGGAATCCTTTTTGGCCTCTCCCACCCCTTACCATTCTGAATAAGTGTGTTCTATGGACCGCATATTGTAAAATGCTGACCTAGTCGGATGGATACCTTCATTTTTCTCATGGGAAAAGTACGAACCAGGGAGGGACATTCATTTACTTCATCTGCACATGAACAGCGATATGAAACAGTACATAAAAAGCAGAGCAAACTCTGGACTGCGAGGCCAGGCTGTCTGGGGGGAGTTTTCTCCCGGCCATTCTCTAGCTGTGTGGCTTGAGTGAGCACCTCTCCTTTCTAGAGTTATTTTCATTCTCAGCAAAAGGAGGATTTTTTTCTTTTTTTAATCTTCCAAGGATTTCTAAGGCTTTTCAGTTCCCTTTTTCTGGAATACCAAGGGACTCTAGTACTTGATGTAACACCTCTTGAAGCAGGTCCCAGAAGTGTGAACCTATAGTTGTACTAAATTTAAACTTTAAAACGCTCATGAAATTGTCAACCCACACAAAGTAGAAATCAACAGCAAAAATCCCCCGTGGGTCATGAAGGTACTTCTGAAAGGAAGCCTGGAAAAGCAGACCCTCAGAGTCCACGCCACCCCTTGTATGTGGCAGCAGTCACAATGGATATGGCTGATGCTAGAGTCACTGGAAACAGGGCAGGGGGGGCACCCACCTGCTGTTCCCCTAAGCGTTACGAGCACAGCTTTAGAATGAAGCTAAGGCTGGGGCACGCTTACAATTAACCACTGTACCAAGGTCTGTCTCTGACCGCCAGGCACCGGATCAAATATGAGGACATTTCATTGTAACTTAGATGCCTTGTGCATCCGTATGGCATGCTGGACCTGTCTGTCTACCCCTCTCCCCCTAGGCAAGGTTTAGACAGCCAGGCACAACATTTAGAACCCTCTTCCATCCCTTGAGGATGTAACTTTCCTGTCATCCTTGCAGACACACAGCCCACAATCTCCTTGTTGGCACATCCCCCACCGGCTTGTGTTTCAGTGTCCCCTGTGCATATCACTAACGAGTGCTCTTAAATATCTGCGGAATAAGACTATTCCTAAACTGAGAGCTCCTGATTGTTAAGATACAGAATATACACTAATCCATAAATTCATCAAACACGTATGAAGCATAGCATATTGTGAGCACTGTGCTAGGATTATGGAGGGACCTAGAGATAATTCCAACTCAGACCGTGCTCACAAAGACATTACTTTAGATACCCACTGTGAAGACTTAACTATGCCCAAACTTATCATTGCACTCCTCTTATCATGCCATTTCCCCTCCAAAAAGATATGTTCCTTGTCCTATTCCCCATTTGGAGACACAGTCTGGCAGCAACCACTCAGTTACCTAAAAAATCAATAACAATAATCAGTATTACAGATGACATGTATTGAGTGTTTATGATGTGTCAGGCTAGTAATGCCATGATTTGTACTGTGATTTGTCTTATTTTACAGAAATGTGGATATCATGGCAGACCCATGCCTTCCTCTCCCATCCCCTACATCTAACCAGTCTTGAGGTCAGGTGCACATCATAAAGGTCTTCCCCTCCTACCTTGGTCATCACTCCTGTGATACACCAAACCTTACTTGCTATTCTTGCTTCAAATATTAGAGCCGCCTTCTAAATGGCCTTCTGGCTGACTGACAACCTATCCATCCTTCTACCTTGCACGAGTGCCCATGTCCCTCACCACCACTGAACATGCACTCTTGGCTCCTTGGTGCAAGGGAGACTTCGAGAACAGGAAAGGCTGCCTGGAGAAGGACCATCTCTCAGTCTTCATGGAATAACTTGTCCAGCCCCTTCTCTTCAAAAGTTCTACCCTGAACTTCAAAATAATCCTGCGTCACCTCCTCCAAGAGCTTTCCCTGACCTCGGTCCCCCATCCATGGCTTCCTCCCGAACCCCTCTTTGATGTTCACTTAGCATTCCCAACAGACTGTGGCCCTAGTTTACTTGTTGGCCCTTGATTCTGAGACATGAGAGCAGCCCAGAGTCGGGATGCTTGTCACCTAGCAAGATCCAGAGGCCTTCTTCTTTGGCACAATACCCTGCTCCTATGGCCTCATGGCTGTATTTGTCACTGGTCAATGCTTTACAAAAATGTTAGAGTATGGGGCCGGCTGAGTGGCGCGATGGTTAAGAACTCGCTTGGGATGCCAGAGGGCCCCGGTTCGGATCCCACATATGAGGGCCAGTGACACTGCCCTCCACAGCTAAGATGCTGAACAACAGCTCAACCTGGAGCTGGGCTGCCATGAGTCGCCGGCAACGGCGTAGGCTGCAGTCCCTGTGGCAGTGGGTTGCCATGGGCTGCCGTGTGTAGCCAGCAGCCAGCGTGAGCAGCCAGCAGCCAGCGTGAGCGGCCAGCAGCCGCAGTGAGCGGCCGTCCAGAAGCCGGCAACTGATCTGCCTCACCAGAGAAGAGCGCAATGATGGTGCCAACTTGGGCCAGTGAAGCAACATCCTCCACAACTAGATTGAAGAACAAGACGACACCAACTTGTCTGTTCCCCTTCCCCCAATTCCCCAGCACTGTTCCCATTCCCCCAATTCCCCCAATAAAAATCTTTAAAAAAAAATGTTAGAGTAATACGACACCCTCTTTTCTTTTTCTCATAGCTTTAAAACACATGAATATTTCGAGAAATATATCAGTACCTGCTTCCTCTCCGAAAGAATGCTCTCGTTTGTGTGTGTGTGATGAAGAAACTGAGGCTTTGAAAGATCCAGTGACTTGCCCAAGGTCACACAGCTAATGAGGGACAGAGCTGGGTGTGGAACCCTGATCACACAGCTCCTACCCCAGCAACTTGCTCACCTGCCCCTGCCTCAGCCCAGAGAAAAAAAACAAACCAAAAAAAAAAAAATGTGTACACAGATATGTACTTATACAGACACACACAAATATACAATATGAATACATATATATACATGAATATGAATATATCATAAGTGTTTAAAGAAGGGGGGTGGTCTGAGAGCTTCAGAAGGAGAACGGATCCCCGCCCCCACGAGGGGACCAGGCAGCAGCACAACAGACAGCTGGTGTTTGGGTGGTAGTAAATCACCCTGAAATGAGCCTCTTCCGTGGACTCAATGAGGCCCCCACAACAAAGGGAGGCCCAGCTTGCAGCCGGACAGCCTGCCCGCCAGCCCCAGACGCGCATAACAGCTTCATTCAGGAGCCCCACGTCCACACAAAGGCCCCCGAAATCAATCTGACATCCCGCCACCCTGGACAATGCCCAGAATCTTCTCAAAATCCAAGGCTCAAACGAGGGGACAGCATTCAGGGGAGATCAAACCGCCGGCCTGCCACTGAAAGCCAGCACGAAAGAAAACATTTTTTTTTTTTTTAAGACAAGTCGCAGGCAAGGCCGGCTGCGGCTCCGCGCCCCCTCCACGGTGGTTGTGCTGGGCTCACACAGCTCGGCCACACTGGACCAAAGGCTGCGTTGGACCCAGCTTGGAGCAGTCGCCGTGTCCACATGCTGCCAGGGCCAGTGCAAGCCTCTGGCCGGACAGAGCCACTGTGCGGCTCGGCCTAGGCTTTGTGCTGCAGTGGCCCGTGTGAACCTCCGCCGCTGGCATTTCCCACTGGCTCCCGCGCGGTACAGTAGGGCGCACACACATGCAAATGTCCCGCCAGAGGCGGCTTAGGGTGTTGACAGTGGCAGCCCCCACGCCAGGGGGCCCCAGTTCCCAGGCAGGGCCCCTGGGGTCCTCATCGGGCCCCTTTCTGCTGCCTAATCCGGTTATCAGCAGCAGAACGGGTTGCCTGATGGGGGGGGGGCGGCTTCTGCACGGAAAGGGGGCAGGCAGCTCCCGCAGATGAGCCTGGACTGTATTTTCCTAGGGTCACTGTGAAGGCTTTGAGGTCTCTCCCAGTCCCCAGCGCTGCACTGGCTTCACAGCCTTCCCTGGATGGCAGAAGCCGACCTGCTCATGAGAAGTAAGGTCCCCCAGCAGTGCCGAGTGGAAAGGTGCTAGGGGTAGCAGTCTGTTTGACAGGTCTGTGGGCATGCGTGCACTGGAGTGACTGAGGCATGGGCCATTAGAGGTGCTGTGGCCAAAATCTCTCCAGAAACATCAGGTAAAGCTGCCTCACATTTGATGTTCTAGGTGGCCACCATGAAGGTTAAATAAATTTTGATTGAACAAAGGGCGTCTGCTGGAGGACCATTCACTGAAGTCCCTACACTCTGTGATCGTACCTGGATTTTTCCATGTGAGCACAAGGAGTGGACAGGGTCAGTAGGACAAGGCTTGGTTCTATGCACAGCTGCCCATGGACAGAGCTGACTCAGAGTGAAAAGGCACATGAAACCAAGTGAGCAGGCTCCGAGGAGACGAAAGAACCAGGTTAACTGGGGGTGAGTCTTCTCTCCACCTCTTCCTTTAGCCAGACACCTCAGTTTTTTTCTCTCCCAAAGTTACTGGTCACACTTCTTCCTGGAATTGATACGCAAACAGCCAGCCATTTACCATTTGATGCCCACCTCCCACTGCCCCTCTCACACCATCGTCAGGGAGCTGGACTCCTGGGCAGCACGCAGCGTTAGCGAGAGACTGGATGGAGGAAGGAAGCCGAACCTTGGAGGTGCAGAAAGGGTACGTTCTGCTTTAGAGTCACTTCGCTCTCAACTGCTTCCACTGACCAACAATAGTAAATTGAATCCAATTTCCCCCTTGGAAGGGTCAGTTGTTGTTGTGGGTTTTTTGTGGGGTTTTTTGTGTTGGTTTTTTTTTTTTTCCCTCTTCCCTTTTCCATTTTCTGCTTTTGTAGCTCACCTCCTCCAATCTACTTCCCTACAGGAGCCGAAATTAAACAAGCTCCCCATATGCCATGCCTCACTTGTTGTCTGTTCCCCTCACTGCCATCTGGCCTATTTGCTCAGCCAAAAAGAGAAAGAGAGAGAAAGAGCAAAAAGAGGTGGGGGAGGGGAAGAGGGGAAGGGAAAGCAGGAAAACGGGGGAGATGGGGAGGGGGGGAGAGGGAGGAAAATAAGTAAGGGAGGGAGGGACACAGGCAAAGGGAGAGAGAGAGGGAGAGAGAGACAGAGAGAGAGAGAGAGAGAGAGAGAGAGAGAGAGGGGAAGAGAGGAAGGAGGGGGAGGCAGACACAATGAGGAGGCAGGGGTGATGCTGCAGCCTCTCCCATCTGCTCCTTGGCCAGAGTCCCGGATGGAGCAGTAATGGAGAGCAACAGAACCAGTGATAATTAACCCAAACACAGACCTGTTTATTTAACCTGCTCAGATAGATCAACTCTGAGGCTGCGCTCTAGCAGAGGGCCTTGGGACACACTTAGGAAGGCACCCTGGAGGCTGCTAAGGACACACAGGCAGGCTGGCACTCCCCACAGACATCCTGGGGCTGTGTGTGTGCTTGGTGAGAAGGAAGAAGAGGAGAAAGGAGGTGCTGAAAGAGGTTACTGACACCCACTCAAATCTTCTGGGAAGGTATTCTTTTGTCATCTTGCCCTTTCCTCTGCCCATTATCCTATTTCATGGCAATAGCTGCTTCTGGGAGGTGAAATGTTTCCAAGCAAAGCTAGCCAATGAGACACACTTGTCTCATACGTTTTCCTGCCCCAGAGTCCCCTCTGGACCACTGGTCCTATTGGCATAAGAACCCAGGGTCAGGAGCCAAAAAAAAAAACCAACAACTAGAAGACACAGAGATTGGAGTAAAATCACCTGAAGACCTCAGACTAAGATGGCAGCCGAGGACAAAAGCCAATGGCACTGATGAAGGCATCGGGTGTAAGAGTCAGCAGCAGCCTGGGGTCCAGAGCCTAGCTCAGCGGCTTCTGCGGTATCCCTGTGTCTGTATGCCCGCTTCCCACCCCTCCCCCACCGCTTAAGTTTATCTATTTAATGGGGCAACAAAGCTGATCTCCCAAGATGTTTCAGTCTTCAAAAATGAAAATGGAAAATGTCATTGCCATCAGCCCATACTTTCTTCCCCAAAGTTAGGGAGGAGACTACACGCCTTGAGCAAGACCACCAGGGACTCCCATCTGTTTGCAATGGGTAATGTGCAGGGCCCAGAGACAGGGTCGGCAAACCCATCGGTGTGTGTGCTGCACACCCCTCCTTCCACCTGTGCAGGGCCTGGAGAGGGGGTCCACAGATGCATTCGTGTGTGCTGCACCCCTATCCACCTCCACCCCTGCTAGCCCCAGAAATAAAGGGCAAGGGCATTTTCAGGGCTGAGTAGCAGCAGACAGGAGTTGTGAATCCAGGAACTGGAACCCAAGAGCTGTTGGCTGAGCACTGAGGGTGAGTTAAAGAGTGCAGTCGCTGGGTTGAAAATAGGAAGCGTCAGGGGTGGGTGAGGAGTTGGCAGGCACCGGATTCCAAGTGGCTTCACGCTCCTCAGTGGAAGAAATGCAGAGATAATTTGAACACGGCTATTTTCAAGCTCCACAGCTGAGCTCCCTTGCTCTCCCACCCACACCTCCCACCCAGCCCTGCAATTTGGCAAACCCTTTCGGCTGGCTGCTCTTATACCCAATATGTTGGGTTGCCTTAGCAACTACGGCAATTATCTCCTTGGAGCAGTTAAAACAATGACCATCATAAATAATAACAATAAGAAGGATGACGGTAAAAAATAGAGCTTAGGCGCCCGGGGTCATCGGTTGACACCGAACTGAAAAGGAAAAGAGGTCCTGATGAGGCAAGCAGTGAAAACAGGTTTCTTATGGAACTAGGCTTATTGTATTTATCCAGAAAACGAGACAGGAAGTACTTAGCCTTTCCTCACTGCCCCACCATCAGGCACTCGGAGGGATGGTTCTTACTGTTGGTTTATCCTGCATATCCTCCTATCAGCCAAACCCAGCAGGAGCACACTGAACACTAATTGTTTAATGTCCACCTCTTCTCTGGACCATGAACTCCTTACAGACAGGCACCGGGGCTGTCGTCTTGGTGTCTTTAGCACTTAGCTCAAGGCCTGGCTCCGAATAGGAATTCAAAAATATTCACTGATTCAATGAAACTATTGTATTACACTGAACGGACACCCAATTTTTGCCGTAAGTTTTTTTCCCCCTTTTTAAAAAACCTAGATAATTTTGCAGTCGCTTCAACTTCCAACATGCTATGATCTTAGGATCTATTAGCCCACAGTCCACGACACAGTAGAGCTCCACATTTACAAGAATTCGAATGTATTCAACAGGTTTGTTCTCTTTGTAGAGACATCTCACAAAGTTTTGTGAATGTAGACTGTCACGTGAGATAAAACACTAAATGAAAAAACAATTAAAAATGAGACTTAAAGTGATAAGGGATCACACAACCCTTATCCAAACATGTATGCCCATCCTCCCCCAAACATAGATGCCTTCCATCCTACACGTCACAGTCCCATCCCAGGCATGATGCTTCACCAATTAATGAAGCATCAATTAATGTGCAGGATTTGTGACTCAAAACAAAAGACAACCTATCCTTTCCCAGTGTCCATGAGAGATGGAGTAAAAAACACAGGGTCAGAGAATTGAACTGTATTATCGTACCTCAGCCCTTCCCTTTCTGTTCCACTTTTCATTAGAAGTATTAGAAATTCAATCCTTGATACTCTCAAAGTACATTCACGTCATATGTGGTCTTTATAATAATTCTTGAGACAAATTAGGCAGGAACTATTATTCCCATTCCAAACGTGAGAAAATGAAGTAATTGATCACAAGTGTTAAACAGTGGCAGGTCTCAGGTCTCCTGATACCAGCTTTCTTACTATTTCCTTTCCCATTGTAATGGCCACGGTGCGTAATGTGTAATGTCGCCATTCGTGTAACGGTGGAACGAACTACCTCTCTAGGCAGTCAGCAGAGCATTAAGCATATGCTTATTCTCACTTCAAAATGCCTAACGGAGTTGATGTAACTCTACCATTGAATCCTTGGAGCCCTATCAACCATGATCCCCACTCTAAAATAATAACCAAAACTTCAGCACCTCCAGACTCAAGGCCAGCAACACTTGTAAATGTTTAACCTTGGCACATCTCTTGGGAGGATTCCCTGCCAGCAACTGGGGAGACGAGGTCCAGGGAATTGAGAGAGTTCTCAGTAAACAGGAGTACCTCATCCTCCGGCCTTCCAGAGCAACTCTAGGTAGACTCTCTCTTTTTCTGATGGAAATCTATTCTTTAGATTCTCCATTCTTCTGATGGAAGGTCTTGGAAGGTCACAGAGCAAACCCTTTCACTCCCCCATGTGTGTTGTACCTGCAACTCCCTGAGAGTCCAGTCTACCCAGTAACCAGAATCACTCCCATCTGGGATTCAGACACCTGCCAAGATACACTCTGCACTTACTTACCCAGTATACTGGTTTTGTGAATTTAATGAACACACTGGCCACCTCTTCTCTATCCTTCGCCCATTCAGTTTAAGTACCATAACCAAATTACCTTTTCCAGAGTCCGTCAAATGTGAAGGACCTGAATCCAAACTCACATATCACTGACAATGAAAAGCAGATTTTCCAGAACATCTGATGAATGAAAATATTTAGTCAGACACCTTTACAAATATACACGTCTTATTATTAAAATATATCTTGAAGGTATTATGGCTCCAACAGTTCAACAAATTATAGCAAATTGGATCAAATAGAAAGCAATTATTTTAATTTCTAAGTGTAAAGAATTGAAAGTGTAATTGTAAGTGTAAAAGTTAGATTTTTTTTTAATGTTTTGTTAATCCAAGTTATGGCACTACTAAAATAAGGTGTAGTAGGCAGAATAATGAATGCCCCCCTCCAAAGGAGTCCCATGTCCTGATCCCTGGAGACTGTGAATGTGTTATGTTACTTGGCAAAGGAAAACCAATACTGCAGGTGGAATTAAGATTGCTCGTCCATGGACCTTAAAATTGGGGGATTGTCCTGGATTAACCAGGTGCGCTGGAGGTATTCACAAGGGTCCTTAAAAGTGGAAGAGAAAAGAGAGAGTGAGAGAGAGAGAGAAAGAGAGAGAGCCAAAAAGGACTCAGACTGATGTTGCCAGCTTTGAATACAGAAGAAAGGAGCCATTAACCAAGGAATGTGGGCAGCTTCTAGAAGCTGGAAAGGAAGGAAGCCGATTCTTCCCTAGAGCCTTTAGAAGGAATTCAGCTCTGCAAACTCCTTGATTTTAGCTCAGTGAGACCCATGTCAGACTTTTGACCACCAGATATTTAAGGCACTCGATTTTGGTGATTTGCTCCAGTGGCAACAGGAAACAATAATAATAGGAAACTAATATAGAAGGGGAGACTCTGTGTGTACATGTGTGAGTGCGTATATGTGAGTGTGTGTGTCCATGTATGTTCTCCTTAAAAATGCAAATGCTGGTAAAATATATATATATAAATTTGCCCTTGATGGTTTCAGGAAAATGAAATCAAGTAAAATGGAGGCGATACTGTAATTGTCCTCCTGGGACTAGGAAGCTTCAGAAGCATTTGATGGTAATAAAGGCCTCCAGTAACATAGACACTAGGGCAGGGCTGCAAAGAGTGGGTAGGGAAAGATGTCAGCACAGGACACATATGACTCTGCAGAATCGGTGTCACTCTCCAAACAATGGCAACTGGACCATTAAGTGCCACTGGAGACCCCAGGGACAGCCTTTGTGGAGGGGCACAGCTGGTACAGGACACCCCAGACCCCAGCTGCAATAGCAGTTTTTATGTGGCAAGTCCTAAGGGCCTCCAGGTGCCCGGCTCTCAAAGGAGGAAGAGAAAGGGTGAGTTTGTGAGCATGTGGAGCTGTGTATGCTTCTGCATATGCAGATGCCCTACAACTAACAGGTCTGGAAAAAGAGGATTCAAAAACTGTGGACAATGGGGATTACACTGTCACTATCAAAATCGTCATGGCAGGTCATTAAATCGCTTGTGGGTTGTACACAGCAAAGAAAAACCCATGTAATTCCCTCTCTGTCCCCTGACATCAGTTTGGCCCATGCTGATGCTATTCCCAGTCAGGTGAGAGTTCCCTCACCAGGGTCTCAGGCTGGAAAGGCCCTCACGGTCATCTAACGACACCACACTTCTCGGGCACAGAATCCCAAACGATGGAGCGCCTGCAGCAAATGGACACACACTGCCTTCAAGGGCAACCCATTCTATTTTTGGAAACTCCTTGCTTTGAACTCTGAGATCATGCAGCCAAGGCCGTCATCCTGCAGCCAGAAGTTGGGAATTGGGAAGTGACTTTTCTAAGGTTACACATTCAGGGAAGACCAGAGCTGAAAACAGAATCTGTGTCTTCTACCTCTGAATCCAGTGGATTTTATACCACATCATGTAGCCTCTCACAAAAGTAAGCTGGTCACCCGTCTGCAATACATAAAATAACCACAGTGTACTCAAATCAGTGTGTGTGCGTGTGTGCGTGTGTGTGTGTGTGTGTGTGTGTGTGTGTGTGTGTGTGTGTGCATGCAGACAGCATGTGGGTAGCCATGCTGCCAGTGTCCTCTCCCCTAGAGCAGGTAACCAGCTGACCATCTGGGTCCACGTGTGCTGTCCCCACCTCAGTCACCAGCCCACTCACACTTCATGTTGCTTTGCCAGGCAGTGAGCCAAGAAGGATGGGCCCTTATAGCATGGTGACAGCGAATTCTGCTGCACCACACAAGCGGCCCTGACCCAGACAAACACAACACAAGATTCCGGCAAGCCAGGCCCGGGGACCTGTAGCCACCAAGCAGCTTGCCAGACTCGGGGCTGAATTTGCCTCTCTTTCTCACCTGATCTATCATATCTGAGCTCCTAGAGCCCAACATCCATTCGTACATTCATTCATCATCCTTTCATTTACAAAAAGTTGCTAAGTGTCGACTGTGTGCCAGGCCCTTGGCTCAACACTGGAGATATAACCAAGGAGACAAGCAACCGAGGAGAGAGGGCAACCATGTGTGTAGGAGGGGCGGCGGGAGTATAGAAGACAGAGGGGCCAAGTTTGCCACTCATTAGATAAATCTCATTAAATAAAGAAATCGAAGAACTTAGATATCTAAAGGAAATTTCATAGATTTAACAAAGGTTCAGGCCTCTAACCTCAGATAGTTAATATGGCCTTGGCTGTAAAGAAGAAACGACGGAGCGGAGGAAATTACATGACTGGCCTGAGGCAGAAGTGCTTGCTAGTGAGTGGAAACAGAAGAATTAGAATCCAGGTCCCCTGCCTTCTCCTACATCCTTGCATTCTTGTTACGAATGGTACCACTGCACCATTCGGATTCAGCGCATCTCTCATACTAAGTGGTCCATAAGTCCATATTTCAGAAATCGTATTCCGGAAATCGGTTAAACCATAAATCGTCTCCAAACAAAAATTTTTATTTATCAAACCCCAGACTGTGTGCCTAAAACAAGTAGGATTATTCCAGCCCTCTGGTACAAGGTAAAGACTTCGATGCTATTAAACATGCAGTGGCGGGGCTGAGAGGCGGGGGGGTACACTTTTAAAGGTCTTCAGGTCTCCACGCTCATCCTCTGCTGCTGAGGAATCACCCACCTGCACACATTATAAACCACAGTCATGCCACCTTAGCTTACAGCCTGAAATGGGTGCTTGACATCAGTCATCAACATGCAATTCTGGTTCCCCCAAGGACCACACCGGCACGTTGGCTGGCACTGATGACTTCACTAGAAGGCCACCCTGCCCCTCCTGGTTTCCTGCAGCCTGTCCTATCAACTTCCAAATATTATAGTTGTTGAAATTAATTTTTGTTCTGGTTGAACAGCTGTGTGTTTGAGAGTTGTCACTATTGGGTCATGTTTCTGAATTTCAACATTGCCTCTTCCAATTAATTAATCACTTCAGATTCCATAAGGGGGCCATACTTTCCAAGGGAAACCACAGAATGCTTGGGGGTGACACTGTTGAATTCAGCTCCACCCCACCCCTCCGCAGGACAGATCACCTTGATGTTTAAATTCAACCTGTCTTGAGCAATCACAGAAACAGGCTTCCCCAGGTAAACAAATCTTCAAGCACATTTTTTAACAGCACTTAGTAACAGCTACTGAAGAAACCCCTTCTTTGCACCCATACCAAATCCCCTTTCTCTCAGCGCTCATCGCCAATGAGCAGTGAGAACTGAGCCTTCCCTCTCCAACTCTACAAGGTTTAATTAACGAGCATCTCTATGTAGATTTATAAGTAACCACATCTCCTCTTACTTATTGGACAACAAAATTCCTTAGGATCCTTCTATATTGTCCAGAAATTAATCATATACCATCAATTAGTATTTACGGAGTAGTTGCTATGAGCTAGGGATATGCTAAGTGCTGTGGGGAAGGCCAATAAATTAAATCCTTTATCCTAAAAGATATTTCCTAATCTAAATGAGAAAAACATTAAAAAAGTAATAAGAAAGAAAGAAAGAAAGAAAGAAAGAAAGAAAGAAAGAAAGAAAGAAAGAAAGAAAGAAAGAAAGAAAGAAAGAAAGGGGTTAAAATGGGTTAAAGAGTAAATGTGACAATGGGGACACATTTTTCCACTACATAACTGATACTGGTGATATGTACTCTAGAAGTTCAGCAGAAAAGACGGTGCATGCTGGGAGGTCAGGAAGGGAAGGGATTTTTCCTGGAGAGGTGACTATTGGCTCAATGAGGGGGAGGAGGAAAGCATTTAAGGTCACAGAAACATGATGAAAAGTATGGATGTGGGAAAATGGAAGTGTGGTAAGGGAATGAACAGACAGACCCCTTAGAAAGTGGTGACAGGTAAGTCTTTACTTGAAGCAGCAATTTAGTTCACACTGGAAGCATCTTTGAATGCCAAACTAAGTCATTTCTTTGTCTTTTTATGCCTCGTAAGAGCAATGGGACTTCCAAGGGCCAAAGCCAATCCATATACACTCCCAAAGTCCACAAGAGCGCTGAAAGAGCAGACAGCTTGCAGGATATACGTGCAGTGTTTGGGAAGGAAGGCTCAAGGAAGAAGGTAAAACTAGCACACAGTAGGTCTTTGATTAATCGTTCACGAGTGACAAATCCAAATGCACAAAATGATAAAGAAACTCGGTCAGGCAAGAAGCATCGTCTCTCACTCTCATATCACGTTTGCAGCTGACAATCTTTTATACGCTCTGTGTCTGACTTGGTTCTGTTCTTTCCTTCTGGAAATCATCCCAGGCCAGCATGCCAGAAGGCCCCCTCTGGACTAGGCCTCAAGAGGCCCTCTGATTTTGTGGCTGCTCTAGTCCCCACTCGCTGTGATCTGAGATTGGCGGCCCCATCATCACTCACTCCTTCCCTCAGCTCCATGGAGACCCTGAGTTGTGGTGGGGGTTGTGACCCAGCTGATCCTGTGGTGGGTGCCCTCAGGGCCTCTCAGCCACACATCTGTGGATTCACAAATCATTCATAGGCCGATCAATTTCCTCATCTACACATGGAGTTGGCAGCAAGGTCAGAAGGGATGGACGTGGAGACCTGTAATATCCCCAATGGACAGGGGACAAGGGCTATCCCAGACACTCCATCCCAAAAGATAATTAATCTTTAAAATTTCCCCAGGATACTGTGTAATTCAAAGGCCGCAGTCCCGTTGATGGGGCACTGAAAGAGGGTTTTGTTTTCCACAAAAAGGGAAATTGAGGTTTTTGTGGTGAAAGCGAAGGATGTAGAATCAGCCACGTAATGGTTTATTCATGTCCTGACCCCTCCCCAAACCCACAGAGGTATTGGAACTGAGACTCGTCTCTGTCATGAGTCATGCCGACGTGCATGGGCCTGGTAGACTTAGGAAAAAAAACACCAGTCTGCCCAGTGCCCACAAGCACTTGGGGACAAAGATGTGATTCAAAGATGGAGAGATACAGTGCCTTGACTTTAATGTGGAGAGACAGGCCAAAGACGGGACTGTCCAGGTCTAACAGAACTGACAGGTCTCCACTTAGAGGGCCAGAGAGTGGCTATCACATTTGGGGCTTGTTATGTGAGCCCATCACAGCTGACTTTTCCACTAACATCCCCAACTTCCAAATTAATTATTTACTTACCAGAGATTCAGCTTGGCTTTGTCAGACGGAAATAGTAGGGGGTATTGGGTGGCTCACACGGGCTGGCATTGACACAACGTGAAAGGACACCATGCAGACCACATGCCCGTCTCTGCTAGAAGGAAGCTGCTTATGAGTCTTAAAGGTCTCTGATCTCTACCTCATTTTGCCCCGTCCAGGTCTGGAAATAGAAATGGAGGGACATGCTCATCCCAGGCCCTCCCCTGGGAGTTGTTATGCTGATTAAATTTTTTCTTGGCCCTCAAATCAGAATCCTGAGGTGGTTGGGAGGGGGAGTGTATGCTCTGGTTCTGGTTTGTCAGGGTTGGAAATCCTAGGTGAGAGGGTGCTGTGCTGCTGGGAGGGCAGGGGCAGGAGGGGGCTCGGCCATCACTACAGGCTCTGTTTGCCTGCAGGAGGACAGGTGTTGAGTTACACGCTGGGGGAATGTGAGCGCCAGGAAGGGACCTGGTGGGTGCCAGCCAAAGTAGCGAGGTCAATACCTCCTTCTGTACCGGCTCTTCCTGGAGACCAAAAAAACAAACCATCCCTTGGCTTCAGGTTCCTGAAAAGACCTGAGCTGTTCTTGTTTACTGTTCTAAGAGGCTGCACAGCGCTTCTTTTTAAAGTCATTTATTTCATTGAATTAAAGACCTCAGAAAGGCCGCAGTGAACACAGGGAGGGCTAACTAGGGCATGGGTACAGAGCACTTATCGTTAGCGGTAAGGGTCTAAATAGATGCAGCTTACAATATGGTTGCTCCTGTCAAACATGAGGCATAGCACTCAGTGCATCTGTGATAAACATCTTTACTTATTTAGCCACCAGGACACAAGCTTTGGGTTTCCTCCTTCGCTGGAGGCCTGCTCAGCACACGAGGTCCCCAGTTGCTAGGACTGGGGACTGTCCATGAGGACACAGCATGGGGCTTTAGGGCGGGCAGCCTCCACAGTGAAACTGCAGCATGTTAAAGAAAACAGAGTCTCACAGCCTTGCTCATCCTCTGGGGGCAGTGAGGCAAATTCCAAGAATATCACATTCACAGATAAATTGCAACCAATTCAAGCCTCATAATGAGGCTGTGTGATCATCCACTTGACGAGTGATTAAGTTTGTTAGGTCACTTTTGAATCCAAATCCTTCAAGCAGCGTCCAGCGTTTGTACTCTCATGCAGGCCCATCGCTCATCAGATAGTTCCAGACAGCCCCAATACAAAACCTGAGAACCCATGCTTTCACATACACACACACACATGCACACACGCCCCAGTCACTGGTATTCGGTAATAAAGAAAATATGTCAAAATGGAATCAGACATGGCATCAGGAAGAGGTGAAGGAGTCCAGCCTGACGTCATGGAAATTCTGATGCTTATCAGTGAAAAGTAGTCAGGACGACTATGATGATTCTTATGGAAAGTCTATGCTCAACAGACAGGGAACATTTTATTTCATGTTGGCTGCACACGGACCAGGTAAGTAGTATGACCCCTATTTGACAGATGAGGAAAATGAGGTTGGGAGACCATGTGTTTATGAAGTGACAGAAATAGGAACTGGACCACGGTCAGGCTGATTACAGTCAGTCATTCAACCTTTGTTTCCACTTTATAGAGAATTTAAGGATTTGTGTGTGTGTGCCTGGTGTGTGTGTGTGTATGTGTGTGTGTGTGTGTGTGTGTGTGTGTGTTAGACAGAGAGACAGAGAGAAAGAGAGAATAGTTCCTTATCTTCCATAATCAGTATAACTCCATTCAACCCAGGGCCTTGGGTCTGGTGGAGTAAAATCTAAAACCAATGTGACCAGGATTTTAACTCACAGGTCACAGCCATCTTAGGGTTACTTAGGTGGAGATTAAGCCAGGCCCAGAACCCCGTTCTCTTGGCCCCTAATTCAGGGCTCTTTAAGCCACTGGACAAGCACGTTCCCCATGAGGAGTATGGCAGTCTCATAAACTTCTCCATGAACCCTTTTTCTGTTAGGATCCCTTCAGTTAAACAAGTGGTGCCTTTCTCTCTTGTGGCCATGCAGAAAAAGCTGGGCTTTTCCAGAGTATAATAGTCTGGGCTGGCCTTAGTGACTTACTTGACCAACAGAATGCAGTGAAAGGGACATTTGGAAATTCTGAGGCTAATGCATAAGAAGCCTCGTCGTCTCTTGGAAGGATGTCAAGGAAGAAATCCAACTATGCTGAGACTACCATGCTGTGAGAAAACTCAAGCCAGCCATATTGAGAGGCTGACTTGAGGAGAGCAAAGTTCCCAGGCCGGATCCACTGTTCCAGCCAACACAGCCCAGGCACCAGACATGTCCAGCAGACACGACGTGGAGAAGAGCGAAGGGACCCATCCTACAGCTAGAACCAGTCACAGGTCTGGCAAACTCATGCTGTCCCCGTCATCCCAATGCGTTCCCAATCAAGGAGCAGAGAGGAGCCATACCCACCAGACCCATCTACAACATGGAGAGCATAATAAAATGGCTGTCATTTTAACTCCACTACGTTCTGAGGTGTTTTGTTACATAACAGTAGATCATTAGAACAACTTCAGTCTCCTCTATAAAGGATTTCCAGCATGATCCAATTGTTCAAAACTCTTAGGACCATCTGAGCGTCCTCTTTCTTCCACCTCCACCCACAGCTTTTCTTGTTGCCTCCCTGATGTCGCCCTTGGACCACTGAGTGATGGCGAAATAAAGAAGGATCAGTTGAGAGCCTAAAAAAGAGTGCAGGCATGACAGGTAGCAGATGTCCAAATGCCTTCCCCTGGGTAGGCAGAAGTGATACATGAGAGCCTCATTGATGCAGAGACCAAGCAACACAGGTTGTAAGCACATGGAAAGTTCCTGCAAAAGGAGGCTGGAAAAAGGCACAGTCAAAGGGACAACCGGAGAGGAGGAAACCCTTAAGTCTGAGAGGCATGAGGTGAGTTTTTCACTGACTCCTTCCCCCAGCGCCCACATCCAGCCCCGTGCATGTCTTCACATCCAAGCTCACACTGTGTTCCCTGCATCCTCCCTGGCTCCATTCTTCAGGACAGAGTTCGCTCCCTGCATCCCCAAGGACTCCAGCAATCTCTCTCTCTCTCCCTTCTCTGATAGCTATTGATTGACAGCTTGGTTCAGTTTTTCTCTTAGTTTCCCACGTTCACCTTATTCCTACAACTAGAATAAAACCCATTTGAAGACAGAAACTATACTAAATGTTTTTCCTCACACTCCATAGTCCCAGGTCCAGACCTGAACATGATCAAATTGAGTCCTAGTCAATATGTGTCGAGGGACTTAGATCCAGGACTACCCAGACACCAAGGGCAACATACGCCCCAGCCTCACTGCCCCAGTCTTCTACGCATGTTCCATGATGTGTCTTCAAGAAGCGGACACACATGGATGCATAGCTACACTTCACTTCGCAGGAAAGATTGGTCTACATTACAGTGTCTGCAACCTCTTCTTCACAGGCTTCTGATCTTACAACTCCACTGAAAACACTCACCCAAAAGTCACAGTGACCAGTGCTGCCAAAGCTTGTGCTACATACAGTACACACTGCTAGGTACCTCTTGGGGTTTCTCCAGCTCTGACCAGATCACTCTTAGCAAATACTTTTTTTCCTCCTTTGCTTATCTTGTAAGTGTCTGTAACCCCCAAGGCTCTCTCCATAGTCCTCAGGCTCTACTAATTACTGCAGGTGAATTCAGTCACACCCATGATTTCCCTTGAAACTGCCAGGCATCACACTGAGTTGCCTTTGCAGCCTTTCCCCAAGGCTGCACCTCTTTATGAATGGTGATACCCATTTACCTAGAAGATAACTGAAATTCCACCTTCTCATTCAACAACTACATCCCATTAGCCAGCGTCCTGCAGATGCTACCTGCTTAATGCCTTTTGAATCAACTCACTTCTGATGATGTCTCCTGTCACCAGTGCTTTTCAGGTTTTCATCACTTCTCACCTAGATTATGTCAAAGGCCTCCAGCTGGCCTCTCTTCCTCCAGCCTCTCCCCCCTATAATCTGCTCTCCACATGGCTCTCCATGTGACCTTTCCAGAAGATAATTCTGTCTGTGTCATTCCTGCGTCTAAGATAAATCAGAGTTTCCGGGGTAATGTTCAACATCCTCGTATGCAAGACCCAAAGAGCAGCGATTCAATGAATGAACTCTAGAGCTATGCTTCATGGGTTCAAATCCAAACTCTCCTCCTCTTCCTAGTTCTGTGACAGGTAAATGGCTGAATGGTTTTGTGCCTCAGTTTCCCCATAGGTAAGGTGGGGATAATAATAATAGCTATCTCCTAGGGTTTTGTGGAGATTTCATGAGATATATATGTGAAGGGCTTAGAACTCTATCTGGCACACATTAAGGATCCAATAAATATTGGTTAGTTCTTATCTGCATTCTACCCATGACTCAGCCCTCATCTCTGCTCCCAACATACTCTGGGTCATTAATCCAATCTGTTGTTGCTAGACCCATGCCTTTGCATATGGCATTCTTTCTTTCTGGAATGTCCATTCTCCTTCTTAGTCCAAATGACTCCTTTTGTCCCTCAAAATGTGGGACATCAAAATGCTCCAAGGGCATCCTCCCTGAAGATTTCTCTCCATGACCCCAGTGAGGTTTGGAGGGTTATTATTTCTGTTCACTGGGGTTAGGACACTCTTTTATAATTTCCACTTGACTTGCCTATCACACTCAAGTTGGTGTGATTCTTGAGGGAAGATGACATGCCTTCTTTGATTTGATATTCTTAACACTGAGTACAATCACTACCTCAGAATCCCAACTCATCAAATGTTAGTGGAACAAATCAATTATCACTATGAGACAATAAACAGGTACCCAGATGCACCTTAAATTTGATTACTTGCATTTGAAGCAAAACACTGACTTTTCTCCAAACATGCATGCCTTCTGTGATTTTTAATAGATTGCAAATAAATTTAGCAAACCAATGTGATGATATCCAGGGACACGGCCAGCTCTGAGAACAATTCCTCATGCTGCATAGACACTGAACACCCAGAAGGTCTCTCCTTCTCCTTATTCCCTGGTTGCCCTGCTGTGTGGAATTAGTCACACAGGACAACATGGGAATTTGAATAAAGTAGCCAAGCTGTGATCAAGCAATCACAATAGACAAGACGTGCATTATTCAGTCTCTCCGAATTAATATATTTCTAAGTAATGAGTCTCAAAGAAGAGGAGACTTTGCTTTTCTTCCTGAGATGCCTTTATTAATTCTCTAGCATCAACCTAATATACGACAGCAGAACAAACAAGGGAATGCACAAACGGTATTTCTAAGGACCCACCCTCAAATCAGGTCTCTTTTTTTATGAGATACAATTGATCCGGGTTTCAGTCTGGGGTCTTAAAAGAAGCATCATCAACTCTCTAGCAGAACTTTTGGTTTTAGGCCTAGATAAGACTAAAAAGTAAGGTTACAAAGAGGAATACCTTGACCCAATAAGGGAAATAGTGCCTGAGCCCAGAAGTATTCAACATGGGAAAGGCCATTCATAAAGCATTATGGAGTCTGCTAAGTGTCTGTCAGGAAGACCAGCATGGGTCCCCTTCACCTCCATGAGTCTAATTTTATGAAGGTGGCACAGATTTCACTTTAAGGTGTATTGAAAGCTTGGGGAAGACATAATAGGGGTTGCTTAAATGATTCCAGCTCTTGTTGTCAGACGGACGGTTCTGGATACCTCAAGTCATACAGTCAGCAGCCTCCAACAGGCTCATACAGAGAGAGCGTCTGCCTACTTTCCATGCTCTTCGACGGAAAGGTGATGCTGGTGTTCAGTGCACAGGCTGTTTCTAGAACAGCAAGTTTAGAATCTCGTCTCAATGCATCTTCATGACCCACACAAGACATTCAGCAACAAATCCTTAAAACGCTTTCACATGAAAAGGAGAGGGTGAGAAGGCCCTGAAGATAGGAACCTCCACAGATATTCATTTATCATAATGTCTCACACCAAAGTGGGCAACGGGAATAAGGACACTGACAGCAAAACCTTAAATGGCTGGTTTTCTTTGGGTATCAAAGGACGCACACAAGCAAACACACACATCCTGACCAAAATTTCCATCAAAGGTACATTATTCTTCCTGAGCACTAAAACACGGAGTTCCCCACACATTCCAACATTTAGGTTTCATTCTAGTTACCCAAAAGAACATACCCAAATAATCCCCAAAGGATCCCAGAAAGAAGGGTCTGAAAAGTGAGACTGAAGCATGTTTAGACTGTTAAAAAAAAAAAAAGGAAAAAAATAATAAAGCTGCTAACACATTCTATTCTTGCGCTTGGATAATGCTTTAAACTTCCCAAGATCCTTTGACAGCCATCATCTCCACAGTCACCCCTCCTCCCCACTAAGATCAATGGCAAAGGGATTTATTTCCCCAGTTGACCCCAGAATGTGAAAGCAGAAACCATAGTGGGAACATGGCGGACACGCAACAATTGAGCTGGGTCCTTCCATATTGGGCTCTTCTCCACATATTATTCTAAAAACGATTATGTAACGGAACACACAGTTGCGTGGCTTGCAGCATTTGTGAAAACAAGGCCTTCGTGAAGTCTTTGTGTATCTTAAAAATGTAATAAATAAAAATTTAATACACATTCAAGTACGGGCCTTTTGGAATCAAACACTTGGTGAAATTTAAAAGTGATATTACAGTTTATGACCTCTAACCTGCAAATGGGAGGACTTACATCGCTTTGGGATTAAGAGTATGAACTTTAAAATCAGGCTGACTTTACTTCAAATACTGACTCTCTTATTTAGACATTTGCTATGTGCCATTTTTCAAGCTATCTAACCTTCCAATACCACTGTTTGCTCATCAGCAAAATGGGAATAATAAGACTCTTAGAGTTGTGGGGAGAATTACATATAAATTTGTAGGTAAAGGGCATAGCTCAGTGTCCAAAAACATAATTTAAGGGGTAGCAAATATTATTAGATTATTCAAAATCTTTTTCAATGATTTCCAATTTTAGGCCCTGAAACAAAGAAAGATTTCTACCCGGGCCGGCCGAGTGGCACATTAGTTAGGAGTTGGCTTGGGATGCCAGCTTTGAGTAGCAGGGCCCTGGTTCAGATCCCACATGAGGGCCAGTGACACTGTGCCCTCTATAGCTAAGATGGTGAACAACAGCTAGACCTGGAGCTGGGCTGCCATGAGTTGCTGGCAATGGTGTAGGCTGCAGTGGGGCTGGCCGGCAGCGGGCGTGAGCTTTCATGAGCTGCCGTGAGCAGCTATCCAATGGCTGGCGAGCAACTGCCTCACCTGGGAAGAGTGCAATGATAATACCAACATAGGCCAGTGAAGCCATGTCCTCCACAACTAGACTGAAGAACAGAAGGACAGCAACTTGTCTGTTCCCCTTCCCCGATTCCCCAATGCTGCTCCCTCCACCAATTCCCCAATAAAATCTTAAAAAAAAAAAAAAGGTTTCTACCTTCCTCAAAAAGAAAATAATATGTATGGAGGACTATCGGCACTAAAATTCAGAAGCCTGAAATGTCACTTATAAATTATTTGTAACAACTCATAAGAAGTAGTTGTTGAAGTTTAAAAGTTACCTAAGAATTTCATGAAGCTTTAGGAATGGTCCCTGAATTGGTGGGGTGGGAAATTCCCTTTTGAATTTAAAAGCCAAAGAATTGCGGAGTGGAAGGGATCTTTCAGAGGCCTACCTGGGGTTCCATGAAGGTACTCAGTGTTGATTTTCTGCAGAGAAACCCATCCTCTTTGGAGGTTCTTATGTCTCCCACCCCACCCCCAGCCACCGTCACCATCCTAGCACCCTTTACTAACTGTAGATTTCTAAGTAAAAAAGGAAATTGCCTAAACTTGAAACTGCTTTGGTCTATTTTGGGCTCTGGTGGCTGTGGGAAGAAAATGGAGGAGGGGTGGGGGTGAGAGATGTTGATGAAAATAATCTGAGCCATCGTTTCCTGGAAGGGGTGTCAGCGTACCCGCAGCTGGTGGGGAGTGGAGGGGCTGGGGCGGGGTTCCAGCTCTGCCACAACCTCACAAAGCACCGCGGGGGCGTCCCTTAACTTATGTGGGCTCCCCTCTGGAAAACGACCCTCACAGCCTTCTCAGCTCTACGCTTTTGTACTTCATACAGGTCCTAGTAAAGGAGCCATCAGCGCTGCCCACCGTCAGCCTGAAAACCTACACAAACTTGCACTCTTGCACACTGCAGCCATTTCTCACAAAGCAAGAGCGGGCAGGCTGGGCAAGGAGGAGGAGCCGCTGACTCTGGTTGGGTCAAGAAACAACTGTTTTGCTTGCTCACTACTTCCCCACACCCAGACTCCCCCTCTCCACACACCCTGCGACACAGGTCCTGGAGCAGCACAGGGCAGCCCACGAGGAAGAAATGCCCGGCACAGGCGGGCTGGGTGCTGTAATCACTTTATATTCTCTCGCAGATACAAGATGATACAAAAATGATTCTCTAACCAGTGAAGAGACACAGAGGATAAAGAGATTTAGGTATTGAAAGAAAACAAGGGTAGCAGCACTGAATCAAGGATCTCCCACTGGATCGGAAACACTTGCTTATGTACCTGCCCAGTCTTGAGAGGAAGGACTGGCCCCTTTCTCGTTTATCTGACGCTAACTCCTGTGGGCAGCTACTAGCCCCTCCGTCTGCCGCAGGTCCTCGGTGACCACGTGCTGAATGAGTGAGTGAAGAAATTAATGCTATGCTGCCCAAAGGAAAAGGCTAGGGACTATGGTACATGTACACAACACCCTGAACCCTGGAGTCACTCTGGCTTCCTGGGGACATTTAATCATCTTCTCTCATTCATATTCTCTCTCTCCAACTCCAGCCCCCACCCCTACTCATTATGCAGTCTGACTGAATACCACTCAAAATATTTTCTGAATTAGAGGAGAAAATAGGAATTTGCCACTTGTCTGCCTCTATTCTGTTGCCTGTCAGCCTTCAGCAAATATTTCAATCCTGGGCTTTTGCCTGCTGCTAACCTTTCTCCTTTAACCTTTGGCCCTGCCCTCATCAAATCCTCCAGCCTTCATCTTTTCACCTCTCCAGCTCAGAGCTAGCTTCTCAGGCAACTATGTGTAAGCAAGGGATGATGATATGACGACACCCCTAAAGCAGTTAGAGTTAAAACAGTACCGCTGGGATTTGCTTGCAGGGTCAAAAGATGGTTAGAAAGATGCACGCAGCACAGGGGATGGGATGCTTCCTGTCACTGGGCCCCAGTGCTGACCAGCCTAATTGTTGCCTCCCAACCTCTGCCTTCACAGTCTTTCCTCTGCTCTGGCCTGCTCTCTAGCCCCACATCCTAACTTGCTCAAGTGGGCATGTCATCAAGATTAGAGGTTCTCTGAAACTAACAATAAAAAAAAAAATTAAAAAAAAGATTAGACGCTCAGGGCTGACTGTCAGATCTGCACACAAGATGAAGTCACGTCCACCAGGGCAGTGAGGATGCAGAGCTCCTGGCTGATTTGACGTTCAGCCAAATCACATGACTGTTCTCTTCTAAGCCCCTGCCCCTCCCTCTCCCAATCACTGCAATTTCTCTGGCTCCAGCTAGTCACCCCCATCCCCAACATCCTACATGGGGACCACCAGCACTCATCATTTCCTGATCCTTGCCTGCGTCCTCCGACACCCGAGTGGTGCTGGGTCTGTGTGTTTTTGCAAGTGTTTGAAGAAGGTGTGGAATATTTAAGAACCTGCTCTTTTGCAATGACTAGCTTGCTGTCTGATAACACTCCTTCCCGTGTAATTAATTGCACTGTCTCTTGGCTCGTTAGAAACGAGACCCCCAGGTCCCAGCCAGCATTACACAGGGTAAATCATGTTTAAGTAACCACATAACTAGGGGGTCAGTTTCATCTTTTGTCTTGGCTGTGATCGTTATTTAGCTGGGTTCTAAAATTCCCCATCAGTGAGGCTTTCATGTCAGGGCAATATTAAAAGACAAATGTTTTCTCCCCTCCTCACCCCCCTTGTCCGCCCCTCTTCTCTGAATGCTGCATGCACAGGGCAGCTGAAATATAAAGGCCTCCTTTATCTGATTCTCCTGGGCCACACCATGGTGGGTTCAGGTGGGTTCAAGAGAGAAGTGCCAAACTGTAAGAAGACGGGCCAAGCAAACAAGCAGTAACAATGACGGGCCACAGCAACGGAGTGTCCTGTCTCATTTTTAGCTCCGAGCATTGTGATGAGAAGAAAGGGTGGTTTTCTCCCAGACTGTCACTGATAGGCTATGTGATCTTGGACAAATCTTGAGCCATCACTGATCTGGACTCTGTTTCTTCATCTGTAAAGGGAAGATTACTCTGATGATCTTCAAGGTCTCGTTCAGCTTTCATATTCTTTGTGTGTACCTATCATGCCACGGGAAGCAGTTTGACCCTCTCAGGTAGCTATGGAAAATGCCACCCTGGAGTATAAAAAGAGGTCTTCTAAAGAGTTGAAAGCACCAACTTTCTTTTTAGCTAGAGTTTTCCTGGTACAAAGGAAAGTGAGAGGAAGAGAGGGAGAAGGAAAAAGGATGATGCCCTTTTATCAAAGGACAAATTAAGGTGCAGTGCGGCCAGGTAAGTGGCCAACGTCATGGAGAGAACAAATTATTGGTGCTGTTAGAAATAAACACAGAAGGAGTCCAACTTTTGTCCCCAAATCTCCTATTATATGACTCTACCCATAGGATATTGTGACGATGAGCAGGAGCATTGTGCTGTTTAACTTTATCGATTTGCATTTACCATTTTCCTTGGCCAGCCTGGACATCCTGGAGTGAGAGCCCTCCTGGCCACACACCCTACACAGTCTTCTGTCTTTCACATGCCCTCAGCACAAAGCCTTCAGTGGCCACTGGACCACAGTGAGCAAGCCTACCATTCATGATCTCCAGGACTTCGTTCATCCCATCCATGGGGCATGTGCTGCTCGTCGTGCATCACTTCTACTGCATGGAAAGTCCCTGAAGACAGGGTACTGGAGGTCACACAGCCTTTAGATCCCCCAACGGCACCCGGAACACCACTTGTCTGCAGTAGGCCCACTGCAAACACTTGCAGAGTGAATGGAGATGAAACGGTAGTTTCTTTGACACAGAACAATTTAGTCATGCTGGGGGGACACACACAACCCCAAGACAACTCTCTTAGCTTATAACTAGGATGCAGGTGGCTCTAAACAGGTTCTGCCTCTTGCAGAACACACACCACCAATGAGGAACTTAGACACTGAGGCAAAGATGGGAGAGTGATCAGGGCAGCAGGGGACTCTGGGGAGGGGTAAGGGGTAGAAGCACAAGAAGGCAACTGGAGATGTTGCCTAGGAATGTCCAAAAATAATATAAACGAGATCTCCCAATATCCCTCTCTCCCCTCCGAAGCCCAGAGCCCAGTCTAAGCTGCAACCCCCAGATATCTATTTCAATGACATACCAACACTGGGCTCTTTTCAGCACACATACATGTCCACACAGGTGCCCTCTCACATACACATGTCCAGACACCCTCCAGTTGGCAAACAAGTGACAGCATGCAAATTCTCAGAAGCCACAAAGATTTGCTTCGGTGGGGAGCCTGAACAAACAAGGAACACTTTTGCAAGTGGCCACAGATGGCTCAGCTTCTCTACTTACAATGGACACTAACAAGATTTGCCATAACTAATTCGTTCTTTCACACCACTGCTCCGTTCCCCCACCTTCTGAGGGTGAGGGAAACTCCCTATCATGGCCACATGAATTTTTAGTTACTTTCTAAACACAGAAAAAGTGCAACTTGTTCCTCCACGTCGTAGATAGATGGGTTACATTTAAAAGGGTTAAAAAAGCTTTAGAGATGATGGTGGAAGCCAACATATGCGGATCCCCCCCCACCCCTCCATTTCCCTTGAAAGCCTTATTTGGAGAACGGGTGGAAAAGAAGAGATTTATTGAGTTCTGTGCTGAGCTGGAGACCTCAGCAGTAGAGGGATGGGTGGCAAAGCAGAGCAGAAAACCAAACGGCCTGGAAACAGACAGGGAGCATACCAGATGAAACCCAAACTCCCCACGTCATGGGCGACCACCCTGAAATACCAGGAGTAAACCTTGGGTTTATTATGGGAAAAAGAAGGAGGATTTGATGAACTTCCTTTTGACATTCCTGCTCCAGGCATCACTAGCAGAAAAAAGCTTCAAGGCAGAAAGGCTGGATTTGGGACCTTTGTGCACCCCTTAATCTCGTCTTCACTCCAGCCACTTTCCAGCTGGCTTTTCATAAGTGTCAGTAGGACACTTATGAATGCTTAAGAAAATGGCTCAATGAATTCTTAAGAAAAATGACTGAGCTTCTCTAAGTCGCAGGAATCAAAGCCTTAGAGGCCGTTCCTTTTCACCTGCCTGAAGGCTCTCTCAGCGTCTTGAGGGTGACAGCGAAACCCAAGGGGACTTACTCTGCTCCCTGGGTACAGCAGCCCACCTCTGGTCGTGTCCACTGGGCTCTCCTCTCTCGGATGCTGGCTCCATTATGATTCGCTCAAGCAGCTCTCTGCGTACTCCCTGTTCTCTTCTCCCCAGTGTGGGAGTAGGCACTTACACTTCTCCCTTGTCCCACTCAGGAAAAAGTCAGACCTCCCTGCTCTGCCCTGCTAGGATTCCTTGCACTCCAGACTTTCCAAGGAAACCCTGCAGGGTCTGAGGTACACCGTGGGCACTCTGCCCCCTGAACAATGGTTCAAGCCATGCCCTGGGCCACTTTTCCTTTCTGCCTAAATCTTACATTTTCTCAAAGGCCTACTCAAGCCTTCCCTCTGCCTCCATCCCTCCCTGGCCTCTTCACATACCCCAGCATCTGGCACAACACAAGCATTATACTGGGGCTTCACCTCCCTGACAAGCCTGGAAACTGGAGGTTTCCTCAGAGGCCAGACTAAGCCCTTAAAAACTAAGAGTAATGGCTATGCATTCTTTCACCCACCCAGGTGCCCATGGGATTTTCCTCCTTTTTCTTCCTAGGCATCATTCACGTTACATGTGGCTGTGTATGTCTACTTTTTTTCTGCAGCAATTCTTTATTTTATACTTACAGGCAGCTATTCAAAAAACTATGCAAATGATTATATCGACCATAAGATAAAATCATGTCTATATATTAATGTGTCTCCCCATTCACACATGTGTAAATACCTAGATACATGAATGAGTATTCATATGGAGATTTCCTAGAATAGCAGAGCTGGATAAGACTTTGGGATCTTCTGCTTCATTGCCTTCGTTTCCAGATGGGACCCCCAAGGACACGAAGCAGGTGAAGAAACACAGGTGGTTAGGGGCAGAGACTACATCGCTTCCTTCTTGGGCCAGGGCTCTATCTCATCATGCACACACAGTAGCTATCTCCCCAGAGGTTGCACACACACACACACACACACACACACACACACACACATGTATGTGCACGTAACACTGAACTCTAACACGCACCACCTTCTAACTCTAAACCTCACCACCTTCTAAAACAGAACTCCTCAGAGAAACATGATGACAGAAGGACATCCGAGCCTGCGGGTCCCTCTCTGATGCTCTCTAGATTTGACTCGGACCGTGTCCTCAAATATCTGTCCTCCCCTCCAGCAATTTGCTTCCACTGTCTGCCGGCTGAACCCCCACAGCCAGGCTGTACTCTTCTGCAAAACAGAAGCTCCATGGACCAGCAATTATCTCCCTGCGTTAAATGAAATGAGCAGAAGCAGCCACTGCTGCACCCGCAGTCGGGCCCAGACGGAGCGGAATCTGCTGCAGGCCTAAAACGGGGAGCAAAGGTCAGCTGTCATTTAGGAATGAAGCCAGAAGGAAAGCCAGGCTTCCAGAAGTCCAGCACCTGCTCCTCCCTGGAGGGGGAGGGAGACAGCTGGCCCAGCCTGAGGCAACCCCGCTCCAAGGCCACCTGTACCGCTGCCCCTAAGTGATATCAGCAGTGGCCTTCATACCAGCTGAAAGATGCCAGTACCTGGGTTGGAGCAATCAGCGTGTTTGAGAGGGCCCAGGACCACAGGCCAAGAGTCTCCAGGCGTACCCACTGTTTCACCAGTTGCCCTATTCATCCTCTGCAAAGGTCACCAGGACTGATGGAACCTTTCAAAGGCAGCCCTTTCCTCAGACCTGACGTTGCTGACTCAGTCCGTAAGCGCATGCAATTTCCTTACCCTCCACCCCCTTGCACCCCTTTTCTCTCAGATGCTGTCCTTTCCTTCCTCCTCTTGGAATGGCCAGCTCCCACATGGCCTTCACCCTTGCACCCAATTTGCCCCAATACACTAGGCCTTTCCACTTGTGTCTCCACCACTTTTCCTGGATTCTGCTCCCTCTGCCAAAACACGTGACATGATTTTTCCGATTTCCAGCGAACCCTGCTATTCTCTCTTCCTCTTTCTATGATGGCAATCTCAAGGGCATCCCATCAATTAAATACATCAGTAGCATAAAGCCATATGTTTCTACCAGAATGGACACCTTCAACTCACATCTCATCTTGTTCTGCTTCAAGGTGCATCTTGTCTTTCTTCTTAATTAGCCACACGGACTGTCCCTATCACTCAATCAAATCAACCACTCAACTACAACGTATTTTTTGGGGGGAACTCTGACATCCTCCTTCCTAGTTGAGGTGCTACAGAGAAGCATTTCTGTCTCAGTTCCTACTTTGACAGAGCTTCCAAGACAGACAGACCACATTAAGGAACGATGCCCAGTGACATCTCCACAATAGTGCCTGGCATCCGATACACGGTGACTGAAGAACTTGCCTCTGATTAAATGAATGCAAAAATGAATGAGTACCAGAATAATGAGGCAGAAGAAAAAGAGCACTTTAAGTGGGGGAATTAGCATCAGCAGAGGCCCCCAAGTTCCACTCAGCTTAGCTCCGTGACTCTCTCTTTGTTAGGGCATCTTTTTCAGGTCCCCGAGAGCCCACTGTTCTGAAGTCAACATTTCCCCTTCCCTACTTCCTTCTGCTCCTCTTCCTCTCCGATCTCTGGGTTCTGCAGCTTGGGTGGAACCAAGCTCTACAGAGGGACCCTGGCTAACCCAAGGTGCATCTGAGTCAGCTGGCAGAGCTGAACACAGGAACAATTCTTCTTGAGCCCAGGCCCACTGTCTGCCCCTGGAGCCACTGCAACCAGTCTCTGGACTTCCAACCTCCCTCACTTAGTCCCACCTCTATATGCTATCTCCTAACTCTCTTTAATTGCTCAGGCAAGATTGTTTTCACACCTAGATTGCATTAGAAAGTGAACGAAGGGAGAGAACCGTAGTTAAAATTACCTCATTTCATACAGTCAGGTGCTGAATGAGGACTCTATTAAATAGTTTCAGGAGCAACGCTGAATATATTGCTCAGTGAAGTCCCCACATTATTTTATAATCCATGTTAATAGACACCGACCATGTATTTTAAAACATTAAAAACAATACACACACATTCTAAGTTGTCTAGGAAAATTCTATATCCTCAAGAGGAAGCAAAAGAGAAACTGCTGAGCTTACAAAGCTTTCACAAGATTTGACCAACTGTCTCTCTGGGTTCCCTGGCATCGAGCTACTGTGGTTCCAGTTTTACAGACATAGAAATGGAAGCATGGAGAAAGCACCTGACCTACAGGTCTTCTGGAAGGCAGGCTCTGAAGGCGAGGCTCTCTGGCTCCTACCCACAGTGCATCCCACCTGAGCCCTTTGTTGAGGAGACACCCGCCAGCTGCCTGGGAGCCCAGAGGGTGGGCACGCTGCGATCACAGCTTCCTGACTCTGAGACCCAAGATGAGCAACTGGAGGTCTCTGTGCCTCATTGTATGCATTTTATAAAATTGGGATAATAACATCTCCATTGTGGTTGGGGCGGTGGGGGAGAGGTGGGTTAGTAAATAATAGTTGTCAAATGCTCAGCAAAGTTCTCAGCTACTCCAAGTACCAAAATGATGGCTGTTGTTCTGCCCGGAAAAGCAGCCTGCCCAACCAGTCGCCTTCCTCTGTGATTCAAATTTTCCATAAAAGAATGACTCTCCTATGTTTCTGATTTGCAGCTCATATTCTTCAGCAGGGAATCAAGAAACGTAAGAGTCTGGACACCAAGACTCTTCAAGAAAACTTCCAAGGACAGCACAGCTTGAGCGTAAGCAACCAGTAGGATCTTGTGTGACTTACAGGATGGGATGAAAACAGGAAGAAAGACTTGTTAGTAATGGTTTTAATTGTTGTCTCTGTGTTGTTTTTGTTTTGTTTTGTTTTTTCTCCCCCTGCCAAAGGATTAACATGTAGGTTCTTAAACAAGGGGGTCCCCCGTTTACAGCTGACAGCGGCAGCTGCAACCTCTGACTCTCCTGCAGAATGGCAGGGAATCGAATCAAAAAGAAAAGCAAGTGGACACCCTTTCCTCCGGGAGCAGGAAACACAATACCAGCCTTTCGCCAAACCCAGCAGACCCCAGCTCTGATTGGAGGTTGCCTTGGAACAAAGGGAAATTGGTATTTAAAAAAAAAAAAATCTTCTGAAAGCCAACTCAGCAGATGGTTTTTTCCTGGGCTCCATGAGAAGGGGTGGGGGAGGCGGGGGTCGGGAAAGGATGTCAGGATAACACAACTGCCACCAGGATACAGATGACTGAGAAGTGACAAAGATGGGCACAGAGGGCTGACCTCTCACCCCGGAATTTCACAAAGGCCAATGACACCATGTGGCGGGTATCTGGACCAGGCTGCTGACCGCGTCTAACCCGCAGCTGCTGTTCGTCCCAGCCAAGTCTGGGGGCTTTATTCAAAGCAGGCGAAGAGAGAGGCCCGGGGATGAGGGGCTATTGGAGGAGGCAGTGGAAAAGTTTAATTAGAGACTATAGTTTGTCAGGAATCTGCTATAGGGGGGTTCTTTAGAAGAGCACCTTATATTTCCACTGCACTTTTAACAGTTCAGAACCACTTTGCAACCATGTGCTCAGATTATCTTCAAAGTAACGTGGAAGGAAGGGAGGCAGGATTAATTCCTTGTTAAATATGAGAGCACAGAGATTCACTGGTTAAAGGCAGAATGGGGACTCAGACCCAGGCGCCCCAGTGAGGGTAACCACCCTCCCCTCACGTCTCAGGCCAGGCAGTGCTCGTGGAATCTTCTTGTTTTGGAGGGTTCCTTTGCGGAGTCCCACACGTTCAGTCTGAACCGGGACGCTTCGGAATACCCTGTAAACAGTTTCTACATTAAGTCACAGTGAGCCTATTATCCCGCAGCCCTCTGCTGAGCTGCCAGCCATCACCCCTTACCATGCCTCACTGCCACTGCGTCCTGAGTGCTCTCCAGTAGGGAGGTGCCTGTGGGCAGTCTGAGAAGAGAGCTGTGGGCCTTCTGGAGGAAGCTGCAACACCCAGGTGCACCCACAGCCTAGGCCAGGGGCACGCAGCAGGTTCCATCAGGTGAGCTGTGCAGGACTCAACTATGTCCCAGCAAGACCAGCTCGAGTGCCTTCAATGATGGCTTCCTGGGGGAAGCCTTCCTGCTGGAAACCAGGAGGCCCAAGGGTTTGACGAGGGTTTGAGTCTCCCTTGCCCTCTTCCTCGGTCACTAGTTATAACCTGGGGGCAAGCCATTTAAAAACCGTCAAAAGTCCCTTCCTCAGTCTATCAAACAAAGGAAGAATAACTGCTACTTCACTGAACTATCCTAAGAACAAGCCAGAAAGAGGCAACAGTTGGGCGGATGTGAATGCTTTGTAAAGGTGCTGGGCAGATGTGAGGGTTGCTACCAATTTTCCAAACTCTGCATTATGTGGACTCCTTTTGACAGTCTATTTACTACCCTAGGTTTTTCCCTAAATGCCCTGAGATCCATTCTTCAAGATCTTTCTATACCCCATGCAACACTTATGCTCAACACACCACACAACTCTGTAGGTTTGTGTAGAATGTAGATGCATCAGCTCTGCTACGATATGTCTGCATGGGCACACAAAAAAAGGCAGCATGATGAAAGGTTTCAGATGTTTCTAAGGAAGCAATCTGAAATACACAGGGCTCACTAGGCAGAAGCTGTTTGGATAGAGAAGAGAATTCTCCATAGGACTATCTTCATTGGCACAGAGCTAACAGGAACTTGTTGAACATCCAAGCTGGGGAAATAAAATAAGTGGATCTTATATTAAGAGATATAACTCCTGTCCTCAGAAAGCTTCCACCATAATTGAGAAGAACATACTTTTATCTCTGACCCCAAACATTTAACAACCTCTTCTGGTAGACCCAAGAAGGCCAATATTTAAATGGGACACCAGGTTTACAGATGCTGAGCAGCCCTCTAGAGAGGCCCCACTAAAGAAAGCACAGAAGAGAATGCTGAGGGAGATGACCGTCTACATCCTGTGTGCCTCCTGTGTCCTCCACAGACCCAAATCAGACCATCTGGCTAACATCTGACTCAGGTCTCTGCCTAGAAGTGTGCACAAAGAGATGATAATAAGGATAAGGGAGACACTTGTAGTTTGGCCCAAAGAGCCCAATCTGTGTAGGATGTGATGATTTGGACCAGCAAAAGTAGCATAAGGCAACATCAAATTGGAGAGTTTCCTTGCCCTTGAGTTCCGTGTACACCAACAAGGATGAAGCTGCCAGAGTGCTGCTACAGCCTGGGATCCTATCAATAAAGGCACTGTACTTAGAGCAGAGGAGACCGCCATGCCCTGGTGCTGTGCAGGGCAAGACCACCTCCCAGGACTGCACTCTGCTCTGTGAGCCCGCCCCACCTACACCTTTACGGGAGACTG
The DNA here is from genome assembly GCF_001890085.2 of Hipposideros armiger. Lineage (NCBI taxonomy): Eukaryota > Metazoa > Chordata > Mammalia > Chiroptera > Hipposideridae > Hipposideros > Hipposideros armiger. The sequence continues at coordinate 1,003,950 of NW_017731539.1, forward strand.
ACAAACAAGTACTCTGAGCACAGGAACCCAGGTGGTTTGGCACCAGCAAGCCATGGAATCCAAAGAACGGTTTCAAGAACTGGAAATATGTGGGCTCTAGAAGGATGGTTCTAGTACAACTCGAGAATGAGCTGCACCAAAACCAGGGCAGCCTCAAGAAGAGGCGAGTCGCCTCCCTGACGGTTATTGAGCAGCAGTCAAATAACTGTCCATGAAGGACTTTGGAAGGTGTCTTCTGTTTGTCTAGGAGGGATGCTGTGATAGAAATATCCACAGGCTCTTCTGACTCTCAGTGAAGCCCATGGTTCTGGAAGTGTGACCGAACTGTGGACCCACAGCTTCTGTGGTCACCCTTCCCCTGCCCGCTGACCTGGTGTCAGGTTACAGCTTGTGTCCTCAATGGATTTAGCTCCTAGAGCTCAGACCCTTTCTGAATTGCCCAATTTCAGCTTCCTTAGTGACCCAACAGAACCCAAAGGCCAGCGTGACACTGACCTGTCACTTATCCAATGGCAGCAATCCTGTAGGAAGACTGGAAAGTTCAGGAACCTGATGATTCAGGGAAGAGCCACAAACCTCAATCAATTGGTTTTCACCTTCTTGATCCTCAAAAAGGACAAGGGTGGAGAAATCACGGAGCCTTCATTATACACTACAAATAGATTCCCTGTAGCTACACCCATGATTTATCACAAGAAGCAACGCCTTTAGGTTGGCCTCTCCAGGGGTAAGAGTTGGTTCTCCAGGGGTACTGTCTCTCATAAAAATGTCTCAATTCCTGAGCGGGGTTCTCGTTCACAGCACTAAGCAAATGAACTAACTGTTCCAGCATAAAAGGCTACCCACAGTCTTGGGCAAATTCATACTTGCAAATAATGACTTCTTATTGGCAAGCCATGATGTCCCACCTTGAGGGACAGAGCTACTATCTGTCTCTCTTCAAGAATTCTCCACCCCCTCCAGACCTCTGATCCTCACCCACTCCCACCCCCACCCACTGTGAAACTGGCTAGAAACATGTAGGAGGCAAAGAAGAGGATCTGGGGAAAAACACAATAAACAAGGTCCAGAAAACACACTGAAGCAACCTACATTTGATACTAATGATGATTATCAAATAGCCTCACGGGCCAGGCACCAAGATGAGAACTGCCTGGACTTTACAGAGTAAATAAAGGCCTCCATTGTTTCCCCCGGTGAGGTCACAGGCTGGTGGGGAGGTGAGGGAAGTTGGCTTGGGGAAAGAGGAACAGGCAGTAAAAAAAAAAAAACAACAACTTGGGACTTCAGAGAGAAACGCACACCCCAGGTATATAGAACGGCCTGTGCCTTCAGAAGGCAAGGTGCATTTGAATAGAATGGAAAATCCGATGGAGCCCTAGAAGTGATGCAAGTCCAAACCTGCCACCATGCAGGGCTCTGGTGGTCTGTGTTCTGACATGCTCAGACGGCGGCCTCAGCTGGCATAGAGGGCTCACTGCTTTACCACCCAGCACATAATTCAGACTCCTGCGCACAGTAGGTATGACTGTGAGTCCAGGTGGGAGTTTGCAGGCTGTGTCTGTCCACACGCCTCCTGGGGAGCTGGCGCTACTGAACTTCTGCCCTGCCCTCTGGCAGCCTCTCCCTCTGGCCACTGCTTCCTCCTCTCAACAGCACCTTCCAAATCAAGTTTTACCATGAAGACCGTCCAAGTTGAAACCCTTTCTCCAAAGCAGTTTAGCATGTGCAAATTATAACATGAATTTTTAGTTTATTATGGATAAACAACCCCCAACAACGCAAGTCTTCAATGCCTCATGGTGTTTGTTTCCTGTATGTTATGCTGTCAGGAGCCTGGACGAACGCCTGCGGCCCAGGCTCTGAGAGCCTCCCTACCTCATCCCTGTGCTCTCCTTAACCAGACCCAACGACTTCCGGACCAAAGCCACGCATGTGTAATGAACAAGCAAGGTAGGTGGGGGACGTCCTGGGGTATCTTGCATTGTAGCGCTTTGAAGGCAGGATGTTTTTAACATAAAGTTACAGGAATCACAAGAATCCAAGGACGGGGTACAGAAGGGCAAAAAAGGATTGTTTCTCTTGCTTTTTATTAAGATAATAAAGGAAATGTAAGTGCAATTCAACTGCAAATGCAGCTATGAGAAGGGCTTTTTGAAGACATGGCATGGCGATGATGGAGAAAGGGTGACTGCCAATACTGGAAGCACGGCGGGGGTGGAGGGCAGCGTCTGCCGAACCCCACTTGGTGGTTCTGATGACGCTGCTTTTAAACTTTCATTTTGAGTCCTGCTTAGAGCTCAGCAGCCATCCTGGTTGGGCAGACAAGTGACCACAGAGATAAAAGATCTTTGAACCACCTCTAAATAAATCCCCAAAGCAATCCCCACCCATCCACCCCCAAAGCATTAGAGACATGCTCTGCTGTAGATGCTTGTGCAAGTATCAGAAATGAGACATTGGCTTCGCCACCTAAGTAACAACACAGCCACAAGCAGTGGTAAGCAGGATTGGCCTAAAGGAACACACGGCTTCTGAAATGAGCCGCACCTCCCCGGCGCCCAGCACCACTGCAGGTCACCACGGCCAAGCTGTGCTCGTACTGAGGGAGGTCCTGCGGGTGGCCCGGAAGAGATGAAAGCAGAGCGGGAATAAGAGTAACGCATATAGAGCGAGGTACTCAGAGCCCACGGGCACTTTCATCCCCATAAGACACAGACGAGGAGGTGGTGCTATGACCTGATTTTCATACAAGCCAGAAACAGTTTCAAGAGGTTAAGTACATTGTTGAAAGCTCTAGGGAACCCAGGATCTAGTGCAGGTTCTCTTCCTCCAAAGCAGAGAGAGCCGGGTCCTGGAATCAAGGGATCTGAGCTCAAATCCATTCTCAGGGCAGGGACTCTTGTTTTCCTCACCGGGAATCTGAACACTTCAAAGAATGAACGACTCTCCATCCGAACAGAACACAGTTTTCCTGCTTGGTGATTCCTCCACGTTGATGGTCAATGACACGGAGTTCACCAAAGAATATTTCTTGGGGAAGTCCAAACTGAAACTGACTACCAAGGGAAGAACCAAACCAAGAGGAAAAAAGCCAGCAGATCATTTTCAGCTCCCAGAGAATCCCAAACACAGGGGGAAAAAAAGAAACAAGCAAGAAGGGGAGGAGGAACCACACATTCCCAGAATATCCTCATGGAATGCAAGCTGGGTAAATCTCGCCGAGTATTTTAAATTATTTTTCAATTACAGTTAATTACAATTATACTTTTCAGGTGTACAACACAGCAATTAGACTTTTATATCACTTACAAAGTGATCACCCTGATAAATCTAGTACCCATCTGACACCACATATAGTTGTTACAATACGACTGACTATATTCTCTATGCTGTACTTTACATCCCCATGATTATTTTTATAACTGGCAATTTGTACTTCTTAATCCTTTCAACTTTTTCACCCAGCCCTCCAAACCCTCCTTTTTAAGCTCAACTCTGACACTTGCTCCCATGATTGTAGGCCTTTGGGAACAGTGGGTCCAAAGAGAGGTCAAAAATGTTTACAGCAACTAGTTTTCTTAAAGAGAAAGACTCGCCCTCTCTACAGAAGGTTCTTAAAGTTTCCAGTTTTTAGAACAGAAATAAGGCTTCAGAGGTCAAAAGCTACTTTTGTCCTTTTTTTTTTTTTTTTTTTTAAACAGGCAGAAAGTGAGACCCAGGGAGGTGAAGCATCCTTGCTGAAATCATTAATGACAGGGGCGGAGCTAGTATACAGGCCTCCCGTCTCTGGGTTGGATGTTCTGTCACCCAGACCTTCAGCTCCGGATGTCAACTATTACCTGTTGCCGCCTGGAGACAAACACTTTGTGGAAATGCTCATTCACCACCCTCCATGTGGCTTTAGCTCTAAGATAACTAGAGAGAAGCTAATCAGAAAACAAAATTTCTAAGCACCCTAATGAATAAATAGGAATGTGCTGGGAAAAGAAAGATATATATATATATATATATATATATATATATATCTGTAAAGAGAAAATAAAAATTAAACAAGAGGGGATATTCAGTCTCTTGTGAAGAAATACTGGTAAGACCTTGCTCTCCTAGTCAGGTTGAGGGTGCTGTGGATGAGGAAGCTCCTACTTCCAGGAGTTCAAAACACTACATGCACAGCCCAAAAAAAAGAGAGGGTAAGCCACCTAGGAGTGACCAGAGAAGGTGCTGGGCCGAACGAGGTGACAGCAGGACACTGGAACCACAAGTTGGGTAGAAGGCTCTCTGTTGGGTGCCCGGGGCCAG
>NW_017731539.1:1011891-1014880 GCF_001890085.2 Hipposideros armiger
ACCGAATTCGAATTTCAGCCTTTCCCCTTCCTTTCTGCCCCCTGTAATTGCTGAGGCTTAGAAACACTGATTTGGTTAAGTTGCATATTTAAGTAAGCAATTTCATCTCTCTTTCCAATAAAACACACAAAGGACACCCAGCTTTTTGGGTGAGAATGACCAGCCTGAGAATTTCAGATATGAGAACAGAGGTCCGTTGCACATTTCAGCTTTGAAATCATCCCCCTGTCACAAATTCCAGAATTTTTATTTTTTTATTTTTTTATTCTGGGGCATTCCAATAGGCGGAAGGCTCTATTCGGGAACAATCTTGTGGTTTTAAGGGAAATAGTACCTATTTCAACTTTGTCTTTATAGAATAGTGAATTCGAGTTCGCACACCCAGAATTGTCCTCAGCTTCTCCAATCCTGGTAGTGATGGGGATGGAGGGAAAACAGTTGCTGCAGTTTTTAAGACTGCCCACCCACACAAAAATCCAACGACACACAAAGAACTGGCCCTCTCAATAGCCACAGACAAAGGTATTCATTTTCAAAGCTGAAGAGACCCAATTCCAACGCAAAGTTTCACTTTCTACATGGAGCTGGACTTGAGTTGTTGAATTTGTTTGCAAGCATCTCAAAAGTTTCCGCATGCGTCTAGATAATCCTCAGTTTTATGACAGCAAAGCAGAAAGCACAGCAGTGATGGGGCAGGAGAAGGGACAAGCGCTACCTCTATGCTATGTAAAAACAAGCTGACTTCTAAAGATTCCTTCGTGTTATGAATGTTCAAGTAAGGTGACCAACTAATTGTCCTGGCTTGCCCAGGACTGAGGGGGTTCCTGGAGGTAGGACTTTCAGTTTTAAAACCAGGATAGTCTGAGCCAACTGGGAGGCATTGGTCATCCTAGAAAGCCTCTTCCGGTCCAAGTCTTAGCATTTGAAATGCAACCAATCAGCCCCAAAACCCTTAGCATGAGGAAGGACACACACCCTGCACTATAGAAAGAACAATGATTCTAGCCGTTGCCTTGAAAACGATGACTCCAAAGCTCAAAAACCACTGACAACAGAAATGCTACAGATTATCTATGGGCTATATAAAGGCGAAAGGTTCATTTATAGGTGCCATTTAGCTAATCCATCATGGCTAGAGCCCAGAGAAATGATANCACCCTCACTGATGTGGGAAAGTATGAAAGAAGTGCACTCAGCCTATCCTTACCTTCTAGTGGTTCTTTAGCGTCTGGCCACTCAGGGACTGGAATGCATCCTTAGCTTTGGGATCTAAGAGAATTGGCTTGAAAGGCCCACCCTGCCTGTTCCTGTTCCTGCTCTTGCTTTTTTGAAGCAACTGAGCCTCAATTTCCTCATCTGTAAATAAATAATACCTGTCTTGGCAGGATTGTCATAAGGACGAATAGAGAAGGTGAATCCACATAAAACCATTAGCAGAGACTCTGTGACATAGTTCAACACATCAAACTATTGATAGTATGACGTGTGCTCTGTAAATTACCTGTTTTGCCTAAAATCTTCCATTGAGTTATATCATGTGGAAATCATCATCTATTTGGCAGATGAGGAAAGTGGGGCTTCAGCAAGGTTCTGCTCAGGCCCAAACTCACGAAGCCAGTTGGTGCAGATTATCACACCACATCCTCCATCCTTGGTCACTGTACGGGGCTCTCCTTCTCATGCTGTTGAGCCTGAATAGGTATCCCTGACGCCTTGGAAAGTCCTCAGGAAAGAGGAGAGCTGCTAAGTTCTCCTCAGCTAAGAGCTTCTTAAAAACCTGCCACTGTTGGAACATTTTATGCTCACGTGTTATACCGCACTTGCTTTTAGAGATTCAATCTCATGTTCTCTGACTGGAAGGGAACTAGAGGAAACTTAGGTTATTACATCACTTACCAGGGGAACTCTAAGATGCAACAATATTGGTGCCGTGATAAAGAGCAAGTGGCATCTATGGAGTCCACCTGCAAGGCAGGACCTGTCTGTCCAAAGGGCTGTTCCAAGGCCCTGAAATAGTTCTCACCCTCTTCTCAGTCTCTGTCTCTTACCAAAAGCCACTTTTTTTACCTCATGTAAGTCCATTCATCATAAACCCTCTTCCAGCTAGCATCTAAGTTGCCATCCTAGTTTCATATGGAAGGAAGGTGACCAGTCCCTTGGATAAAGGAATCCATGTATCCTTAAGCCAGGGAGGCCCTTCCTAACATCCTACCACTCAAGAGGCCGTGTTGCCTGAACACCTGTAATGCCTCTTTGGTTTGGAGGGTTAGTCCTAGGTTTGAAATTTGCAATAAAGCGCCTAAGGATGCCACACATAAATCTCTTCACCCCAAAGCAGTAGGACATGTAGAAATAGAGTTAACCTAGCAGACGCATAGCTGTGATATGTAAGAAATGCCTTCATTATCCTATGGTGCGTTCTTTTTACAAAAAAAAATTAAAAATAAAAATCTTTGGGGATCCATTTAAGCTGGTTTTTGCTAAGGCCGGTCAACAAGTGATTTAAGGAAATTTATTTGGCTGGAAAAAAAAAAAAGGAAAAAATTGGAGGCTGAATCATTAACCACGAAACAAAATATCCTGAAACTCCACGTCCTTTCCCTAAGTCAAGGGTGAACAAACACTTTTGCTGTTATTGTTGTTCGGTCTGGTAAGGACCAGATAATAAATAGCTTAAGCTCTGCGGGCCACGCAGTCTCTGTCACAACCACCTGACTCTACTGTTATGGTGCAAAAGCAATCAAACAAAATGTGAACAAATGGATGTGGCTCTTTCCCCAAAAAAAACTAAAACTGTATTTATGGGCACTGAAATTTGAATTTCATGTAATTTTCACGTGTCACAAAATATTATTCCTCTTTTGATTTTTTTCCCCCAACCATTCTTTGCCTGTGGACTACACACAAACCATCTGAGGGCTGGATTTGGCCCATGGACTATATGCTGACCCTACTCTAAGTCAGCACATATATTCAGAGGACTCCCAAG
>NW_017731539.1:1017090-1038565 GCF_001890085.2 Hipposideros armiger
AAAATGGTGAGAAACAGAAACTTTCCAGACTCTGCTATCACAGAGGAATGCCAAACCCCTCCCAGGAAGAGGTCACTGTGACCCCCTGTGACACAAAATAAACACAAAATGAAACCGGACCCGCTGTTTCTTAACCAAATGACATTCTCAATCACCTAGAGAGCTTCTTTCTACCCCCAAGTTTGTTAAGGAGGAAAATGACAACCAGCCAAGTTCACTGAACACCCAATCTTAAAAGTCTATAAGGTGTTGACAAAGATTTGGGTCAGTGGCCTGTCCCTTTTCTTTCTCCAGTTCCAGGTCTAATGCTTACCACTGGCTTTCAGAATTATGATCTCTCAGCCTTCTAAGAGGCTCAGTTACTACAAAGACTGGGCTTCCTTAGTCAAATGAGAGGCTCACCTATGTTAGAAAAATGTACAGGAGAGACTGAAAGCAAAAGCTTACACCAGTTCTTGATTGTACTGATTGATCAAAATTTTTCAACATCCCACTCTCAACTATGAGAACTGTTATAAAGGATTAAAGCAGAAGAAAAACCTCAAAATGTTGTCACGGCTTAGCCAGATCTGACCCAGCCAATTGGCTGCTACACAATAAATAGGAACATTCCAGAATTCTAACTGTAGTAGCTACTGTTGTTCAGGTGTGTAGAAGGTATAATAATAAATTGGACACTACACCAAGGTATCAGAGGCATTTCTTCTAGAGGCCCTAAGCAGGCCATCAAGGAAACTGGTAATTCAGAAATATAGCAGGTTTTCAAATAACATCATTGAGTTCAACATTGTTCCCTTATAATGCTGATGAGATGACACAGGAAATAAACTCTTGTTTATATCAATGAGCCGATGGGAAAATTGGTTTCGTTTTTGTTTTGCTTAAAGTTTCAGAAGCAATCGGTGACCGTTAAGTGTACATAAGTAATAAGCAAATTAGACCCCTAGAAGTTGAGGATAAAATAGCAAAAACAAACAAACAAACAAACAAACAAAACCCTACAGAACAGGGCTCCTTACCTTCTTCTTGGAGTGGCTTCTTTCCTCCTCCTTCGTGGCTTTGCTATTTTTCCCAGCACGGGACACCTTCTGGTCCCCAGACTGCTTGATGGTGATCTTGATCTCAGGGGGGCATATGTAGTTCTCCAAATTCTTTGGGGGTTTCTTCGCCCGTTTTGTGGTCTGAATCTTCAGTTTCAGACTCCCCTCCGTGAAGTTCGCCTCCTTGATTGAAAACTCCTGCTCTTCCAGGCCATCTCCTGCTACCCATTTCTCGCTGTCCGCATTGGAGTTGGAATCCACATCCCGCCCAGAGCCCAGTTCATCCTCCTCCTCTGGCTCCATGCGTTCTCCGCCCACGGGGATCCCCTTCCCAGTTCCTGGAGCAGAGAGCAAAGGTTCCCCTGCGCAGCCTGGGGCAGCCGGGGGCTTGGCAGAGGAAACGGGCAGGAATTCCGGCTCGCTCGCCCTTTGCCGGGAGCTGCTCAAGATGTCCCTGGACTCCATGACAATCCTACAGTCTTCAGGAGTTCTCAGGAGGGGGAAGGGAAAAGAGGGGACTGGGAAGGGAGGAAGAGAGGACACCCAAAATTCCAAGGACAAAGTCGGCCAGCTGCTGGGTTCAGAGTCTCAGGGATGGAGACGCGGTGAAGTGTTCAGAAGCAATCAGATCTGCAACTGAGAAGCAGAGAGATCATTAGCCATGACAGGAAGGAAGATGACCTCAGAAGTAACGCAATCTAAGTTCCAGAAGCCCCTTCCCATGTATCTATGGCATCAGAATAAATGATGGGAAGAAATCTCAGATCAGAATGTGCACATCTCGACTTGGATTAAACTGGAGCGGGTGGGGGGCAGGGGGAAGCACTCACACAAACACACCCCTTCATTGAATTGTTATTGACATTTATGGCTGTGGACCCAAGAAAGGTAAGAGAGGCAAGCCCTCCAGGCCAGTTACCAGCTAGAAGCTTCTGAAACCAAAGCCACAGCTGGCTGAGTCACCATCAAAACCCACCATGACGAAAGGGAAGTCGGATGTGTTGCTGCTCAGGGTCTGTGGGAACTGCGTTTGGCTGGTTTCTTGCACCACTTCCCTCTCACATATGAAAACCAGTTTGCCAAGCTGAGCACGACCCCTGAGGTGCCTGGGCCAAGTTCTCCATCTCCTTGGAGGAAGAACGTTTAGCTGACATCCTGACCACTCTTTCTTGGTCACTTTTCATTATGAATTATTTCAATTGTGAAAGAGCCTTACCTAATTCTTAAACCAAATGTGAAGCGTAGGCACAGGCTTGAAAACAAAAAAGATAAACCAACTCTGAAAATGCTTCTATGGACACCAAAGGTATTTAATCATTATCAATTATTTAGATAAAAAATAGCTATTCAAGAGCCTTTTAATTCCCATTGTGGTCCTTAAACAAAGTGGCATTATGTCTATATGACAACAAGAAAGAGAAAGGAGAGAGGGAGCATGTCACAGCCTTTGGAAGTGTCAGGGAACCCTCCCACCCCCACCCACCAGGATCTTTGATTCTGATTTTCTCACAAGGAAGAGAAGAATCAGTCAGGCTTTCTCCAGACCATCGTAGGATCCGCTAAACTATCCTCCACCCTTATTCGCTCCATGTCCCATTATTCTCAGTTTCTTACTCATCATTTTCAAAGCCCAAAAGGAAGCCCAAACGCTCACTCTCAAGAGGAAGCTTACAGCCCTACAGCACAAAACTTCAAAACCTCACCTCCTTTCACCCCTAGGCTGTAGGTGAGATCACACTCGGGCCTTCTTAAATTCCTGACTACTCTCTAAGTTTCCCAGCAGAAGACATTACTGCACACCTTAGAATTTCTACCACTGAGCCCATCAATTTAAGGAACTGGTCGGCAAATGCACCCACCATAAAACTCCAACGATGCCTGCACAGACACATTCACAACAGCCAAGAATTGGACCCTTAAGGCCAGGCATGTATGTTCTCCCTCTGGAATCAGTACATTTTCAGCTGATGCCCTGTGAGGAAGCCAGCCAGCAAGGCAGCTTGGGGCCTCACACTGACCTGCTCCCCAGAGATACCCAGGAACATACTCAGCTCTTGAAAACTGCTCAGCCCTACAGAAAGACACATTTACAACTGCTTCCACTTAGGAGAAAACCCAATGAATACAGCATTTCTAGAAGCGAAGAGGCTGCGTGAGCATCTTCGCTGAAGCTGTCGATCAAATACCAAATCCATGCTACAGGGAAAAGGGACAAAGTTCCCACTTAGGAAAAGGGAAATGCACTTAGATCAGATAACACTTGATGTTTCTTTTACTTGTAAGATTCTTTGTCTCATCTAGATTGATCTTTGGGCCTACCAGCCCAAAAATCTTACATAATTTTTTAAAAGTCATATTCAAGTCAACATTCATTGAAACCTCTCTTTTTAATGTCAAGTGCCACACTAGCTGTTGGAGTCATCAAGACGCCCTAGGACATTCCGCTGCTTCTCAAGCAGTAAGAGTCCAGTAGGTCTTTCTCATTGTATACCCTAGAGCCATACAAATCACAAGCCATGTTTTCTCATGGCAGTAGTTTTCAGTGATTTACTCCCTCTGGCACAAATCTCCAATGTTACATTTTAATTCCCTGCTACCCACCTAGAAAGCTACCCTTGGGTTAGGGCAAAAAAGTGAGGCATGGTCCCCATAAAATATTCCTAACCTAAATCCATTTGGACCTTTGAACCACAGTAGGCCAGTGTGTACTGCAGGGTCTATGGTAAGAGAAAAGAAGGTGAAATCTGAACTTTAGAGAAATGGTATGTATATGAGGTAAATGTATTATGAATGCTAAGAAAATATCTTCTAGTAAAAAAAAAAATGACTCACTTCAGAGTAGTTATATTTAATGGTATAAATCATTAACTAATTGATGTAGAAGACAAAGTTCCAAGAGTTAAAACTCAAGTAGTAAGAGATCCACAAAAAAGAAAAACGCAACAATTTTTTTTCCAGTTCTCCTCAAGTCAAGATCCTAAGACACAATTAAAATACAATCTCTTTCCTCAATGAGGTTACACTCTTGAATAGTGACTTGAAAAATGAAACAGAACAGATTTTTCTATGTCCTATAATAAAGAATAGAAACAAAGGGAAGAGAAAGCGTTTCCCACTTGGGCACGGTGCAGATAGATAAATGGCAAACTACCCAGAAAGGCTTCAAGGAGAGCATAGGGTGCGGTCTTGACCTTGAGGGGCTTCCATAGGGAGAGTGGGCAGATGGAAGGTATGGCAGAAAGAAGGAACAACATGAGGCGAGCCCTGGGGCAGGAGCACGCAAGGTTCAGGGAAGAGAAAGCTGGGGTTTGGCTAAGAGGTAGGGTACAAAATGGGGACTAGTGAGAGGTATAGATGGAGATGAAAGGTGACAGTCAGATCATAGACATCCTTGAATGTCACACTAATTAGATGGATTTTATCTTACAGGTAATAAGAAAAGCCATTTAAGGGATATCAACAGGGAGGCAATGCTATTAAGGCTATGCTTTAGGATGATAATCCTAGCAAGTGATATGAGGGGTGAATTAGGGGAACCTGATATTAGAGGCGGGGGACCAAGCGGAGGCTCGGCTGACATTCAATTCTTGTTGCATGAGGACCTGAACCAGAGCAGCATGAGTATGACACGATAAATACTACAGATGAAATGGTGATGCAGTCTCAAATAATCCCAACCTTAGGAACTCATCAATTCCAGGCTTTCCATACTGGTTTCACCCTTCAGAATCCAGTCTTAGGGTTCATTACTTACCAACTTGCATTCCCTATTCAAGTCCAACTAGTCTCCACAGTAGCATTATACACATAGAATTCTTTCTGCCTTGGTTTTTTTTTATAGAATCTTTTCTTATATTCCTTTCCACCAATGCATGCAATGCCTGGCACACAACTGGCACCCTCCAAATGTCTGTGCATGAAAGAATGAATGAACTAATGAATAAACAGATCCCAAGCCTTCCCATACTTCAAGGCCATGCCGAAGTGTTCACTTCCCTGTAATAATATTTTGTAAACTCTGGACCACAGCATTCACTCCCTGGCCTGACTTACACTACACCCAGCTGCTGTATAGCTTGCCACTAAATACTAGCCTTGCATTGTCCCCTTGTTGTTTCAAGTACACAAATCTTATTTTGACTGCAATTCAGTCTCAGGCTGAGACCAACTGCAGTTGTACAACTCTCACATTCACTTCAGCACCCAGTGCAGGACTGGGTACTGGGAGGGCTTCCAGAAGTTCTTTCTGAATGAAAATGAATCAGCCCCCTGACAGTCAGTCAAAGTTCTGTGCTTCAAACTACTCCAACTGCAGCTCCACCCACCCAAGCAGCCCCTGAGAAATTATTCACTGCCTATGCTGAGGATTATAATACAGCCCCCTCTTGTCCAAACGCACCCCTCACCTTAGGAAAATAAAAAGCTTTCAAAAGCAAAGAGCAGAGAAACCTAACCTGTTTGTTTACTTCACCAGCACACAAAGCTGTTGTTCTCCTTTTGCCTTTTCCCCGCACGTACCTGCCACCCCAGGTTCACAGGTCACTTTGGTGGTGAGTCTGGGAGACCATGGCGTGTCCTGTTTGGTGCACCCGCCCCACCCCCGCCAACAGCGCGTGTGAGGACACACACTCACGGACTCACTCACACACTCAAGGAGGAGGGGAAGCCAAAGCAAGGTGAAAACGTTTTGCCTTGTCACATTCCAGCAGTCAGCAACTCCTGCAGAGGGGGCGGGTGCACAATGCATGCTCTGTACTTGGCGCAGGCCTCCCATCCAACAGGAATTAACCCTTCCATGGCCGCCTACAGGGCGTGGGGTGGCAGGGTAGAGGGACAGTGAAACTGCGGTCCCAGAGGAATAGAGGGGCAGGGAGGAGAGGGTGGTGATGCATTGGGGAAGAACGCTGGAAAAGGGCTCTCCTCCTCGTCCTGCTACCCACAGACAGCGTGATGCTACAAAAGCCACTTGGAATGCCTTATTCCACACTTATCTCAGCAATGGAGGAGAACCCAGGTCTCCCATACTCAAGACTTTGTAATGTTAACGGGCACAGCCATAGATCTAAGAGGATACTCCAGAGGAGACAGTGTGACCTACAGAATAATTTAAGAGACCAGGGGCATCCTGCTTGGCTAGTCGTGCCTCATGACTTAATGTGTCACAAGAAGTACATCCTCCCTCCTTACAAATCAGCGTGATGGAAGAATTTTTCCTAATGTAAAAGATACTCTCTACCTGGAGCAGGGGGAACTCTTACTAATCCTGGAGCTTGGTGGAAGTGCAAATTCTGAAGCCCCACCTATGGATTCAGGGTTCCAGGTGGGGCCCAGTACTCTGATTTTTACCAGGCTCTCCAAGTGGTTCCAATGGGCTTAGGCTTTACGGGGTCTATGTGCTTACTCCTCCCAACTGCGGTGGTAGGAGTCATAATAAAGCACTAATATTCTGTGTTGATAGGTTTCTTTCCCCCTTACCGTAGTTTTCTGAATAGGCAGCCCTCAGTTGCATTTTATTCATCCATGCAATCCCAACACCTTGCAGAGTGCCCAACGCATAAGGAAAACTCGAGAGATGTTGGTCGACTGAATTAATACATGAATAAACCAGCAAGGGCTGGGCTTCCTGGAATCGTCCAGCTCTCCCGTCTGCTGTGCTCCCAGGGCACATGGAGGCCATCCTCACCCTGACTGCTGCTTTCCAAAGAAACATGGCAGGACTGACAGGGCCTTTGGCATGTCTAACAGGAGCCAAACATGTGGACTGTGCCATATAGCAGAGTTCATAAATCTTCCTTCAATCTTAGTGTCTCATCAACAAAATGGGGAAGAAAAAAAAAGTTTTCCTACTCTTCCTCATTAGGCCATAGTTTTCACCTTTTTTATTAAGGGAACTACATGCTCCTTATAAAATTTTTTTACAATAATACATGTGCCTCATAAGGTCTGAAAGGCAATCCATCACAAACAGAGGAAGGTCCACTGCCTCATTCCTGACCTTTCCCAAACTTCCCCAGGGCTCTCCACCCTCAGCCCTACCTGCTCTGAACTCTGTGAATCCCCATAAGACCAGACACTTCTTTCATCTTTACATGTAGAAGACACTGGGCTGACCATATAATCATCAAGTTACAACCTTCCCTCTCAAAACACTGTAGAATGTCTTCTAGCATTTGAAGTAATAGAAGAGAAAAGGGAGGCCAGCCTGGTTTTGATTTTTGTTTTTTTGTTTGTTTGGGGTTTTTGTTTTTGTTTTTGTTTGGTCGAAAACTCGTTTTATGCTGTTATAATTGAAGATTTTTGTTGCTGTTGTTGTTATAGAATTTCATTAATGACAAAATGAGTGTAGTGTGCATCTCGCTCCTTTTATTTTTCTTAAAACATAATGAGCTTTTTGGAGCTGTAGATGTAGGCTCTTTGTAGTTCAAAAATGTTCCGTTCAATTATTCCTTTCATTATTTATGATTTCTTCTATTCAATAGTGCTGGCTTCGTTCTACATTTTTCCTGTAACTCTTAGTTTAGAACTCTCAGCTCTGTTCTCCATTTCTTTCATTCTCTCTCTCATTGTGTTTACTTCTTTATTTTTCCTTGTGGGAGAGCATATCCTAATCTAGCCTCCATAATACAAATTTAATTCTATCTCCATCCACCCTTTGCCTTTACTGACTGTGGATTTTTAATTTTGCTATTGCATATTTTGTATTCCTGCAATCTTTCTTTACTTTATTCATCCTCCTTCCAGCTGATTCTAACGCTTTTTCATCTCAGAGCACTCCCTCTTTATTACTTTGTGCTCCTGCTCCACCGGGGTCATGCTTCTTCCCGTTGTGGATGTCTGGAAGCTTTTAAAAGTTCTTATTTTGCTGTTGTAGTAAATAATTATCATGATACTGTTTGTTTTACCTTGTTTTGAGTATTTTTCCCCCTAAGGTCTCATGTTGGATTCTTTCTCTTTACTCATGCTCTAATGAAGAAAGAGCCACACAAGGGAGTCTTGGCCTACGGAGAAAGCCCTGGACTCCTTTTGACTCTACCTTCCACTCACCGTGAGGCCAATGAAATCCTCCTCTCAGAGGTATTGCTGTCATCAGTTCCTAGTGAACAGTGACAGTGGTGTGCTGAAGTTAGCCCCAGGGGCTCATGAGAACCTAATGTAAATCTCTTCCCAGCTGCACATTTAATGGTGTCAAGTTGCAAACCAGCTATGGTACAAGTGTTTACACCACAGGAATCAGCAAACTTAAATCAGGGCTTATACAAAATGTGGAGAACAGGGCGTTAAACATTTACTAGAATACCATGGACAGTGGACAGCTATCTACTATTTTTTTGCTGTTGATGTTGTTGAACTAATTGAGGGTCTTTCTGACATATTCTTTAAACCCGAAATGCAGGAGTCCACAATACTATACAATGCTACAAATACTCTTTATGCCTGTCTGAGAGCTTTATCTAGGAAACATCTCTCTCAAGAAGTCAATGCTCCTCTTCCACTCCTCCCAAATCTCTCTCTTCCAGTCTTGCCCATTTGTTTTCTGAGAGCTGAGACTTTGAGAATATATATGATGTTAAGGAAGAGACCATCTTTAGCTGTTTCATTAATGTTGCCCATGCAGATGACTGCCTCTTTTTCTGGTTGACAGAAATTGTTAAGTTTCTGATCTTAGGGGGAAAAGGGTGTAAAAGGATGAAGTGTGAGCCTACCTGACTACAGATAGGGAAGAATTGCATTTTAAACCTAGGTTCACTGGCCTATAGTTATGAGACTCCCATCTCAGATTCTGGCAACATATTGACTCTGACTTTGACTATGAGGGTGGTTGAGCCTTCAGCTTTCTGTGTGTCTTCTAAAGTGTCTTCTGGGGAGTCAGAAGTGGCTCTTCCCATGTGCCTGGGACTCTGCATGTGCCTGGGGTCCTCTTCCTGCTCCCTTGAATTAATGCCTCTTTATTACTCAGGCCCTGGCCAATGGCACTTCCTGAACTTCACACACCACATCACGACTCCCTGCTTTGTACCTTTAGCACACAGAATTTCCTTTCCTAGCACTTACTATACTGTATAATTAATATCTGTGTCACTCTTGGTTTCGACTCGGCCTCCCCTACTAGATGGCAAGCCCTTGAGGGGAGGAGCTGTGTGTTTGGCTCACCATAGAACCCGTAGAGCCTGGCATGACTTCTGATCTAAGGAGCAACACTCCAAATTATTCGCTGAGTGAATGTTGAATGAGAGGCTGTCTCAAAGGCCAGCCAGGCACCATTTGACTCAGGTGCCCAAGACTCTGAGCGATGTGTCTCTGAAATCCTTCCTACTGCAGAAACACCCACAGTACATGCTCCATAAACACTGATGAATTGATCAAATGACCCAACCCATCTCCTGCTCTCAATCAGCAAGGGCAAAGGCAGCTGAACTGCACCACAGTTCTCTGACCCTGGAAACACACCGATGGTCTACAGCAAAGAACCAAGTTCATGCTTGGTGGCTTTTTTATATTACATACCTGTGTGGTACCTTCCTGATCACAGCATGCCTCCTCCAAGCTGTGTTCCCTGAGCACTGCACCAAACATTCCCCAGCAGCATCTCCTGAGCGGCAGCTCCCCCACGTCCACTGATCTGCTTCACTGCATATGATTCCCTGCTGCCTCCTCTGGCCAGCCCACCCTTCCTCCTTTCTCTACTTGGTTACCTCTAAATCATATTTCAAGAATTGGGTCAAGCATCACCTCCTTCAAGAAGACTGAGTGGACCTTCTTTTCTACTCCTTTCCCCTTGTGTGTACACATGTGAGCGTGCCAGTGCACACACACACACACACACACACACACACACACACACACTCATACACAAGAGGGTCTTGTTCTCACTTCCCTAGGCATTCTGCTATCAAAGCATTTGGCAAACTGTATTGCAGTGTTCCACTTACTTATTTCTCTCGCTCACCAGACCATGAGTGAAGGCCTCCATGAGGGAAGGGGCTGGGTTGGAAGTAGGTCTCTACCACAGTTCAGAGCACAGTGAACACACACAGTAAGTGACCAATAACAAGGGTCCAAGCCATGTTTCTCCTTGAAAAGAAGACTCGAAGGAGCACTGATATGATATCACAGGTTTACATTTCTTAGCCTTTCTTTTCCACTTAGTAATTGTGTTCTTAGAAAACATCTTTAACCTTTGCAAGTTTCATTTGGAAATTGGGTAAGAATCCTACCTCAAGGGTTGTTCAGAAAAGTAATGAAATCTAAATAAGATATTTATGAAAGAACATGTTGGGATCACCTTGGTGGGTCTTCAAAATTTTTGGTAAATTTGATTTACTCCCATAGTCTGTGCCACCCATGGTATTATTTGGCTAAATGCTGCCTTCTCTTCATGTTCCAAGTAAAGCCTGAGGGACAGGGGCTGGAGAACAACCTCTTCCATCTCCCTTTACAATGAGAAACACCTACAAGCTCTTTCATTTGTACCTGCTAACTTTACTGTTTTGATGTTGTTTGAGAATTGCTTTCCTCTTGTTCCCAGTTTGTCTCATGGAGGAAATAAGACTGAGTTCCTTCATGAATTCCAGATTCAATCCCCTGCTCTGCCATTTAGAGTTGGATGGCGTTGAGCAAGTTTCTTTTTCTCCCTGGGTCTCCCTATCTTCATTTGTATAATGAGAGAGTGTGAGGTGTTGAACTCTGTGACCACCTCCAGCTCTGGCATTCTCAGGTGCTGAGCTTTATTTATCTCCTCAATGGAATCCCCTCAAAGATAGGGCAGGTACCTGACACCTCTTTATAGATCTGCAGCTCTGCCTGGCTGAGCCTAACCCAAAACTCAGGGTTGGGCACTTTGTCCTCAGATCTCCACAACAGGGAGAGCAACAGAACCAAGCTTCTGGAGCCTGAGGCTGGGCACACTGTCTGTTAACAAACAGTTCCAGCTCTAGCTGCAAAAATACTGCCTCCTCTGGGAACCAATAACACAACACAACAGAATGAGCCTTGGGTCTTGGGCCCTGGAGAAACATCTCTAAATAAAGCACAGGGCCGAGCCAATCCTCATGTCTATGGGTAGAGCTCTAGCTTTGGCCAATTACCTGTGGCCTGCATTTCTCCATGCCGTCAAGGAGAGGGCACAGTTGTAGTGAGAGGGTCTTTATGGCCACAATCAGTTTCATCTGGACAACAGCCCTGGGGTGCAGAAGACCTGTCCTCATTTTACAGATGTGAAAATGATGGTCCAAGGAGGTTGACACTTTGCTCATGGGCACGCATTACCTGTGTCAGGTCCACAATCAAATCCAGATTGACATGACGTCAGAGCCTGTGCCTTTGCTTTTACATCATGATGTCTCTCAAACACAGAGTGATGCCAGCTTTCAACCAAACACTCTTAACTGCTTCTGCAGATGTGAGCTCCAAAACCAGTTTGCCATGTGACTTGTAACATCACTTAAAACTCTCTGGGCATCAGTTTTCTTATCTGCCCTCCTAGTGTCTGCACAGAATCTTACAAGGAAAAAAAAGTAAATAATATATGCAGAATAGCGTCTAAATCGGGTTCAGTGTGGTAGGGTAGACCAGTAAGAAGTGACCGATCAGAGTGTGTCCTGTCCAAGTAGAGAAGAGAAAAGGTAAAGAAAAGGATCCTAACCTTTAACAGGCATCTAGTACACAACAGGGGCTTTACATTTATTATTTGATTTAACTTTGAGATGCACACATTATGTAGATAAGAAAACTGAAGTTGAGACATTTATTGAAATGATAAAGCTAGCTCTGTCTTACTCCAGATATAATTTGCTTTCCTTTGAGCCCCAAATTAGTAGTCAGTTAAACTCCACCATGCCATTTATAAATTCAGGATGAAAATGATGACTTCCCTCAAGGCAATGAGACTAAACTGAACAATCGAACAGATAAGGAATTCCATAGTCTTTCTTTCTAGGCCCTCTGACTTTGACTCCATGCCCTGTTCAGACTTCATTCAAATTCCTTGACTTCTCAACCATCTGATTCAGCAATTGCTTTGCTTGTTGTCAATTGAACATAAAGTGTAATCTGATGCTTACATGTTCGTGCTTCTGCCTCAGGAGAGATGCTAGACATACCAGGTAGCTACACAAATATCAGCTCCATTTCCCTTCCTTTATCTTTCTCATTCAGCTATCTTGAACTGTCATCTGAATGCTGCGTTTACTGAAACATGCGCATGTCTTTCTCCAATTATACATTAAACTCCTGGAGATGAACACCAGAATCATAGAGTTCTTTTGTTCCTCAGAGTGGCTGATCCCCATTCGGAATGCTTATACGTACTTTCTGGTTTTCATTCTGAAGATAACTCTTTTGAACCCGACTGGAGAGCTAAGGCTGACAAGACTCAGGGTGGCCAGGAGAGTCAGACGTCAGGGTTCTCATGTGTGGTATGTGTGGAAATTCTCTGACTGGGGCATCCTTGTGCTCCTCAAACCTATGTGCCTCACACTCTGAAACCTCCACTTTTGGCTCTCATCTCGGCTCAGTGGAGATGCAGCCGTGGCAGGTGCCTCACAGGACATGGTGGAAAAGTTGAGGAACTTGAATGAAGACCAAACAGGGCATGGAGTCAAAATTAGAGGGCCTAGAAAGAAACACTGTGGAATTTCTTACCTGTTCAAGGACTCAGTTTAGTCCCAATTCTACCATCAAACCTCAGTTCACATCCTCCTCCAAGCCTGCCTGGCCTTCACCTTAGCTCTGATCGTACGGATCGCGTAATTCCCCTTAGATCACGCTCCCACTTTGGCTGCGGGCTGACGCTTTCCCTCTGAGCCGAGCATGTCTCTCCAGACACACTGTCCACTCTCCAGAGGCAAAAGCCACGTCTCATACCAGACCTCTCCCGCCCAGCAGTGCCCAGAACAATGGCTCACACAAGCTGCAATGCTGAGACTTTAATAAATATTTGTGGATCAAAAAACCGACTATAATCGAGCTCCAGAGTACAAAATAATGAGCATAAAGGAGGCCCACAGGGCTTTCACATCAAATCATCCTTTTTAGCCACCATTATTAATCAATACCTTAAAAAAAAAATCAAAGCTCTCCTTGCTCAAATAACAATAGGTCACAGACACAGCCACCGACAGCTGCAAGGGGCTTGCCACCCAGATTTCATTATTTTGCTACACGCACAATAACGGTGCCCCCACTGCTTCTGATGAGGGTGCTGAGGCAGCTATGGTGTATCTGTCGAATTCAGCATCTCCAGGACCACATCTTTCCAGCTCTAAGTTCAAGCTCCAAGCAGCTTCTTCCCGCTGAGAAAACTGCAAGTCTTTGGGAGAGGGATGGAATAATAAAGAAATTGCTTTTCACTCAGGTTAACAGTGTTGCTTGCTTTTTCTTTTTTTTTTTTCTTCTCTATCCCAGGTCCTAGGGTAAAAGTAATTGCAGCATCTCAGTAGGTTACAGAGCTTCTGTCTTTCTCAATATCCAACCAGTGTGTTCCTAGGTGAGTCAAAACTCCTGCAGAGCATTCACAGGGCCTCAGGTCAAAACCTACCTTTCCTAATCCCACCTTAACTCAAAGCAAGAGGACTCTCTCTGGCTTTTGACAAACTGTGGGTCACTCCCTTTGGTCTCAAAATGCATGCACACCAACTCAATAGTAGTTACTGAACAGTCCTTGGCAGGGCAGACTCAGCTGTGGGGATTGAGAGGGCATCCCAGTCCTCATGCCTAATGAAATCTACACAAAAAAATAACGCCCAGCCGTGATCCATGGGGTCCATGAAGTAACCATAGCAGAGATTCCAGGAAGCAGTAGCAAAGCCAAGTAGAGAATATTGTCTAGACTTTCCAGAAGCTATCTTTGTCTGCTTCATCTCCCTTGTCTCAATGCCGTTATTTCACCAAAGGGGGCCAGTTTTCCAAAAAGACGTAGAGACTCAATCAAGTCTTTTCTTCTACAGCATTCGCTATGGTGTTTCTTCACAGTTAGCTCACCAGCCCCTCCTCTCCCTCCCCTGCCCTCCAAGTCTCTGGTTCTAACTGGGAAGCGTTTCCTGAACCTATTTGCCTTCTGTAACTCTTCCAACCACAGCAAACACTTAGCAAAGGGCACTAACCCTCAGTGGGATTGGTTTGGGCAACTGCTGGGGGTACCACTGAATGGGATTGAGGAACCGTGAGTTTTAAGAAAGCTTGAAAGTTCCTAGGACCCTTCTAGCTGTGGAATCACAGAATTTCCTATCATTCGAAACTCTTTCACTCTACTATGGCTCCAGCTAAGGAGTGGAAAGGCAACTCAACTCGTTCCACGTCTTCTGCTAATGGACGGTCAGCCTGGCCGGTAGCCATCCTCTCAGGGCCCTTTCCCTAGAACATCCCTCCTCTGGGAGCGTTTCTCTGCTCAGCCTCCATGTGGCCAGGCTCACTCTGTCACCCAGGAGCTGGGAAGCACCTGGACTTAAGTAACAAGGAAGACTGCATGGTTAAGTGCCAAAATGAGGGTGGTGGACAAAAAAAAATGTAATTGGACTTTTCACAGAAAGTCAAGAGCAGTGTGTGCTAGAGTGACGAGGAGACTCTAGTAGGCACTTAATAAATGTTTGATGATTCAGTGAATGAGTGAGTCAGTGACTTGTAGCGTGGACATGTGGTAAAACATCATTAACTCCTGGCTTGGAGGGAGACACTGAGAGTGGGCGATTGCCCTTGAAAAATAGCCAAAAATATAAAAGCCATTAACATAAGTGGTTATTATTCCATTTGTCTAAGAAGGCCTCGTTGTGTTGCTTCACAGTGTGGAGCTTAAGCATACCTTAAACAACATTGACTTTTAATAGTCTATCACTTTATACATTCTGTGATCCAGCCATGCAACAGAAGTCATTCATTAGCAGGGAGAGGGCTTTGTGGGGCAAACTTGGTCCCTTCAAAAACTCACAACCCAGGGAGACAGTGACAACAAATAGAGAGGCAGCAAGTGCAGGTTGCCAGGCAAGTGTTTTAAACCTCAAGTGCTCTGGAGACAGGGGTGAGGAGCTGAGAGAGAGCTGGTCTGAACTCCTAAGAGGTAGCCATTCTGGCTAAATGGGACCAACCAGGACATCTTCTACAGAGGAGGTGACAACGCAGGGTGAGTTCAGATGTGAAGGTAGACAGAGTACGCAGGGTCAGGGAGGAAAGCAGTCTGATGGAAGCAGGTGTGTGTTGTGTAAAATGGGGCTCACTCTACAACAGGTGCCTGGGGCAGGCCGCTGGACAGGGCGAGCCAGGAATTATGGGAAAGAGAAAGAGGAACAACCTAGAAGAGTCAGGGAGCAAATGGACAGTGAAGAACTTTCCAGATTTCTCCAGAACTTACTGGGTTTGCTAGGGCACAGGGAATCCTGCTGTCATTTTTTTAGAGAGGCTACAAATTCTGTCCTGAATGTTAGTGCTCAGCCACTGTAGCTTCCCCTCACACTCTTTCTCTCTATGTGTCTACAACTCTTTCCTTTTCACCGTCTCATGCTCTCTTTTTTTTTTTTAAAGACTTTATTGGGGAATTGGTGGAGGGAACAGCATTGGGGAATCGGGGAAGGGGAACAGACAAGTTACTGTCCTTTTGTTCTTCCGTCTAGTTATGGAGGACGTCGCTCCACTGGCCCATGTTGGTATTATCATTGCGCTCTTCCCGGGTGAGGCAGTCACTCGCCGGCCATTGGACGGCCGCTCGAGGTCGAGCTGTTGTTCACCATCTTAGCTGTAGAGGGCAGTGTCACTGGCCCTCATGTGGTATCCGAACCAGGGCTGGCGTCCCAAGCCAACTCCNGGACGTCGCTCCACTGGCCCATGTTGGTATTATCATTGCGCTCTTCCCGGGTGAGGCAGTCACTCGCCGGCCATTGGACGGCCGCTCGAGGTGGCTCATGGCAGCTCACGCTGGCTGCCAGCCACTCACGGTAGCCCATGGCAGCCCACTGCAGCCCCACTGCAGCCTAGGCCATCACTGGCGACTCACAGCAGCCCAGCTCCAGGTCGAGCTGTTGTTCACCATCTTAGCTGTAGAGGGCAGTGTCACTGGCCCTCATGTGGTATCCGAACCAGGGCTGGCGTCCCAAGCCAACTCCTAACCAACGCACCACTCGGCCGGCCCTCACCTTCTCATTCTTAACTGGAAGAGCATTTCCTAAGCACCAACACATCCTTGAGTCCAAACTGGGTATTGTCTGAAACTTTGAGTCTCAGGTATGCATGACATAGCAGGCATCCAAAAATTCAACTGATTAACTTTTTTTTTTTTTTCATGAGTCAACTGAAGAGTAGAAAACAACTTTCCCTGGCAGTCTTAGCGGTCCCTGTAGGCATTTCTGGTCATACCAAGGGGTTACTAATCTCTGGGCTATGGCAACAATGATGTCGGGACCAGTTTCCACGAGGCAACATGGAAATCCTCTCAGAGTTCAATTACAGAAATTAGCTGGTATTGTTTAATCCTCACAAGCCCTGTGAAGTCGGATAAGCATCTTTATCCCTATTTTACTGCTTAGGTTACTGAGGCTCAAAGAGGTTAAATAACTTGCCAGGGGTCATTTAGCTAGGAAGTAGTGGGGACAGGATCCAGAGCTGATCTGTCACTTCAGGTATTATGCTCTTTGCACTTTAACTGTCCATGGTCAGGTCCTAGGTCCACAACCAATTTGTGTCATGTCGGCAAGTCACCGTTATCCATTGCCGCATCTTCTAAATGGGGATAAGATGCTCATCTGGCCTCCCACCTTAGGAGAATCAAGGGGGAAATGTGATAGGAAGATAATTTTGAAAAGGGCAATGTGCCATGCATATGAAAAGGGAGTGTTTTTGATGGGAAAAAAGTTGGGTCAGGGAAACCTTTCTCCAACCTGACAAACTTCTAAAACTCTCACCTGCTCACCATTCGTCCTCTGTCCCTCCCCAGCGCAGGGAAAGGCCTCAGTGTGCCTGGGGGTCAGTTCATCTGGCTTCGCCTATAATTATTTTACATGGGTCGGCTGATCATAATCCATCATCAGGCCCTGGGGAGGTGTGGCTGCTCCCTCCCAGGTGATCCTGTGGACTTCAGGCCTGCTCACCTTCTCCATTTGACCCTGGCATCATCTGCTCTGAATTGGACAGGAAGTCAACTGTGGGTTTCTACGCCAAAGGCCATTAAAAAATAATAATGTTTCCTCAACCTTAGAGGGGAAAAATAATGTTTCTCCCTAAGCGGGTAAAAACCAACTCTGAAAGGGAAACTGTTTCAGTCTGAGCCTTTGAAATGTTCAGATGAGAATGGTAAGAGTCACTAACTTGGACTCAGTCATCTAACCAAGGTTACCGGTTCCCCCCCAAAACTTTATACTGCGCCAGCTTGGTAGTGTCTAAGAGGGCATCCAATTCTCACAGAAGGCTAAGTGGAAACGGAAAAGAAGACTCAGAATCAAACAATAACATAGGATGCCATCTTTCCCTAGGGTTCATAAACTATACAGTCTGTAGACACCTTGATGTTGACTTTTCTGCTCTTAGCAAGCGTTTAGCTGCTCAAAGTGTATGCCACATGCCATGAAGAGTTCATGAAACGCCAGCTCTAAATGCAGCCCAAACCTACGGCAATATGTATGACAATAGTGCTCCTTACTTAATCCTGGTCCAAAGCACTTTGGGAAGCTCATCCAGTTTCATAACATGCCAATGGCATTGAACTGTTTTGTTCCCTTCTCCATCAAGGACCAAGCAAGTGATGGGTGGCAGGGACTCTATAAGGCTTCCTTTTTCCGGCCCCTGCACTAGACCCGTCCCTTAAGTGGGTCCCAGAACAAACTCAATCCCGTCATCCCATTTTTTAAGGTGCTGAAACTCCTGACAATGCTAATGTGTTAATAACAATTTATCCTCTTCTTCTGGCAGGAACAGAAGTGAAGCAACTTGAAATGCCATCAGCAAAAAAATTATTTATTTCCCATTCCTGAGCAGCAGAGAAAACAAGGTCTCATTGGCTGGGTCTGCCTTCCATAGCTTTCTGGTTTCAATTAAAACTTCAAGTCTCCAAGGGAAAAACTGGCATTCTGGGAGGCTGAGGCCCGGCCAAGTTTCAGCGTCTCCGCAGCAATCCAGAAGGGATGTCCCATCCATCTAGCCACAGCCACTTCTCATCTTCCTCCTTTCTCATGGGATAAAGAAACCTCAGGGCAGATACTGAAGTACAACTAAAAAGAATGGCCGGTTAAAAGAGCTCTCCTCTCCTAGAGGTGCATTTTTGTGCCAGAGGAGTATTGATTCAGCCCCTAATGGAATTGAAAGTCAAGAGAATGGCAGAAGCAGAGCCATGGATACAGGGGAAAGTGCCTACCGATTTATTTCTTCTCCAGCAAACGCCTGCCTCCTGCCTCTCCCCACTGACCATCTTCAACTAAATTCTAAAAAGATTCCACACAGTTTTCCCTTTCCCCCCAACCCTCTTTTGGGTCAGGTGACTTACAAAGTCGCCTGCCATGAATAATACAAGTACTTGACCTGAAGCCCTCATGGCACCAAGGACTCCTTGGTTCACTCCGGGATACCCCCTGGCTTCCCCTGCATGAAGTCCAGAACTGGGTCTGCCAACAGAGCCTTCCTATGTGACATTCTGATGTTAACATAACAAAAGATCGGATTACACCCCTTCATTTGCCTAGCCCATTCATGAACATATAAGGCAGTTGATATTTTCTCCCAAGCTAGAAGTGGTCCCTTTCCTAACCTACATTGCTGCCTCTCAGCCACACGGCCTTATGTTCACTACAAACCGGCCCCTCCCCCACCGCCAGTTTGTTTATTCCAGTGACACATCTATTTTCTCTGCTATGAGAGACAAGTCGGTTTCCCTCCTCTGGCTCCGGATTGCATTCGCTCACCACCTCCTCCCCCCAGCCCAGCTCAGGTTACTATAGTGGCAAGCAGCTCCCACAGCCCAGCTTTAACACCAATTCAACTTTCCAAGACTAAGACATTTTTTCCTTCTTAATGGGGGAGGGGAGGGTGGCATGCAAAACAGCATTTTCGGAGTACCTGGTCTCCATATCTTCTCAGCCTAGGTTCCCTGAAGTTTACAAATACTCAGTATTCAACCACACTCTTCTGATCTGTCCTAACGCCTTCCTCTGGTAGCAGGCAACTCAATTAAGTACAGAGGAAAACAGCATCTTCAACTTCGCTCTGAAACCTGGGACTCCAGGTCAAAGCAAAAGTGATCCTGCCTCCCTCTGGGAGTCCTGGGATGGTGGAGGCCACAGACAGCAGCAGGAGAAAGGGGAGAGAGTGACCTGGGATTGTAAACTGGCTACGTTTTAAAGTGCTACAAACTTTCTCCTCCCTCCCACGCCCCTGGCCAGTTGGCCCCGCCTCCCATCCCTGCCAGACAACTTCTAACTGGGGAGCAAAGGAAACTCGCCCAGACCATCCAGGTCAGGTCCCAGTGGTGCCGATGTGGCCTGCACAGACCACCCTTCCTCTCCAGTCCCTCCTCTGGACCCCACTCCTGCCCCAACCTCTGAACACACACACACACACACACACACACACACACACACACACACACGCACACACACATTTTGAAGGTGAAGATAGTCCAGATGGGGCACAACCAATTTACCTGTGTGATCTAAGGGTAAGAGATGGGGCCAAACTGCCAAATAGTTTTGGTGACAGCTACTTTATGAAGTTAATTGTTGTACAAATCTACAGGAAAGGAAGGAATAACAGGATGAAGAGTAAAGGAATGAAAGAGGAAGAGAACGAAAAATCACATAAGAGAAAAACAAATAATATTAGTATTTCCTTAAAAACCATGGACCCCGACGACCCCCCCCCCACCCCCCGCAACCAAACTTTAAGACAAAAAGGTGTGGATTGCGTTGGGGAGAGGGGAGTACAGCTTAGAAGGAAAAGTAGCTGCTGTAGAATTCCAGAATAAACTGCCCGTTTGGAAGAGAGCTTCTGCAAGGATAGACACACAAATTGGCCTTTTAGCATGAGACGTCAACCATGAGATTATCAGGACAGTTTATTTGAAGCGGAAACGAATCGGAAATCCTTCCCTGAACAGCCCTTTTAGACCGATATACACACCCTCAGAACCCACACAGACAACACATAAAGAATAAATGCAGCATCGGGGGGCAATGAGAATTCCCTCCCCACACTCCCAGGACCTCTAGCCTCATCTCCTACTTCCAATTGCACAACTTTCCGACCTCCAAAGAAAACATTTCCAGTTGGATCGGATTTCAGAATGGTTGTCAGCGGCGTGGGTCAGGGGAGAAGGGGTGCTTGTAGCTTGTCAGGGAGGGGGACTGGAAGACAGCATTTCGGCAGTCATTATTATTATTTATTATTATTATTATTATTACTATTATTATTATTTAGAACCAACATGCTCTACCAATCGAAAACTGCTATTACCCAACAATGCTTTCATCACAAACAGACACCGAAAACAGCATCACCGTTATCACCATCTTGCTAAATTATCTACCCAGTCCAGTTTACCTGACTTTGTCTCTGTGGAACTTCTCAGACAGTATTTTAGTCAAAGAGATAATGGTTTGAAAGACAAAAACAATAAATCGATACTGAAGGGCTCCCTTTCCGGAGTGATTTCCCACTGGAAACCACCGAACGGGGAAGCCTGCCCTTAATTCCCAAGCCCACGGCTCCTCTAGAAACACACACAATGCGTGCTTTCAAAAAAGGCATTCGCCTGCTTTTAAGGGAATTCCTGTCTTTTCAGAGTCCCAAAACCGGAGAGCACGAGAAAGAGACTCGGATCCATTGATTAAGATTTTAAGAGAAAGACTAACACAGAGCCACAACACAAGCACACACCAACCTTCGCCGGCTGGACCACTTCTTCCCTGTTCTTCTTTCTATTAACGACACGTTAGATTCTGATACATTTCCCCCCCCAAAATCCAACTAGGTTACAATGTAGCTCTCTAGCTCCACTTAACCTGCAAGTTACAAAGAGAGAGAGGGAAAAAAAAAAAATCCTGCCGCCTTCCCACCCCTTTCCCTACCCCCTCCCCCTCCGAGTCCACTCCACCAACGCCAAACCCGCCAGCCCTGGCAGCCGGCGGCAGGACCGAGGGAGGGTGCAGAAGGCGGGGGGGTGGGGGGTGGGGGGGGATCAGATTTGGCGAAACTCAATAAGCTCCCAGCCCTCCAGCCCGACGCTTCCACCATCGCTGCCACCAACGGGCCACTCCAAATGAGCCAGCATCGCTGCCCACCCGCGAGCGGGCCGGAATCGCTCCCATCCTAGGCAACCTCGCCGGGACCGGCAACCCGCCCCCTCGGCCCCGTCTCCCCCTTCCCGCCCGGTGCAAAGTCAAAGCCCCAGCGAGGCGACGTTAACTTTTGCATGCAGGGCGCGCGCACACACACACACACACACACACACACACACACACACACACACA
>NW_017731539.1:1039490-1063918 GCF_001890085.2 Hipposideros armiger
CCGCGCCCTCTCCCGAGTCCCGGAGTCCTGCTGAAAGGGAGGGGGGGCAGGGCGCGGGCGGGGGAGGGGGGAGGATCGCAGCGGCCGCGCGGCCGAGCCCGGCGGGGACCGCCACCCAGCGAGCTGCCGCGTCGGGGCGCGCGGGCACCCACGCGGACTGCCCAGCGGGCCGGAGGCCGTCTGCCCCGGTTCGAGCCCGGGGAGGCGCAACCGGTAACGAACGAGCGACCTCTCTCCCTCGCCCTCCCTCTCTCGGTGAATTTCGGTGAATGTCGATCAATGGGAGGGAGTGGGGCTCTTGTCAAGGGAGAAGGAAAACAGTTGGTGGAGGTCGCCCGGGGACCCCTCGCAGGCCCTCCAGCCCCTCCCGCTCCCCAGCGCCCTCGCGGCCCAGAGGCTCCTGCGCTCCGGAGTCAGCCGCGGAGACTGGGCTGCCGCGGGGACCACCGCGGGCTCGGCGCGGGTTCCCGGGCTCAACACTGCCGCTATCTGACACAACAGGAGCAGTGTTGGGGGAATCGCGGCGCGCCGAGGCGCGAGATGTGATAGGCTCTCGAAACTGGGTGCATTTTTTTTTTAACCTGGTAATTACATTTCACTTTCAGGGGGTTATTTTTTTGTTCAGCGACATGTATGCATTCAGATGTTTAGGTGCCTTTTCTCGTTATTCACAAAAATTGGATACTTGACGGACGAGGTGAAAGCCGTGGAGAGATGACACATGCTCGCTGGCATGCAGGTCCTAGTCAGGGTGGAGGAAAGAATAAGGTGGGATGTCTTCAGTTCATACAAACTATGGTGGTATTCTAATCTCTTTGAATATCTGTATCTGGGTTGCAAAGGGGGACCTTTTCAGGCTACTCACTGACAACCTCAGGCAACTGAGGAATAGACTTCCTCAGGGACCTGTTTATATATATATATATATATATATATATATATATATATATATATATATATATATATATATATATATATATATATATATATATATATATAGTACAGGACAATGCAGGGCGGATATGGATGCAGGAAGGTTTGCAAGTGGTTTTGCCTCAAGTCCTTGGAATCGTTTTCTCAGAACTCAGATTCAGAGAGGACTTCTGACTGCCACGTTCTGTATGCGAGTTTCTGGGCATCTGGACTGAGGAATGACTTGGTAGTGACTGAGGATGGCCCCCTACCAACCACTGGCTGCTGGGTTGGCTGCTGGTTTGAGTTCTGTGGCTGAGCTTTTCACTCTCATCACATTTTTCATAGGAATGCTGCAATGAAGTGGGGCAAAGGAGACTGGGTTCTGATTGGCCACCAACAGTTCCTCTGTTACTCATCACTGCAACACTACCATTAAAGCCACATTTCAATATGTCTTCTGCTACCCTTTATACTGGAGTATTGTTATTAGTGGGAAAGTGATGCTTAAATAGAAAAAAAAATCATCAGAATATATGAATTGATGATAGAAGTGGAGATCAAGGCACAAAATACAAGGTCAAAACAACAATTCTCTGTAATCAGATGACCTTTGCCCATTTCCTTGTGAACCCAGATTTCTGAAATACTACACCAAAGCCCAGAGAGGACTAAGAAGCATGTGGGCCATTCTCTACACATCCCAAAGTGAAAAAGGGAGCCCCAGAAATCAGAGGGATTTGCCCATGAGCATATGGCTAGCTGGTGTCATTTGAGCCAGGACTAATGCCTGTTGTCCATGTCTTTTCCTTTTTCTAACCGAGGCATAGTCACAAGGTCTTCCTTCCTGTGTTGTGTTTCTTTGAAGAGCAGCTCAGAGAAGCTCATGCCTTACCAAAAAAAAGTACTGTAATAGATAGGAACTAAGTGTACAGAAGTATAGTGCAGTACAAGTTTATCTGGGAGATCACCTCGTCAAAGCCCATTATCTCAAATCTAAGGAAACAGGGACAGAAGGTGCACTAAGTTAAGGCAGAGCCATCAAGAGACTCGATGTCTCTTGACTCCTCATCCAGTGCTCTTTCTTTGCATGCAAGACCATCTTTCAATCATGAGAGGTATGGAGAGGGAAAGGGAAGGGGAACCCTCTCGCTCTTGGTTTAGTATATCTATATATAAAACACATAAACATATATACACACATGTATACATATATACATATACTACACATTCCCTATATTTTCTATATATTTTCATTTTAGATATATAATAATAAAAGATTCCTGAAAAGTACAGCCCCATCCAGGAGTGATATGTCAGAAAGAACTGAACTTGTATTCCAATTCTAGCTGACTATCACAGGAATTCTTATCATCTTTCCCTAATAGACCACTCATTGGTTCTCTAAGAATTAGATCCCGAAACACAGAAAGTCTGAAGTTGGTAAAGAAGTTGACCTGAAAATTAGTGCCATGCCATTTTAAGATACCTATTCTCAGGACCCCGGGACCCTTGAGAAAATAAAAGGACAATCTGAGCAGCTGATAGGCATACACACAAAACCCATCTCTTAGTCTGACACATTCTCTAATGTCAGCATCTTGCAATCACTCAACAAATAATTATACAGCATGGGGGTGACCAGTTAGCTCAGTTGTTTAGAGCATCATGCTGCTAACACCAAGGTTGCCGGTTCGATCTCTGCATGAGCCAATGTGAACTGCACCTTCCTTAAAAGAGTCAACTATGTCATTGTAGCATGAAAGCAGTGTGTAACCAATGGCCATGGCTGTTCCCCAATAAAATTTTTAAAATAAAATGAAATAATTAATAATAATAATAATAATTATTATTATTATTATTATTATTATTATGCAGCATGGACTATGCTAGACACTGTGGTAGCAACTAGAGATACCAACTCAGAATTCACAACCAAGTGGGAGAGATTGGCACGCAAATTTCTAACTGCATCTAATATATGGAAATACCCCAAAGGAGATATTTACGAAGTGCATGGAGCACAGGTACAGAAATGGCAGGAGGAAGGTGAGGTCAGAAACCATATTTTCTTTCGACTTGCTGCACATTTATTATCTATTTAACAAACACATTTTCTTTCCCCTTTGCATACATACATTTTCCCCGCCCTATAACCTGCTTTCCCAGCCAAAGATAAAACTGTTGAGGATTGGGATGTGCCTGCATGGGCAATGTCAGTAAATGTGGGAAAGAGTAAACGTTCCTCTGATATTATCAAATAGCTGACTTCCTGCCAGAGAGGCTGTTGTTCCGTGCTTGCTCTAGGCATCCATGCACCTAACAGGTAAAATGGCCATCACGGAACCCCTCCCCACCTTGCCTCAGAACCCACAACAGATACTGCAAGGATCTGCAATAAGACCGTTCCCTTCAAGACCTGAGAGCCAGATAAAGGGCATATATCAGATGTAAGCAAGGTGTGGTTCAAAGTTCAAGGGTAGGTCATGTCATTTTCACTTCTCTGAAGTTAAAAGTAGAAAGAAATGAGTCAAACCCAAACATTCTTCCTTTATAAGAAATTGAGATCAAGTAGTATAATCAAATGCTCAGAGCCCGTCACCCCCCTTCCTCTTTATTCTCCCCTTTTTGGAAAATGAGGCAGTATTATCTAATGTAGGGCTTCTCAGAAACACATAGTGTGAATCAGAAATACCTGGGAGAATTACTGATACTTGGAACGATCTGGATTTATGGGTCTTAATAGTAAATATTCGGGTGTTTCTAATATGCAAACGGCAGGGAGGATCACTGATCCAATAGGAAGGGCATGCCCCCACAATATGATCAGAGTATTGAGAAAGCTCCTAAAATCTTAGGTTAGGTAGCATTAATTAATACCCATATAAGGTGTAGCTAACCAAAGGAGGTTATAGTCAGAGTGTACTGTGAAGTGACTGGGCCATATTTGGAGTTCGGTGGGGAGATTCTAGAAATGTAGAAATGGGGAGTATGTTCCAGTGATGTAATAAAAAGATCACAGACCAGATTGTTAAGGAGACTTCATTTTAAGCTTATTTGGCAAGTCCCCTCATCTCTCTGGCCCTCAGATTCCACTTCTGAAAAAAGAGGGGTGTTCTAAATTCTTCTGAGGACCAAGTCAGCTATAAAATCCACTCCATTTTTCATTCTAGGACACAGGAGTTTCCCAGTAGGACAGTGAGAGCATATTGTGACCAATTAGAATAGGATTTGAAAGCCATCCTTAAATGTATGAAAGGCATTGGGGAAAGTAAGGGTTAGTTAGCTTGACTGTGCTCTGGAGGGCACAACCAGCCCCAATCAGCTGAGGTTATGGGGAGGCAGATCTCAGCTCAATATAATAGAAAACACTATGATTGTACCTAAGATAAGAATAGATCATCTTAAATTATAATGAGCTCCCTGTCGCGAGAAGTATTCCAGAAAAGGTTGTGTGCCCTTATTTTCATTTCCCTCCAGCCACAACCTATGAACTCCTTGAGGTCAAGCGCTTTACATTATACCACTCTATCTTCACTGGATAAAACTATACCTGGACTCCAGTGTATGTCCAGTAAGGATTGGTGGAATGTCAAAAATATTTAACAAACAATATGGGGCCAATCAGTCAGAATGGACACTGACACTTGGCCCTGTTCAGCCAGGTGATATCTCTTCAGTTTTTAGATCCTGTGGAGGTTCAGGAGGGACAGAATGATGGAGTGAGGTGGGTTTGGAGCAGTGCTTATTTTTAAATTTCAATATTTTAACACCATCATGCATACTGGATGAACATTGGTCCTCCCTTCGGGAATGAATAAATGAATGAATGAATAAATCAATCAATAAAGGCTACAGTGGAGAGATAGAAGATGGTAGGCTTGGATTCTAGTCCTGTTCCACCATTGATTGGCTGGGGCAGCTGAGCACATTTTTAGCCCCCTCGATCTCAGTTTCCTTCTCTCTAAACTGAGAACCACCATGCCCTAAGGTATCAATCACCATGAGACTTGCAGGAAATATCAGATACAAAGTTACATCGTGCAGTTAAATAATTCCGTTCCAATAATGGTTTTGATTATCAAATATGATATAGATATTTAAATGACTCTCCAGATGCAGCCTAATTCTACCACCCTTATCTTATCTCTTAAGTCCACTTCCCATCTTTCTCTACGAAGTGAGCAGGTAGTGTCCACTCCTGAATATTTCCACCCTAGCACCACTTGGGAAGGGTTCTGCTCTCCAGGGGCTTTCCCTGATGCTACTGTAGTTGCTAAGCAACAAGGAACGAAGCCCAAGCAAAATGTAACTGTGCCAGGAAGGGAATTCCAGGTCTGACAATGACTGGATTGTAGTTTTGGAACTTTTGCCTTCCTGGCTAAAAGAAATTCACTAAAGGAAGCTTTCTAGGCACAGGATTCCCAGGGCAGAGGCTCCAAGACGGTGGATTTCACTACTTGAAAGGCAGCAGCGTGAGAGAAGGAGCAAGCGTTCTTCTGGGTTTTCCTCGACTAGCTCCCTGGCAGATATTTTTTGTCACTCTGACTTCAGAGTGCCGCAAAATCCACAGCAAGGTTTGGACAGCTTCCAATTCCTAACTGAGTCTGAGGAGCTCGGTTATAGGGAGTTTATGTTTATATCATTGTGTGTGGCACAGGTGACAGAAGGAGGTCCTGAAGGAACAGGGAGGTCCAGGCTCTTCATTTCCCCCCAAGAATCTACCTACTTGGGCCATAACAGGCAGAGGTATGCACAGAAAGGTGTTACAGGGATGACTTGTCTAAATCGATACAAATTTCATGGAAGGATACTAGGGAGTCCCGTGGAAGGCAGGTATAGGGTATAGGAAGAAGAGCTAGGCCTCGTGGGAACAGGGCAGCTGCCAGGCAGTTCCTCTCTTTCTCTCCCTCTCTAGGGTCACCCTGACTCTTCCCTGTGCTTCTCTCCACCTATCTGTTCTATCCTCACAGAGACACATTTTCTCTGTAAGATGCTTGGTTTGGCTCCTTCACAACTTTGGCGTACAGCTAACTTTGGTTTCCCCTATGTTCCATGACAACATCAACTGCAATCCTTTTGTGTTCCATTCTCTCATTGAAAAATATCTGATTGCCTCCCGGTGCGTCAAAGGTGCACTGATGGTGACCATGACTGAGGCCAAGGGGCTGGTACACACACGACCCTACAAATTAGCATTTCTTCAGGAGGATTATGAAGAATGCACCTATGATGGGGCATGGGCTGGACTGGCACTCCAGGTATGTTTAGAATGAAGAACTAAAACTCTCAGCAAACTTACATGTTTTCAACACCAAGGTCATTTTGCAACGTGGGATGAACTTGGGCTTTGAAGTTAGACAGGTTTCGGTTTGACTCACGCTGAGGAAAACTATGCGAGCTGCTTCTCTGAGTTTCAGCTTCATCTGAAAGTGAAAACGGAAGCATCAACTCTTTAGGGCTTCAGTGAGGATTACATGCAGGTAAATGAGATAATGTGTGAAAAGTCAAGATTATGCTAGATTTTGTAGGAGCACAGGAGAGACATAATGTGGATGGGTGATAGATAGATGATAGATAGATAGATAGATAGATAGATAGATAGATAGATAGATAGATAGATACTGTATTTCCCCATGTATAAGACACTCCCGTGTATAAGACACACCTTAATTTGGGGGCCCTAAATTTGAGAAAAAATGTATTACATAAAGTTACTGAATTCAAGTTTTATTCATCATAAAATTCATATAACTCCTCATCACTGTCCAAACTCCCAACCATTAGCTTGCCCTCATCTGTGTCTGATGACGAATCACTGTCTTCATATATTGCCTTGTCTTCAGTTCCATGTATGGCATTTGAAATGTCACACTTCTTAAATGACTTGACAATGATCTAAAAACCAGTGTATAAGATGCACCCAGTTTTTAGACCCCAAATTTTTCGAAAAAGGGTGCGTCTTATACATAGGGAAATACGGTAGATGATATATTGTAGATATAGATACAGATATATCAATACATTTTTGTTGAGAACCTACTATATTTTACCTGTACTTGGTACTAGGAATATAAAAACTGTTAAGATATGTCCTTTACCTTGAGAACTTTCAGTCCAGTAAAGGAGGCCCATGTAACGTTTGAACTAGGCTGTCATTCCACTTTTTCTCTTAGTGGTTAAAACTGAAGGACAGAGAGCTTGTGGCTTATTCTTAACCTTTTTCCCAGTGCCAGCTCTAGCTATTAATAGCAGGAGAGTCCTCTGTACACAGCTCTTCCTTACCCTCTGGCAGCATACAATCAATTTTGGCAGATAAGATTACATGTGAAATAGTACCAACAACAACAACAAAGTACAATAGGTAATATAAAACTGCTGCTGCTACTGACAAATATGAAGACAAAGAAAAGATTTGCTCATAGGAAAGAGAGGAGGTGAGATGATCTTTCAGGAGCTGTCCATCCATATGAGGCCATGAAGTTGAGTACAAAAGAGAGACACACAAATAAGCTACAGTTAAAATAGAAGATTTTATGGCCAACGTGGAACACCCTGAAAAGAAACAGGACATACATGGAGAAAAAGCTGGGTAGTCCAATCTGGGTAACTTGGTTTTACCATGGAATATTTGATAAGAGTATAGACTTGACAGCCCATTACTGCTGAGTGGCTTGACCAATGTCATATGAGGATTGAAAAGACCTAATACTTACATGACGAGGACAGCTTTCAGAATGGTAGGAGGATGGCCATGGGCAAACATTAATTTGAACCCTGGGTTTATTCCAGACTCTGGGACTGGAAAGCACAGAATCACTCTTTGTCTCTTGATAGTTAAGCTATTCATGCCAGTGCACTTATCAAATATAGTACTATGGATCCTGACACTAGCCAGTTCTTAAAAAATGTCATTTGATTTAACCCCAGTGGCAAATGATCCAGCACGAAGGCCAGGGAACTGAACCAGCGTAGGAAGCCGAGACAAATAATTCAATGCTACACAGCCAGTCGTTGGTAGAATTGGACTTTAAAGCCTAGTAGTCTGACTCTAGAGCCTACCCTCTTACCAGCAGCTGTGTACAGCCGCTCTATCGCAGCACTGCCTAGCCAGGAAGCAGCACAGAGACATCTATACATCACCTCTTTAGAAGGTACTGAATGAGCTTGTTCATTTCAGCCTTCTAAACTAAATGAATCACAGTAACGTAGAAACTTCAACTTAGAGAGCTGGAAGGTTTGTTGGAGATCATTTGGACCAAGCAATTCATTTTGGAGATGAGGAAAAACTGAGAACCAGAAAGATAAGATGATTTCCCCAAATTTTCATGCAGGTGACAAAACCAGGTTTAGAAACCAACACGTTGGGCTACCGTTTCCAGAGCCTGTCCCAGCTGCCAGGCCTTGGTTGCACCCTCTGTGGGTCATCTCAGATTAGGAAAGAGAGAATTGAAAACTAGGAGGTTTAGCAAATGGGCGCCACAATGAGCCTTCAAAATAAAGATACCTGGACATGTTTTCTTTGAGAAAATAATTTCACATACACTTTTGTGATTGTCCATTTTTACTCTGAATTGTGGTCCAAAAGAAAGAAAATAGGATTGAATCTTTCACAGTTAGGCTGATACTCTCTCAGCAATTACTCAAATTTTTATCTTGTAATAATTTATAGTAAGAAGATATATTAGAGGAAATAGTAAAAGAAAACATTTTGAAAGGTTAAGAGTAGCAATATGTATGAACTCATGTATGGGGCATTTCTGAAAATCATTGGTAATTTTTTTTTGTAAAGCAAAATCAATTATTACAATGTCATATATTCATAGTGAAAGATATGTCATTGGTCCATCCGTCTATCCATCCATTCATATTGCAAGTCCTCGGGATTCAGGGCATGATGACAGACTCTACAAAATGTATAGAAAAGTGCAAGATGCTATCTCGCCTGGGAGACACCCTGAATCCAGACAGGCGCTCACAATCTTTAGTTTCAGGTCTGCAGAGAAGTTGACTGAAGATGATTCTCAGGTCAATCAGGAGTGATGACCAGTACAACAATTTGCATCTTTGCTTATCCAGACCCTCAGTTAATTTTACCAAGGTCATCCGCTTCTGGACATCTCTCATAGTATTATAAATGAACGAGTTCCCTTATAGACAGCAGTATGGGTACCCATAATTGATTATATTATCTATAATCAATCTGTATTATTTACTATTTAAAATGAGAAGAAACTGGTATGCAGAAAAAGTCCATAAGGCCCTGAAATTTTCTTCATTCATTCAATCATATATATATATATATATGTAATTTCCACCCTAGTT
Source organism: Hipposideros armiger (assembly GCF_001890085.2). Taxonomy (NCBI): domain Eukaryota; kingdom Metazoa; phylum Chordata; class Mammalia; order Chiroptera; family Hipposideridae; genus Hipposideros; species Hipposideros armiger. Next base: position 1,048,728 of record NW_017731539.1, read on the forward strand.
CTTCAACTTTTCAAGTCAATTTCTTCTCTCTAAACAAAGAAATAAGATGTGTAAAATACTGAGTACAGTGGCTGATATATAGGATGGCACGTAAGCAAATGGGAGTGGCTTCCATGTCATCTTACCTACATAGGTTATTTTATCTCTTTTGTGTAAACTATAATTTTTTGAAGTCACTCAAAATTCTGCTTGTGGTGATATGTCATCCTTTGGAAATTATTGCTATCTGCATCTAATGTTTTAACCATGGGAGCAACCTGTATATGGTTGCAGAGTTGTGATACATCATGCAATTATCTCAAGCCAATACGCCCAAGTTTGAAAGAACAAAGGAAAAAATGAAATGAGCAAATTAACAAGATTTCATTTAGTTTAACCTTAGTGCTTAAAATAAAAAGTTGGCTTGTATATAACGCTATTCTTCAAGTAAAGGGGCCCCCTACAAAAGTGATGACTAAGCCTTTTCTCTAGTGTGAAACACAGGTGATAGAAGGCAATTACATCTCTTATCTAAGTATTCAGACACTTAGTTGTGCAGGGCAGGTGTGAAAAGGATCAGAGTTAGTGCTATATCTGTTTAGAAGGTGTGGCCGACTTAAGGGGAAGAGTCCCTTGAAAGCAGTGGATCAGCTATAGAGGCAGGGCAAACTTCCAGCAGTGATATCAATGTTTAGTCACAACTGCAGTAAAAGGTCAAAGATAAAGTTACAGGTGTGACAACAGGTAGGCAAAGCATGGTGATAGTGAAGCCAGGGCAGTAAAATCTCTGCAGGTAGCATGTGAGAGACCTGTTCATGGCCTGGGAGAAGGAAGAGATTGTCAAGAGTAAGGCAGGGACCCAAATCTGGCAAAGGGATGGCAAAGCAAGTCAGGCCATTAGAAATAGTGACCATGGTTGAGGGGAAAGCAGAGGCAGAGTCCTCTGAACACACTGTAGAATGGTGATGTCCAAGAAGGTGTTTGTGTCTGCAAAACTCAAGTAGCGGGACCCTGGTGGGCAAGAGGCCCTATGGGGCAGTGAGTCATGTCCAGTGATCAGTCCTGGAATAGACCGTCCTGGCAGGAAACCGGATATGCAACACCGGGGCATGTGAGACTACTCCAATGTTACTGAAACAATGACCAGATTCTAAGCATCACCCTATTGGTTCAAGGGGAGAATGAAAAGACTACTTGAAGTTCTTCCTTAAATCATGTTGCTTTGATGTCTAGAGTGGGGTTAAATTTTTATGTGGAAATCAATGTGTCTATTGTGGAGAGGTGAAGAATACACCAGCAGAAGAATTGGGGTGGTGGGGTGAGAGATGGTGTTACAAAGACCCTTATACACTGTAAAGACAATTTCATTTATTTTAGGAAACAGATTCTACTCAAGGTCTTTTAGTTAACTGACTTGAGGAGTAAATAAAGGAAAATCTGGTAACGTGGAAAAACAAAAAATAAAAAACAGAATGATTGTATCACTTGTATAAATACAAGTATTCTCTCTGGCCCAGTGAATTTTAAGTGAATTAGAAAGAGAAACAAGCCCTTGGCTTCAGCAATTTGAAAATATTTATTGGATACCAACTTCTGCTTGAGGTTTTCCTTGCAATAGATTTCTCTCTTTTCTGCAACTCTTCCCAACAACTGATACCCCACTTGACAACCTTTCACATAAACTATTTTCTACATGTATCACCAATCCCTTTCTACAGTGCTTAGATCAGGTGCTTGTCTGCTTACCCCTCACTGCCCTAAAGGGCTGCCAGAAACATGGGTTCTACTGGAGAGTCAGAAGTCTTGGCCCTGGTAGGAAAGAGAAGCCCAAGCGAATGAGTGCAGGCCAGATCAGGACATTCAAGAGCTTTGTAGAGGGGAGGCCACAGCTGGTCTAATCACCTTCGACAGTGGTAAGGATCGGATGATTTGCAAACTCCAGCCAGGCCTCTCTGGTCCCATATCCCTTCTACTCTTATTAATATTCCCCAGCTCTCTCTACATGTCTCTGTTGGATAAACAGAATGTAAAGATAAGATTTAAGATGACTTCTAGTAGGCTTTTTGGTACATGGAGGGATTAGATAGATTTCTACTCCTGGCTGTAATGGAGTGTTTTGTAACATACCAACCCACCTGCTGAGAACAATGCACATCTGTTTGAAGGTATTTGTTCACAACCAAGGAAGCCAAAACATGAGTGCCAGAATACCGAAAAGAAGGATATGTCTTGATGAAAGCCTGATATTCTGTACCGTTTCTCCCCTCAAGACATTTGCTGATTCAGAAGTCCCTCATGGAGCAAGAGTGTGAGAAACCAAGCAGAAAATAGTAGCTAAAAGGTAGAAAGCTGAGTATGGTCTGACATTACAAGGCTGGGAAGATATTTTTTTTAAAATGTAGTTTAGGAATTCTAAGGCAGCTAAGACTTGAAGGGCCAGAGTCAGAGAGGGAAATATAACACACAGAAGTAAGCTCTTGTACTGCTTTTCCTTTTAAGGAATATGATGATTCCTAAGCAGCATGTAGCAAGAGGTTGAGAGATCCAGGAGAAAACACACTAAGAGGCTAAGAAATTAACAGAGCTTGCTGCAGCCAAAAATTAAGGAAAGAAAATATGACAGGATAGGCCCCATCAAGAAGGAAGGGTTCTGGTAAATAATTCCAGGCTTTCATTTGGAATCGTTGAAGGCCTTCCTCTTAGCAGTAAGGCTAAACTAGAAAAAGACTAGGCCTTACAATGATAGAAGCCCAACTCCAAAATAATTTAATACCTGATTAAATTAATGTGAACTGCCTAAAAGAGTAAAAAGTACATTCTCTGTGGAAGAAAGTAACACCAACCAGAACTTCTGTAATTTTTATGCACAATGTATGACATTAAATCAAAACTTCCTAGGCATTCAAGCATATAGAAGAAAAAAAAAAGAAACAATAAAAACTGAGTAAAGTTGCTGTAGATTGCTGAGTTATGAGTCATGGACTGTGAAATAACTGTGATTAACATATTTAAGAAAAGTTGCAGAATTTTACCAGATCCATACTTTTCATTAAAAAATAAGAAACAAAAATTCTAGAAGAAAAAAAACCCAGTGACAGAATGTAAGGTCTCTATAAATGGGTTTAATGGCAGATTAGATACAACTGAAGAGAAAATTGGTAAACTGAAAGTTACGTCAATAAAAGATATCCAGACTACATAGACCAATAGAAAATACAGAAAAGATATGCATGGAACAGGAACTATATAGCATAATTTAACATATTTCAAAGGATTAAAACATTTTAAAGTTCAGAGGATGATCTATGACAAACCATAATTAACTAGAAATTAATAACAAAGAGATAACCCAGAAATAACATGTATTCCATATGTTTGGGAATTAAAAAAATATACTTAAAATAGCTCATGAGTCAAAGAAGAAATTGCAGTGATAGAATAGAGCTAAATAATAATTAAAATACAACAACTGGAAACTTTTGGAATGCAGCCAAAGTCATTCTTAGAGTGAAATTTACAGCCATAAATTTATGTAATAGAAGAGTAGAAACTGAAAAGATCATTGATGTCATTATCCATCTAAAGAGGTTAGGGAAAAGAACAGCAAAAGAAACCTATACAAGTAGAAGGAAAAGAATAAATAGAGATAAAAAATAATAATCACAGCAGAAATTAATTTTAAAAAGACAACAAATATACAGTAAATTAACAAGCTTAAGGGTGGCATTTTGAAAAGGGTTACATAGTGTCTTGTACACTCACTTGTAGGCTCATGATTCATAAGTTTAAAATAATTTTTCCAGGTAGAATATACCTAGATTTTCTTACCACTTTCTTGCATGCATGCATTTCTGAGATTTTTTTGAGTCATTATTTAAATTAAAAAACATAGCTTTGGGTTTTACAAAACAAATTGTTGATAAGCTCATTTTAAATTATATGTTTGGGTTTGTATATATTTGTGTTACATAAACAATACTTTTAAATGCATGTATATATTTATATATATGAATAAAGTTTCAATTCAAATATTTTTACATTTGTTGGGCAATGGAAATAGAGTAGAAAAGAAGACAGGTATAATTTTGACTTTTCTCAGATTTATAGTCTAAGGTGTGCTTATGTGGAGAAAGAAAAAAAAAAGAAACAAAAGAAGGGAGGAAGGGAGAAGGAAATGTTTTCTCATACTTTAGAGGCAAAGGCAAGAGGAAAAAATTATTCTAAATTAATCAGACTTTCATCATTTATTTTCAACCTCATAGCCCCTTCTCTCTTTCTATTACCTGGTTAATTCAGATTATCAATTTTGATTTTGTTTACACTACATGTATCAACTCTTTTCTATCTTATTCTGCCTGATTTTGTAACCTAAACTTTTTAGAATTTTATGTATTCCCCTAAAATCTTCATTTGAATAATTTGCATGCTTCTCAGAGGAAGGGTTCTGAGTGAAGCCACAACTCTTAACATGGTACTAGCTGCAGATTGGGCATTGGATAAATACTTGTATTACGTAAGTATTTGATACGTTTTTGTTGTCTTAAACTCTACATAAACTACAGAAAATTAAGGTCTTGGAAATTAAAACAAAAATTTAAAACAATTTTAAAAACATGTACATGAATATATATTTGAACAGACAGGAAGTAAAAATGGAAAATACTTTTCTTCACAGTGCAGCGGGGATATTGGAGTCCAACTAGACTTACTTTCTTCTCAACACCATTGTTTATCCTATGCTGTTTCCCATGTCCTTTCCTCCTCTTCTCTGCCTACATATGAGTGCCACCTTTCTTTTGGGCCTTGCTCAAGCCTCATCTCCTCCCAGAAACCTTCCACTAAAGCCTTAATCCTCTAAAGAACCACTGAATTATCCATCTTTATCATTTATTGGCTCTTCAAAGTTCCTACTTGTTTGTCTAGGTATCTGTTCACATGCATATCTTGTCTCTAACTGGAAACCCCTTCACTGAGGAAACATCTATATAAGATGTTATGGGACATACAAAGAAAACGCATGTCCTGCCACTCACCCATGTACACACATTGATCTCTGATGGTCTCGGGTCCAGTTGTTGCTTAATTCTAAATAGGACTTGTGGTAAATACTGCTTGTGCCCTGATATCAATTCACTCATCAGTCCCCAAAATAATAGAATCTGCACATTTTTGATGAACACTGGAAATAAAGATTATACTTCCATACTTCTTCGCAGCCATGTGTGGCCAGGTGATTCTGGCCAATGTGATGCTAGTAAAAGTGGTATATGAAATTTCAGCAAATGTTTTTCCTGGCATTTGTTTTCTCTGTTCTAACACCTAGAATGCAGGTGTTGCCATCTTGGACCATAAGGTGAGACCATGCATGATAAATCAACAAGGAGCCTGATACTTAGAGCACGATACCAGTCCAGAATCACCTTCCTGGATTGTACATGAGAAACTGTTCTCTTGCATTTTTGTTAGTTTAGGGTTTCCTTTACTCATTGCCTAACCTACTTCTAACTAATCAGGGCTTTTCATCAGGAAGTCATGCTAATATTTCTCTACCTGGATAAGCTCATAGCTTATTATTGATAATGACTTCTCAGGATTTTAATGATCACATTAGACAGAGGTAAAATTTCATTGTGCTTGGAATCCCAAGTCAGTGTATACTTCATACTTTTGTTTTTTTAACTAGGAACAATTTATATTATTATAGGGCCCTTCTTAGCCCACATTATCTGCCTCACCAAATGAAATTACTGTCTAGAGACTGATTTCATTGTTTTAAGATCCTGTCACCAGAGGTTTCCTGTTAAAATATTAGTTTGTGCCTAAAATGAATATGCAATGCTTACACTTTAGGTTAACGTTCCCAAAGTGTCTAAAGCTGGCATATAGGGAATATCAATTTTAATTTTACTTCTAAAGTAAAGTTTTAGTTCTAAAGATAATCAATAGTTAACTGAAGACATATCTCTTATGACAAAGTTTCTGTGGTATAAATCATGAGTTCATCTTTAGGGTTCTGGGTAAAATTAAAAACAAGACAGTTAGGTAACATGGGACTAATTCCTGAGAATTCCTAAAACTGCGAGGGGTTTCCCATTGCAGCTTCCCATGCTCCACAGCCTTTCCCAGGCTCTTTAGCTAATATTTTTCTTTCTCTTATGTTCCCTATACTCCAAGTACTCTGTTTTTCAAGGGAAAGCTGGTAATCATATTAATTAATCTATCTTAGACTGTTAATGACTGCCTTGTATACATATAATAATGTTAACTCCTCCCTCTCATTGCATGTCCCCTACCGTGGGGGTGCTGAGCACTAGCCCTGTCCTACTGTGGTTAGTGGGGGGCGGGGAGGAGTAATAATAGTGTGGGAGTGTTTCTTGGAATAGTTACTGGAGTCCCAACTCAGAAGCACTTCTCTTATGCCTCAGTAACATTTTCCTTAGGGGAACTCCTTGAGAAAAATCAACACTAGGAAGGGAAGAAAAGGGGTAAAATTGAGGCCAATTATAACTTAGGCATCTGGCTTCACCATTCAAGACACACATTGCTTTGCATCAACCTGTAGAAGGACAAACACTAGTTGGAAGTGATCCAGCCAAAGTCCTTCCTGAACAAGGTAAAAGGGCTTCTGGCGACCCCCGGACCAATTGGGTTTGTCTTATAACAAAAAAAAAATTCAGATGATCTTAGGTGGCGGTTAAGTAGTTATTGAAAGTGATGGGGAATTTGGAATTTGTGCTGAACCCACTCTAACATTTATATTTTATGTTTTAAACTCGCAGATATTTTAAAGAATAAATAAAGATGAAGAGAGATATCCTGAGAACGAATTGAGGAATTAAAGGTAACGATGAATTGCTATTCTTTTCATGTGTTATCTTTTGTTTTTGGGTGAATATAATTTGTATAATATGATCTTTATAAAGACTGACCTAAAGACATTCATCTATAAATTTCCCCATATTTACTTGCATCCCAGGGAAACTTGGCATAATAGAAAGAAGTTCTGCAGGGCTGCATAGATCCAAATCTCAATTTTGTTTCAGACCTTTTACTAGTTCCATAGTCACATGTCCCTTACTTAACATTTTTGAGACTCAATTTTCCTTTCTGTAAATAATATCTGTTCTCATAATGGTTATAAAGTTTAAATAATGAAGAAGTATGGGCAAAACAAGTCGAGCGCATTGCTCCTCTTCAACCCCATTACAATGTCTGAATCTCAACCAGAAGCCACTTGGAGCAGGTGTAGAGCTGTCCCTTTTTCCTGTCATGAACCCACCAGCTGGGACCATGAAAAGACACTGGTGATGACGTCAGGAGTTTTTACTACTGTTCTGAGACTGGAACATCCAAGATCATCATCTTGAAGCCCAGAATTGTGGTGAAAGCAGATGTCTCTCTGGGCACATCTAAGCCTCAGCTTGGTGAGGAATGGAGTACATGGTCTCATGAGGTTTTGTGTGTCCTCTAATTCTTTGCACAGCAAGCTTTGTCTTGGTTATTTTGCTCAAGCCACTGCAGCAGATCTGACCCAATTTAGCTGTTACCATTTCCTCCTTGCAAACATGAAGCTCAGAGGGGGCCAGGGCTGTTGTGCTACTTTTATAACTTGCCTGATGTTTGCCTGCCTTCTCCCATCTCCTGAGCGCCATGGAGCCCAGCTCATCCAGGCCCTCTCAGTAGCTAGTTTGTGTTGGATCAGGGTTTTCGTGTGTCTGCTTGTCACTGTCCAACCAATGAGTTGACTGTGAGTTGAAACAATTGGTTGCCTACTCGGTGTGATATGCAGGTTCCCCCCACCTCAAAGAGTTCTCTCCTAGCCTTCACAGTGACCTATATTTCCATTTGAGTCACACCTCAGAGTCTCCAGAAGGCATCTCATAGATGAAATATACAGATCACCTCGGGAAGACTAAAGGGTGGGGCAGTTTGCACAGTAACATCCGTTAATCCATACATTAGCACAAATTGCTTATCAGATTAGCTGTCTATATCTTTGGAAATCTGGAAGTCAAGAATGGAGGGAGAGGAGTGGGATACAAGGCTGGCAGGGTTAGATGAGGGAGAGAAGGAAAGAAGGCACCTGGATGTTGGAGCTCAGTCCCAGGTGAGTGTCTACGGTGGGGCAGGTGGAAGACCCAGTATCAGAATAAGGCTACTGGTTTCGGGGAAAGGGCCCTAAAGATATCATGTTAGTGGTTAACTATGGGTGGTAGGAATATGGACAAATGCTTCTTTCTTCTTTGCACTTTTCAAATTCTCTAAAAACATATAATGTGACAAATGCCAGAAAAAAGGTATTCACTCTACTCTACAGGCATTTTAAAGGTTGGATTTCTAGGATTCTATGCCTGACCTTCTGTGGTTGAGAAAAGAAAACAGATAAGCACCACAGGGATGGTTATAGTCTATGTAGGCTTTACTGCCTTCTCCAGGGTTTCCTTATATCACAGTTGCCTTGATCTGTGTGCCTCTGTGACACGTATGTGTCTATCATTCCACTTTCATTCTGAGCCCGCTTTGCACCCCTTGAGATACCCCTGCTGTCACATGAAACCTTCATTCCACCTTCTCCAAAATACAATTTTGGTTATTTAATTAAAATACTGTTCATAGAACATTTATTTTTCCTGGCAGAATATCCCCTACAGCCATAGGCTGAACTTGAGACTTAGCCAAGTTTTAGTGATTCAGTGAAAGTGGGACCATTGGCCAGAGATCTAGACTTAACTGTTTCATTTCTTCACTATCTTTTCACTCTGTATAGAAACATGTTGTCTATACAGAACCACCTTGATCAGACAATTCTGGTAAAAAATGCATTCGATGAGACAAAACCGGTGTAGGTATCTACACGGATGGATCCAAAGCTTCTTTTCCCTTTCTGTACCAATTGTCTGAAGCTGTCCATTTGTGACTGGCAGTGATTTGGTCAACCATGTTATTCCAGCCAGCTTCAGGTTGAATCCAGGCAGCCCAGTCCAAAATGGTCAATTAAGCCAGGATGTCAAAGACACGAACTGGAGTTCTAGCTTGGATACTAGGTAACTAGACCTTCCCCAGCCACAGTTTTCTCATCAACCAAAATGAGGATCAAAGTTCCTGCCTACTTAATCACTTGACTGTCAGGATCAAATTAAGTTATGAATATTGCAGTCCTCTGAAATTTTAAATGCTGTATACGTGGATGGTACATTTATTAACAGACTGGTCATTGTCTAGTCTAATCAGATCAACCAAGCCTCAGAAGGAGAGAGCTAGTTACCATGTAAAAACAGTCTGCTTAACAGCCATCCCTAGTGTCTAATTTGCCACTTTTCCCCATTTCTACTCCTGTTTAGCCCTGGAAACATTGCAAGTGATTTCCATCTGATTTAGGGAAGTAATGGAGCAAAGAGACTATCTGTAAACATAAAGAATACAATGGGAAACGTTATGTGTGTATATAAAGAAAGAGAAATAAAACCAGGAGAAAAAAACTTTACAGCTTGTCTCCACTGAATTATAAAATTAGTGGATGAAGAGTATGTTGTTACATTTTTATATTTGCGTTTTGCCAATGGAAGACCTCATAACATTTTTACAGTACCTGTAGATTTGGCTCTTCTGCCTGTCACATGGATTGAAAGCTAAGCCTCCAGAACTGGGGACTGCTGGGACCTGGGCCAATTCCAGGGATGGAAGAAAGTCTGAAGTGGCGATGGGCCAGCCTTCTTAGGAATCTTTGCCTGGCACAGAATGGAGCAGGTGCACAGCATCAAGTCTGATTGAGCTGTTCTTGCCTAGGCTTCAATCAGACTCTTAAAGATGCTCTTCTTGGAAACACATTGTCCACTCTCCATCTTTCTCATTTGTATTCCATCTTAAAAAAGGAAACCAGGGCCGGCCGAGTGGCACGATGGTTAAGAACTGGCTTGGGACGTCAGAGGGCCCCAGTTCGGATCCCACATATGAGGGCCAGTGACACTGCCCTTTACAGCTAAGATGCTGAACAACAGCTCAACCTGGAGCTGGGCTGCCATGAGTCACTGGCGATGGTGTAGGCTGCAGCCCCTGTGGCAGTGGGTTGCCATGGGCTACCGTATGTAGCCAGCAGCCAGCGTGAGTGGCCAGCAGCCGCAGTGAGCAGCCGTCCAGAATCCAGCAACTGATCTGCCTCACCTGGGAAGAGCGCAATGATGGTGCCAACTTGGGCCAGTGAAGCAACGTCCTCCACAACTAGACTGAAGACCAAAACGACAGCAACTTGTCTGTTCCCCTTCCCCCAATTCCCCAGCACTGTTCCCATCCCCCCAATTTCCCAATAAAAATCTTAAAAAAAAAAAAGGAAACCAAACCACAACAAATCAAATGATAATTAATATAGGCCTTCGTGATTCCAACCAACCTTGGTGCGTATTCTTTATTGCTCTGATATTGTCATTCTAATACATTTGACTGGTTGCCGACTTGGCATTTGATCTATATCTGAAGGAATGTTGCCTGTGCATGGCAAATGTGGTTAATTTGTTTATCCAGTTTGCTATGGACTGAATTGTCTCTCCACAATATTTATATGTTGCAGCCCTAATCCTCAATGTGACTATATTTGGAGATAGGGCTTTTAGGTGGTAACTAAGGTTAAGTGAGGTCATAAGTGTAGGGCCTTAATCTGATGAGATTGGTGGCCTTATAGAAGAGGAAGAGAGATCTCTTTCTCTACCATGTGGAGACACAGCAAGAAGGCAGCTGTCTGCAAACCAAGAAGAGAGTTCTCACCAGGAGCTAAATCAGCTGGCACTTTGATCTTGGACTTCCCAGCTTTCAGAACTGTGTGATAATACATTTCTTTTGTTTAAGCCACCACAGTTTATGGAATTTTGTTATGTAGCATGAATTAACTAATGCACATAAATTGATTGGGTTTTTTTTTTTCTGAATCAGTTAAGAAGGATCAATTTGGCTATTCAATTATAAAGTCATCTCTGTTTCCTAAATAAGCTAACTGTTTACACATTCAGAAAACAAAAGGGGGGATGATAGTTGATTCTGTACCTTGATATCCAAAGGGATTGCCTAACTTGACAATGTTTGCCCAATGATGAGTGTCAAGCCAGCTCTTAGCACTGGGGCCTGCTGGATCCTATTCTAGTGTGCTTGTTACCATGCCACAAACTTAGACACCCTCAAATCCAGGGCCTGGAGCATGGTGCCAAAATAATCTCTCTAACCATAACTCAAAATTCAAAAACCATAAAGAGAGGATTGATAAATATGCCTGTGTTAAAAAAATTTTTTCTGCACAGCAAAACAAAGCAAACCAAAACCCTACCATAAGCAAAGTCAAAAGGCAAATGACAGACTAGAAAAAAGTACTGGGCAACTCATATCACAGACTAAGGACCTGATAGGAAAATGGCAAAAGCAAATGAACAGACAGTTCACAGCTAAAGAAATGTAAACATCTTTTACATATATGAAAATATTTTCTCTACATCCCTCATAACAAGAGAAATGCAAATTTAAATTTCACTGAGATGTTATTTTTCACCTAGCCCATTGGCAAAAGTCCAAAAGTTTAATTATATATTCTATTGCAAGGCTATGGAGCAACAGGCACTCTCATTCATAATAAAAGGGGAAATTAGCACAACAAGCCTTTTGTGAGTAAGTAACAAATACCCAAAACTATAAGTGAACATTCTTTTTGACTCAGATTTTCATTTATGAGAATCAATACTATAACTTACAGAAGTGCAAAATGACTTTTGTCCAAAGTGATTTATTTCAGCATTGTTTGTAAGAGTAAACAACTGGAAATAACCCAAAGGTCCATCAAAGGAAAACTGTTCAAATATATTGTGGTATAATTGAACAATGGAATAAACTAAAACCAGAAATAGAAGAATGAAGACCTCCCTATGTAGTGACATCAAAAGAGCTCCAAGATATATTGTTAGCTGAATAAAGCAAAGGATGAATATTCTGTGAACTTCCCAAAATGAAATATTTACATAGACCTTAATAAACACTGGAAGATACACAAGCTTGTCAGTGGCCTATGGGGATGGGTGGATATGGGGCCAAAGGAAGGATTTAGACTTTTTAAAAAAACTTTATTGGGGAACAATGTGTTTTTTCCAGAACCCACAAGTCAAGTTGTTGTCCTTCAATCTTAGTTGTGGAGGGTACAGCTCAGCTCCAAGTCCAGTCACCATTTTCAGTCTAGTTGCAGGGAGTGCAGCCCACCATCCCATGTGAGAGTCGAACTGGCAACTTTCTTGTTAAAAGCAGATTTAGACTTTTGACTGTACATTTACTTAAAATAATTTTTGGTTTTTGAACCGCATGAATATATTACCTTTCCTAATTTAATAAAAATAAATAAAACAAGAGAGAGAGAGGAGAAAAAAATCTACGAGGGGAATCTAGAATTCCCTTCAGTAACCTGTGCCACTTTGTTCTATTTCCTGTTGTGAAGAAGTTCATCATTTTTAGTTTCAGGGTAATAACTTTATTTGACTGCTCACAAAGTACATATAGAACCAGCTATTCACCACATATTGCAAAAGTATAATATTTAAAAAAAGTTTCCAGAAACTGGAAAGTACAACTCCTGGGTAAACTTTCATTTGCTGACTATCTGTGGCATGATATAATAGAAATACATGCCTTAGAGGCAAATCACATTTGGGTTCAAATCTCATGTCTGCTACTAACAAGCCTGTGTGCTTGGGTGAATACCTTCATGTCTAAGATTTCAGTTACTGCTCTTAAAGATGGTCATAGTAGTAAAATCCATAGCAGTAGCATTGAGTGTCCATTGGAACCATCCAAGTTAAAGATCTGACATTGCTAGACTTGTCATAGATGGTGGCTCTTACTAGATAATTTCTATATTGACTGTCACTGTGAAAATTCTACAAAGCTAACAGGTATTAGCAAAATAAAGGCTGTCTACAGAGGTCAGCAACATCTCACCCATCTGGAATTTCATTACCCTAATCTCACTCACTTTTAGAACACAGAACACAGAAACAGAAAAAAGCAAACAATTGCTCTCCGTAGCAAAATAGATTCTACAAATACCTACATGAAAGTCTGAGAATTTGACTCTTAGAAGAGCCCCTTGAAAGTCCCCTATAGAGCTGATGTGGCGTAGATTTCATGGCAGTGGGAAGAATAGAATTAGAGAAGGGGCTAACACAGTGATATGCTGCCCAGTGACAGTGACAGATCATGGTCGAGAGAAGAGCTATATAAAGCAAATATAAGAACTTAAGAGCATAGCAGTTGAGAGATTTTATCTAGGAACACATGTCTACATACTCCAAAAAGTTGTTGGGACCTTGCCAGGTCTGCAGCAAGTATTTATATATTAGGTTTGAAAAGGTAGAAAAAGATAAACACTTACATTAAAAATGGTTAAAATAAAAATAAATCTTGATGCTTAAATACTTACTTAGATAGCTCAACTCTCTTAAATTACTCATTCTCTGCATTATTTCACCAATAGCTAAAAATTTCACTGCATTCAGTACCTAAAGGCTCATTAGAAACAGAAACTCTAATGGAAAAGTCTGGGCTGAGGTGAATAAAAAAAACGTTTAACTATAACTCGAAATAAGAAAGTTCACAATAAATGGGATATTGTCCTTATGTGCTCATGGAAACCCCGGTAAATAAACAGAACCTACTTACCTATCCTGCCTTTGATTTAAAGCGTATGCATGCATAGAGCATAGTCTGTAATATTTTCCACCAGTCTATCTACTCAAGTTATTCCGACTTGTTTACATTTTGGAAATCCAAGAGCTGAACAATGACTTTTGCAAGTTGCAAATTGCTTTAAGGGCAAACACTTCAGTTGTTGTGTGTGTAACTTGGTAAATGATACCCTTTTTTGAAGCCATGGAGCAGAGATCTTAATTCCTGTTGAGCCTTTGTTTATAGAGACCAAGGCATAATGGGGGGGCTTGCCCCCGCCCCAAATGTTGCTGTCATCCACTTGGGATAACTACAACTCTCCTCAGCAAAAGAACCACAAGAAATTCTGCCACATTTTCCAAACAAGCAGCAATCAAACTGTCAGTGCGCCCTCTGCATCACATATTTTGTGGATGACATATGTGGCTATGTTCTTTTGGGTCAACATTCCTCTTTTACTATGTGGAGTCCCCAGTTACTCTGCAAACAGTCGTGCCACTGCTGTGGCTGCTGACCGGAGGGACTGTATGACAAGATCCAGGGAGTGTTTATGATGGAAAGTGACAAGTCACTTTTATTGTTGTTATTATCATCATACAAACAAAATAATAACAAAGACTCAACAAACTCTTGTTAACTGAATTCCACTTCAAGAATAGAGTACTGATCCGTATGCCCTGGGTTCCTTGAATTGATGCTGGGGGTTTCATGTGTGTGTGGGGGTAGGGGGCTGGTGGGGGGCAGGTAGGGAAAATGTAACCAGGATCATCTGGGGACTTACTCCACGTGTTCCTGCACATCTCTATACCTTTACCCTCATCCTCAATTTATGTGAATAAACTCTTGTAAGGAAGTGGATTTAGGAGAAAGAAACAACACTCAGATTATTGTGATATAATAATAAATATATAATATAGGTGATAATCCATACAATAGCAAACATTTATTGAATGCATTCTATGCACTGGACACCCTCCTAATTTCTACCCTTTCCTATATGGTTGCAACCTTTTCTCCATGATGAATACAATGAGTTGATATTATAGTTTGGAAATTAACTGCAAGAGGTCATCCACATTTTTTTCCTTATCCCCTTGCGATAATGTTTTATATTTTCTTTCTTTTTTTTCTGTCTGACTTTTTTTTCCTTTTTTAAAAAACTTATTATTATTAGTTTCAGGTTTACAAAACAATGCAATAGTTATACTTTTCACTTCTCACAAAGTGACAACCCCCCTCCCCCATCCACTGCTCCTCACCCCGATATCATACATTTCTATTACAATTCCATTGACTCCATTCCCACACTATATTTCACATCCCATGACTATATATGTATTAAATTATAGTTGACATATAATATTATTCAATGGCCACTTCAGGTGTAGAGTGCAGTGGTCAGGCCTCTACACCGTCCATGAAGTGGTCTCCCTAACAAGACATGAGACCATCTGGCCCCCTAAAAAATATTTACAACATTATTGATTATATTTCCCAAACTGTCTTTTCTATCCCTGAGGCAATAT
>NW_017731539.1:1064538-1112042 GCF_001890085.2 Hipposideros armiger
AGGTGCAAGAGACAGAGATCTGGGGGGCAGCAGGTGGAGAGGCAGGGGCTATGTCCTCAGAAACAGCACTGGTGGAGGTGGGAGGGCAAACTGGTAGTCCTAAGAAATCCCTGTAATACGCTACAACTCCCAGAGCCAATCCATTATACAAAAATAGAGAAAATAAATTCATAGCTACATTATGCAATGAGTATCCTCATGCAAGCTTACAGTGTCAGTAAAGTAGGTGCTTCTGTGTAATTTGTGTCTCCAGAGGAACTATTACCTGAGGCCAAGGGACAGGGTTCTGTGTCATAATTTCTGTGCCCTTATAATATCCAGCATCATTCCAAGTACAGAGGGAAGAGCTCAGTTTACATGTATTTACACGTGGATTGGAAACATAAGGAGCTTTGATAGGCTTGGCAGGACCTGGAGCTTGGGGCTTTGCTGGTGCTGGCCAAAGGCAGAACTATGGGTCAAAGGAGATTGAAGAGCAGTGCTGTGTGGGAGGGAACTGGGGACCATCACAGAAAACCAGCTCTCCTAAACTATTTTCCCACGCCAAGGCCCCACTCCAGTTGCAATGCCCTGAACCACCCACCCTGAAAGCTGGGAAGCCTGTATCGTTCCCACTCACTCTCCCCCAACTCCAAGTGCTTTTCATTAAAAGTAGACAAAAGTTGAGGCTGGGTGATGTGATTAATACCAACCTGTCTGGAGGGCACCTCCATCACCCCACAGTCTTCCCATTTTTCTTAGATGTTGAGAAAATGCTTTTCACAGCTATGATGACACAGCCAGAAATATCACCTTTTGAAGACATCATAACTGTGAGATATGACACTCTTTCGGCTGTTAGAAGGTTATTTGCCGTAGCCATTAAATACAGCCCTGTCACTCCCACTCACCTGAGCCATATTTCCTCCCTCAATAGATTATCCATAAATACAGGCTCAGGTACAAACAGAAATAATGAACATTCACAGCTGAAGAAGACATGCACAGACAAACCGGGCCAAAGGGCAAGCTTTCCCTCTGGGAGGGGGGCGGTTCTTCCCTGGAATAGGCTCAGCAGAGCCCAGAGGCCAGGCCTCCTGGAGGGGTCTCAGATGCTCAGGTCAATGCAGCTTCTCCAACATCCTAGTAATGCAAAGCCCATGCCTCAAAAATGCCAAGGATGTGCCAGACTGCCCACTTGGTGGTCCAACCTACTTGGCTGCGATTTGATCATTAGAATGAGTGAGTTGTAGCAGCTGATCTAGTATTTAACTGCAGTTAATATTAATATTGCTGACAATGCATTACATGTGTATAGCTTCTACAATGTCTAAAGCACTTCATAGGTAGGTAGTACACTCATTTAATCAAATATATACAGGCATATCTCGTTTTATTGCACTTCACTTTGTTGTGCTTCACAGATGATGCATTTTTAAACAAATTAAAGACAAGACCCTCCACCAGAAAAAAGACTACAACTCACTTTTTTGTGATACTTTATTGCGGTGGTCTGGAACCAAACCCACAATATCTTCAAGGTATGCCTGTATGATTAATATATGTGCAAGTGTAATTATGTATAATTATACATAACGATATACATTAATATATAAATCTAACATACATGTATATTTATGTATTTGCTGTTGTTTTTCTAATCCAGATACATTATGAAGCATCATATGCGTGCTTAGCACTTCCTAGGAACCTGGTGAAATACAGAAAAATGTATAGCAATTTAGCATTAAACTAAAGCCAAAACCTTTACCCTATGCTAGAGTGAGAGAACACTACTGTATAATTAATGGAGGCTGTGTAGCACAGGTGACTAATTGTTTGCTGCTTGGAGAGAAGGGTGTTCAACAAACTGCAGGGATGGACAGGACTTTAGTTTGGTTCCGAGAATGGGAAGTCTACAAAGGGCCTTTATCTGGATTCTGAAAAATGGAATCTCTGTAGAGAATTCAACAGGTCATCCCAAGGGGTGAGTAGGAAGACAAGAGAACAGGAGTATCCCAACATATATGGGAATATGTGCTGGAAGAAAACAGAATGCCTGAATTGCTCATGACACTTCCCACACTGAGGGAAATAAGTGGGAAAATTAGGCCTTAGCAACAATGTATAGATTTGTGTGATGCTGCGATGCAATGATTTCCAAAAATAATCTACAAATCCAGAAACTTTTCTTGTTAGCAATGGCTTATGTTCCATAGTCTCACCTAAGTGAGATAAAATCCCTGGGAAAAACTGTGAGAGATACAAAACTTAGTGTCATTTCACAGCTCAAGATACATCTGTCCACCATGGAGGAAAAATGTTAGCCTATCTATGAGTTGTGTTTTTGTCCACAAAGCCCAAATTTCACCAAGCTGATGTTGCGTTTGATTAGCCAAGCAGATACGCCTCATGCTGAGGCTCCCAGTCAATAACAGGAGATTGTATTCAACAAACATGAATTAATTTCATAAGTTCATATTTCCATTGGTCAAGTATTTTCCTGTGGCAATAGCTCTGTTTGTAGAACAAAGTATTATTAGGTCCATTTTGACACTAGACGTACATGACGCACATATGTGTGGGCTAAAAGTCTCATGTACTTCACCAGCTTCTGATCTTTAGGATATTATCTATCTTGAAGCTACAATAAACACATACAATTTATACAAATATGCCTATAAATGTTTTATATATAATATATATCCATATGTATGAATAATATATTATATATGTGTGTGTGTATACGTATAATATATATATAATATGGGAGAGACAAGGAGAGAGAGAGAGAGGGAGAGGGAGAGGGAGAGGGAGAGGGGGAGAGAGAATTTTGACTCTCAACTGCTCAGTTTTGACCCTCAACTGTCTATCACCACACAGTAGCTGGGACGATTCTTTTGAAAGGTAAAGCAGTTCTTGTCAGTCCCCTGCTCCAAGCCCTCCAATGGCTTCCCATTACAGTTAGAATAAAACCCAAAGTCCTCACCACAGCCTAGAGGGCCTCTTCCTGCTTGTGATTGCTTTTGTTCACTCCACCCACATTGTCCCTTTGCTGTTCTTCAAAGATGCCCAGCACATTTCTGGCCCAGAGCATTTTCCCTGCATGTCCCCTTTGCCTGGAACACACGTCCCTTGGATCTTCACATGGCTCACTCCCTTACTATATTCAGATCTCTGCTTAAAGGCCACCTCCTCAGGGAGGCCTTCCCTGGTAACCCAACTGCGATTGTCCCATGTGCTTCTCTGGTCCATTGCCTTGCTATATTTTGCTTCACAGGAGTTAGTACAACGTGACATTTTATAATGCATCTATTTTTTACTCATTTAACTTATAAATCTCCCAAATGGGGATGTCAGTGCCCCAAAGGAATGTGTTCTGTTTCAATTTTTTTCTGTATCTCTGGCATATAGATGATATTCATTAAATGTTTGCTAAATGAATAAATAAATAAATAAAGAAAGAAAGAAAGAAAGAGTAATTTAATATCTGTTGGCTTATTTGTTTATTTACTTACTAACTGATTTATAATTACCACCATAAATCCACTGCCCAACCTGAGAACTAGAACGTTATCAGAAACTGTCATCTGCCTGTGTTGGCTGCTCCCTCCTTCACACACTCTGTCCTCCCATCCAAGGTAATGCTTATCCTGAACCTTGTATTATAATTTCCTTCCTTTTGAAATACAGCTTTATTACGTATATGTGTGCATTGAAAATTGTGTATTGTTTAGAATACATTGTTTCATTTTACCTGATACTGAATTTCATTTAAAAAGAATGTTGTTCTACATGTAATCGCTTTCCACTCAATTTTATATTGTTTAGATTCATCAATATTATTTTGATACTTCGATATTAGTATATTATTTCAACACATGTCTGTGGTCCACTCATTTTCACAGTTATATAGGAGTAATCTATTCTGTGACTGTACTACAGTTAGTTTTCACATTGTCCTTGAATGAGTCTTCCAGGATGGTCTTCTCCCTCAAGAGTTGAGGAAATCCGGCAGAGTCTTTAAGCAATTTGTCCAAGGCCACAGAAGCAGTTAGTGGGAAACCTGATCTCAAGATTCTCTATTGGGGATTCTTACCAATTTTAAGAAGCTTGTTAGGGGTCATCTTGAGTGTGATGCCTTATATTCAGTTGAAAATTGAGCATATCCTACCATCTCTTGTCCTTTTTCTCTGAGACAGCTTTTCCTAGCTCTCCTAGATGCAGAGAAAACATTTCAAAATATTTACCTCCCTTTCGTGGCAAAAAAATATCATGATATACCATATCATGATATGGTATAAATAAAGTAGATATAGAAAGAACATACCTCAGGTCATATATGGCAACTCCACAGCTAACGTCATACTTAACAGTGAAAAGCTCAAAACTTTTCCTCTAAAATCAGGAAAACACAAGGATGCCCATTCTCACCACTCCTATTCAACACAGTACTTTAAGTCCTAGCTAGAGCAACCACACACAAGACAAAGAAATAAAAGGCATCCAATTCAGAAAGGAAGTCAAGTTGTCTCTACAGGTGACATGATCTTGTATGTAGAAAACCCTAGACTCCACCAAAAATTGTTAGAACTAATAAATGAATTCAGTGAAGTTGCAGAACACAACACACAAAAATCAACATATAAAAATCAATATACAGTCATTTCTATACACCAACAACAAATATTTGAAAGAAAATTGAAGAAAACTAAGAAAGCTATTTCATTCATAATAGCATTAAAAACAATAAAATTCTTAGGAATAGATTTAACTGAGGAGGTGAAAGATCTCTACACTTAAAACTACTATGACATTGATGAAAAAATTGCAGACAAAAATAAATAGAAATATATCCTGTGTTTGTGGATTGGAAGAATTAAGATTGTTAAAATATCCATACCACTCAAAGCCATTTATAGATTCAATGTAATCCTTATCAAAATTCCAATAGCATTTTTTCACAGAAATAGAAAAAAAAATCCTAAAATTTGTTTGGAACCACAAGAGGCTTCAAATAGCCAAAGTCATTTTGAGAAAGAAGAACAAAATTGAAGTCATCACATTTCCTGATTTCACACAATACTATAAGCTATAGTAATGAAACAGTATGGCACTGGCATAAAAACAGACACACAGATCAATGAAATAGAACACAGAGTCCAGAAATAAACCTATGCATATATAGTCAATTAATATTTGATAAAGGAGCCAAAAATATTCAATGGGAAAAAGATAGTCTTCAATAAGCAGTCTTGAGAAAACTGGATATTCACATGCAAAAGAATAAAATCAGACCCTTATTTATACCACTCACAAAAGTTGACTCAAAGCGAATTATAGACTTAAACATAAGGCCCAAAACTGTGACACTTCTAGAAGAAAACTTAGGGAAAAAGTCTGTTGACATTGGTCTTGGCAATGAGTTTTTTAATATGATACCAAAAGTACAAGGAACAAAATAAACAACTGGGACTGTCAAACTAAAAAGCTCTGCACAGCACAAAATACAATCAGAAAAAAAAAAAAGAAAAAAAAAAGAAACTTACAGAAAATATCTGCAAACCATATATCAAACAAGTGATTAATATTTAAAATATATAAACAGCTCATAAACTCAAGAGTAAAATAACAAACAACCCAATTAAAGAATGGGCCAAGGACCCAAATAGACATTTTCCCAAAGTAATCATCCAGATGTGAGGGGGTTTGGGTGAAAAAGAGAAAGGGATTAAGAAATTCAAATTGGTTCTTACAAAGTAGCCATGGGGATGTAGAGTATAGCTCAAGGAATATAGTCACGAGTACGGTAACAGCTATGTACAGTGTCAGATGGATTCTAGGTTCATTGGGGTCATAGATAGGGGTTTGGGGGCAGGGTAAAAGGTGAAGAGGTTAAGAAGTACAAATTGGTAGTTACAAAATAGTTGTGGGGCTATAAAACAGGGAATATAATCAATAATATGGTAATAACTATGTATAGTGCCACATGAGTACTAGGCTAGTCAGGGGGATCACTTCTTAAATTATACAAATATCTAATCACTAAGCTATACACCTGAAATTAATACAAAATAATATTAAATGTCAACTGTAACTGAAAAATTAAAAAATGGGTGGGGCAGGGGAAGGTGAAAGGCAATAAGTGGTCCAAATTTCCAGGTATAACACAAATAAGTCATGGGGTTTTAATGAACAGCATGGGAAATATAGTCAATAATACTGTGATAGCATGGTATGGTGTCAGAGGGTTGCTGGACTTATCATGGTGATCACTTCTTTGAGTGTATAAATGTTGAATAACTACGGTATACCCCTGAAACTAACATAATATTGTATGTTAGCTATACTGTAATAAAAGTCTTAAGACAAATAGCTAACAGGTACATGAAAAGATCCTCAGCATCACAAATCATCGGGGAAATGCGAATGAAAGCATAATAAAATATCACCTCACACCTGTTAGAATGGCTGCTATCAAAAAGACAAGAGGTAACACACGTTGGCAAGGGTGTGGCAAAAAGGGAACATTACTGCACTGTTGAAGGAAGTGCAAATGGTACAATTACTATGGAAAACAGTATGGAGGTTCCTCAAAAAATTAAAAATAGAGCTGCTATATGATCCAGTAATTCCACTTGTTGGTATATCCAAAGGAAATGAAATCACTATCTCAAACAGATATCTCTACACTCATGTTCACTGCAGAATTACTCAAAATAGCCAAGACATGGAAATGACCTAAGTGTCTACTGACTTATGAATGAATAAGGAAAATGTGGACTGTTTATATATACTATATATGTATGTGTATTTACACATATATACAATAGAATATTATTCAACGATAAAAATAAGGAAATCCTTCATTTGCAACAAAATGGATGGACCTTGAGGGTATTATGTTAAGTGAAATTAGAGAAAGATAAATACTGTATGATCTCACATATATATGGAATCTAAAATTAAAAAGCCAAACTCATAGAAACAGAGAGTAGAAGTGGAAGTTACCAAGGGCTGTGGGTTAAGGAAAAAATGAGGAGATATTGGTTCAAGGGTACAAACTTTCTGTTATAAGGTAAGTAAGCTCTGAAGATCTAATATTCAGCATCATAATTACAGTTAATAATACTGTATTATACACTTGGAAGTTGTTAAGAGAGTAGATCTTAAATGTTCTCACCACACACACTCACACACATACACAATTGTAATTATTTGAGGAGATGGGTGTGTTAACTAGCTTATTGTGGGGATCATTTCACTATATAGATGTGTATCAAATCATTATGTTGTACATCTTAAACCTATACAATATTGGATATCAATTATCTCTCAGTAAAAATGGGAAAAATAGAGCAAAGGATAAAATGGAAAAACTGTGTGTGTATGTGTGTGTGTACACACATTATATATGTATGTATACACACATATAGTTTACATATATTTTTTTATATTCACTAGTAACTATAGAAATGTGAAAAACAACAACATGAAATAGTTATTTTTTTTCTCAAATGGGTTGGCAATGATGAAAACGAAGGTACTGCTTAATATTTTTGAGATCAAGCTTTGTTTGTTGTTCTTGTAGAATTTAACAGAATACATTTCTGGACAGTTTTGGTGTTTGACATTATAGAAGTCATTTTGGTCTATCTTATGGCTTTGAAAAATGTGTTATTTCTTTTATAAAAGAATACAGGGAACCAGGAATATAGATTCCCATGATAAAATGGTACAGTGTTTCTGGTAGGTAATCTTTTTGTTTTATTTTATAAGAAAAGAGATTCTTTTAAAAAGGTTTACATATTAGAATGTTCACAAATCAGCATGGAATCTTCCATTAATTAAATGCTAATAAATCAACTGGTTCTAAAAATTAAGCTTCAAATTAAATTAAAATTAGTTAATTATGATTAATAGAAACATAGATGGATGATGTTGTGTTTCAAAATACCTCTCTCTCTCTCTCTCTCCTCTCTCTCTCTCTCTCTCTCTCTCTCTCTCCAAAAGAGCATTAAAGTATTGCTCATGATTAAAGAGAAACACTCTCATAAGACTGTAAATTAGTAAAAGCTTGTGGCAGAATTTGGCAATATGTAAAGTACTTAAAATCGTAAACATGCTCTGACAGAGAAGACTCATTTTTAGGAATTTATCCTAAAGAAATAATCAGACAAATGTTCAAAGATGTTTGAACATACAAGGGTGCTTAGTGAAGTGTTGTTAATAGTATTGAGAAATTGAAAATAAACTAAACATTCAACAGTGGGGAATTAGTTTAAAATTTATGCTATGTAGAGTAGAATATGCAATGTAGAATGAACCTGTATTTTAATTTATAAGTATATTTAGTTTACTGAAAAATAAGATAGTCATTATATTCATAGTAAATTAAAAATCAACTACAGTATAGTACGTTCAGTAGGGTTCTTTGTATATAAAACCTGTACACACACATACAAACATATCCAAGCAGAATCAATTGCCAGGAATAATATATATCAAAAGGCTAACATCGTGTACCTCTAAATAGAATTACAGGTGATTTTTTAATCTTTTTTTTTCTACAACACATGCATATTATTTATTCAACTTCAATATAATCTGACAACTTTGTATGTGAGCTACGACACTTGTTTAAACCACTGTCCCCTTTTACCTGACACTGTCACTTGGATCCCTCTGTAAGTACATAGATGCGGAGCCAAGAACTGGAGAGCCAGCACAGGTATCCCCAACTCTTTAAAAGCTTGCTTTAGAACGAACACTTTTACAACCTACACTAGCACTTGTTTTCACTAACCAAAAGAAATCCTGAAAGGATTTTCGCTTTTACGATAAAAGACGGAAAGAGAAAGAGTGTTTGGCATTTATTTTACAGCATGTCGTTATAGAGGCAGCCACACCTGGAGCAGCAAGCATGGTCCACCAAGCTCCTTCCCTGGACATGCACTCAGCATCTCAGCATCCAACCCTGAGTGCTCTGAACTGTGTCTGTGAGCATTTGTGCTTTATCTCGATTTATTTTGTGCATCTGGGAGCAAGATGCATCCTAAGGTAATTGCTTTTTCGTTTCACACCATTTTGGCTTACGAAAGGTTTTCTAGGAATCCTGTACAGTGTAGATATGGGCAGGGGTTTCTAATTGGGCACGGGCAGTGATCTGGGAAGCAGAAAGGCCAGAAAGGAGAAAAACCAGTAAAACATTTATCAATAAGCTGGTTGATGCCGTGTGCAACAGGGCACGATCCCACTGTGCTCTGTGACTGAGCCCCAGAGCTGTCCCACCGAGGGACTGGAAAGCCAAGGCATTTATCCATCAAGTTTCATCTCTTCTTGGTTGAGAGTTGCCCCAGCTGTCAGCTTTCTGGTGGTTGGTTCTTTTTAGCTGCCCCACGTGTGGGCTGAGCAAACTGCCCCAGCTTCAGAGGAGAAACAGCTGCGTGTGCTTGCCAGGGGAGCCTAGAGGAGTGCCAAGGCAACTTTCCATTGCCCTTGGGGCTGAACCCCTATGTACATCCCAGGGATGTGACACAGAGCATCATCTGCCCAGTACCTCTGGATCTGTCATAGTGTCTCAGAAAGTCTACCTGCTTCCACCCTCAGCCCCCTAGAGCCTCAGCACAGCCTCCCGAGTGATTGTTTTAAAACTCAAGTCATAGCATGTCACACCTTTGCTTAAAGTCCTCCAACAGCTTCTCATACCACTCACCAAAACAAACAAACGAAACCAAAAAAGCTTAAACAGTCCACAAGGCAGTACCTGATCCGGCCCCCACGACCCCATGTCTCTCTCTTTCCTCAGTGTCCTCATGACAGCCACATTGGCCTTCATGCAATTATTCCTGAAAGTGTACACCCATCCTGGGCCTTTGCACCAGCTCCCTCTACCTGGAGGGCTTCTCTTTCCAGAAGTGCAGCCACTTCTCTGACACTTGCTTCCGATTTCTGTCCACATGGTTCCTTCTCAGAGCAGCCTTCTCTTGACTATTCTATGTAAAAGACTAGCTTTCTCACTCTACTGCCCTCTGTTCTTATTTTATCTTTCCCCATGACACTAATTATCATCTGACAAACCACATCTTTTTCTTTAGTTTTTAAACATTTATTTCTCCTTGTCCCCTCCCCCCACCAACAGTAGACTGTAAGCTCTGTTAGGACAAAGCTGTGCCTATTTTTGTTTTGTGCTTGTTTTCTTTTATTATTATTTCCCCAGTGCCTGGACTATTACAGGCACTTAATAAATGCTTAATATTGGATGATAAATAGATGAATGAATGGATGAGTAAGACAAGGACCAATCAGCTTCTAAGAGAAGGACAGAATACGATTGAGAAAATTTCTTCAGGATCAGTTTCCTTCTCTGGTGTTTTCTACTTAGTTGGGCCACTTTTACTAACTCTCTGTTGCCTTGACAATTCTGATTAGTCCTACAGGCTGCTTTGCAGCTGACATTTTGAAACACAGGTTTCTGGCTACCTAGGTATATATTGAGTTGGTGCAGAAGTAATTGCATTTTAAAACATTTGTAATAGCGAAAACTGCAATTTCTTTTGTACCAACTTAATAATATCTGCCAGTGTTCACTTGGTTAAATAGATCCCTAGTTCTCCAAGCTGTCTGTTCTTAGGGCCTTCCACATCCTGGAATTGCAGGTGGACTAGAGCTCTGGTTCAAGATGACCTGCCCTAAGCAATCAGTTCCCAAGGGGCAGGGCCAGTGTTCTCAGTATGTTCTCGACACAAGTTCTCATCAACTCTGTGCTTGTCTCCTTGTCAGGCCGAGGGCAAGAAGCTGTTATGCTTGGCACTTAGCCTTGTAGTCCAGACTTTCTTGACAACACACCCTCCCATAAGCCAAGGCAAAATCATCCTTCCCTTACCACCTTTCCCAGATTTGCTGGTCCCGGATCTCCACCCCAAACTTCACCCTGCACCACTGCCATCCGTGGCTGCTTATGAAACACAAGTCCACCCACAACTCTCTTCTGCCATGATTCACCTGAATTAATAACAAGGCTCCATACTGAGAAGTGATAATATCTTCTCTCCAAAGAATGTGGAATGTTTGGAAATGTGCCTGGGTAGCCCATCCCCAGCACCCAGAGACACCAAAGGTCACTCACTCATTTTCCCAGGAGAGAAACCTGAGTTTGGTTGGGGTTGGAAGTCCTCAATGTGCTTCATGGTAGGGAGCTACAGAGTTGAAATTTCTGTTCACATCAGTGACATTTAATTGCATTTGAAGATGTGCACTTCTGTTTGGATCTATTCCATTGCATCTCATTTCATTCTGTGGATAATGAATGGACACTTAAGTAAAGAGGGTGCTGATGACAAAATACATTTTTTTGATATATTGTATTATATTTTAGTTTTACTTTGAAGTTGTGAGACTGAATTTTAAAGCAATTGCTAGTATATTTTTTTCTTTCTCTGCCTCTCATGACTGAATTCTGTTTTTAACATGAATTATGTGCAAACATGACAAAATAATTATTCCTATACTTTTAAATAGACCTAAATGCCTATAAGGAAGTCTTCTGGGGGTTTATGGTGTTCAGATGCCTCCTTAATATTACCAAGTAGGAAATAATCAATGGATTTCTACATAGGTTTATCCTCAAATAATTTGTGGTTTGTATAAAAGTCATTCCTTGCAGAGATTTCATTTCAGCAGTATCTGACCTTTTGCAATTCTATGCTATTTGTGACAATTAACTCTAAAATATGAATTTATATATATATATAAATTTATATATATATGAATTTATATATATATATATATATATCAACATTTTTTCAATGCAGATTCAAAACCACAAACACTATATATCACAAAAATAATAAATTGTCCGTAGAATTATTTATTAGCATTCTATACATTCTCACTTTTGTATTTCTTCTTCATACCATCCAAATAATTTTCTTTCCTCTTCCCTGCTTCTTCCACAGAATATAATTCAACGTTAACTACAATTCTGTATGTAAGACTGTGCTTGAGCCTTTCAGATGTACAAGACGAACAAGATACAGGTTTTAAATTCAAGAAAACTACTTCCTCTCTCTTCTCAGAGATATGGTTTGTTGTATCTAAGAAACCACTTTGTGTAGAGTTCACAGTTAATAATAAAACATCCTGCTAATTATTAAGTGCTGGTTTTGTGCTAAGCATTGTGCTAAGTATATTGCATTTATTATACAATTTCATTCTCATTTTGATGAAGTAGGCATTAACCCCCCTTTAGCAGATGAAGCACCTAAGGAATCTTCCCTATTTGATTTGATCAAGGGGGTCTGAATTCTACCCTTCTACATTTTAATGTAGCTTTCTTCTCTTATTTGTTTGTATATGAGTATTCATTGAAAAAATGTTTTTTTCATCTCCTACACTATGCAGAAGGTACATGAGGAACTGAGCTAGGAGCTCCTGGAAACACAGAGAGGAATAAGATTCAAACCCTTTCCCCAGGATTCAAAATATGGTTGTATGTATTAGGTAATATAGACTTCCAAAAACAGTGACATCTTAAAATCTTAATGGCTCGACACAATAGAAGTCAATGTCTTCTTGCCACAGTGTTTGGTGGCCTTTCTTCCATGTGATGATTTCAGGATCCACACGCCTTTCATCTGGTGGTTTTGCCATCCTTTGTACTTTAGAGTCATTCACATCTGGCTGGTGAAAGGGGAAGAGACACAACATGGACCAAGCCAGGCCATGGTGTAGATCACTCTATTCTGTTGACCAGAACTCAGAACATGGCCCTGTGAAATTTCAAGGGTTGCTAGAATATGTAGTCTCAATGTGTGCACAGAAAGAGAAGAAAATGGGCAATTAATTGGCCCATTCCTCTGAGTATCAAATGTCCTTTGACTATTCCATAGAAAACTTATCCCTGCCCAATGGAAGTCAACCCAAAGACCCATCCAGCTCAGGGTTCAGGTACTCAGCGTGATGAGCTCCCATTCATGTGACTCCCTATGATCTGGTGACTTAGGAACTCCAAGGACAAGTTTTTTGCCCTCTCACTCCACCCACATACTGCCACCCCACCCTTCACCTCCAATGTATTGGGTTGTTGGAAAAGTCATGACATATTTTTTCTCTGTTTTTCGTTGCAAAAATGAGTCATAACTTTTCCGACAACCCAATACATTGTAAAGTGAGGACAGGGTAACAACTATTACAAACTGCCATCTGCAAAGTCCCCCAACCTTTGTGAAATGCTACTTGACAGTTTTTGTAAAGTATCCTTAAGGGAGAAGGGTGAGGAAGTTCTGGAAGAGACCCTGATGATGCCTCTGGGAGAAATTCCCTTGTGCACTGGTTTTGGTGGCCCTTCTTTGAACATTTCCCCTGTGACCACATCTGAAGCTGGTGTTGGGGTGTTTGCACTCCTTGAGGGCTACCCAGCCTTTGTTACCTATTTTGTGCCAGTGCCAGTTTGGGGGCTCAAACGTTGTTTTAAGTCTTTAGTAGTCCCAGTTTTCTTTCACAAAATATATCCCTGAAAAATGTTGCCAGCCTCTAACCTCTTTGCTTCCGGTCACTTATGTGTGTGTGAGTAACCAATCCTCAATCTCTTTTCTAGTGATGATTCTCAAACCCAAATTCTTTCTTCCCCCTCTCATATGACTTTCTCTGTAAACTAAATGGATATTACACTTGAAGGTGGGGTGGGTGGGAGGAATGAGCATCTTTTTTTTTTTAATTAAAATTTATTGGGTGACAATGGTTAGTAAAATCACATAGGTTTCAAGTATACAGTTCTGTAATACATCCTCTATATATCACATTGTGTGTTCACCACTCAGAGTCAGTTCTCTTTCCATCACCATATATTTGATCCCGTTTACCCTCATCTACCACCCCCTCCCCCCTTCCCCTCTGGTAACCATTAAACTATTGTCTGTGTCTATGAGTTTTTGTTTATTTGTTTGTCTTGTTCCTTTGTTGCTTTCAGTTTTATATCCCACATATCAGTGAAGTCATATGGTTCTCAACATTTTCTGTCTGACTTATTTCACTTAGCATAATAATCTCAAGATCCATCCATGTTGTTGCAAATTGCACTATTTCATCTTTTCTTATGGCAGAATAGTATTCCATTGTGTATATACACCACATCTTCTTTATCCAATCACCTATTGAAGGACACTTTAGTTGTTTCCATGTCTTGGCCACCATAAGTAAAGTGGCAATGAACATCAGAGCGCATATATCTTTACAGATAAAGGCTTTCAGGTTTTTTTGGGTAGATACCCAGGAGAGGGATTGCTGGGTCATATGGTAATTCTATTCTTAATTTTTTGAGGAGCCTCCACACTGCCTTCCATAGCAGCGATTCGCACCAACAGTGTATGAGGGTTCCTTTTTATCCACAGCCTCTCCATCACTTGTTATTATTTGTCTTGTTGTTGATAGCCATTCTAACTGATGTGAGGTGATATCTCATTGTGGTTTTTATTTGTATTTCTCTGATGATTAGTGATGTTGAGCTTTTTTTCATATGTCTGTTGGCCATTTGTATATCCTCTTTGGAGAAATGCCTATTCAGGTCCTCTGCCCATTTTTTAATTGGATTATATTTTTGTTGTTGTTATTGTTGAGTTGTATGACTTTCTTTTATATTTTGGATATTAGTTCCTTATTGGAGGCATTGTTTGCAAATACCTTCTCCCATTTGGTTGGTTGCCTCTATTTTGTTGATGGTTTCTTTTGCTGTGCAGAAGCTTTTTAGTTTGCTAAACATAAGACCTGAAACAATAAACTGCATAGAAGAAAACATAGGTAATAAACTTATGGACCTTGGTTTCAAAGAGGGTGTTATGAATTTGACCTCAAAGATAAGGGAAGTAAAAGCTAAAATAAATGATTGGGACTATATCAAACTAACATCTTTAATCTGATCTTTAGCAGTTGTCTGAGTTTCTCTGAGTTATAAATCAACAGACAGATGCATTGAGACTTCCTCATCAGCAAGCCTTTTTTTAAAAAACAAAACACAACATAACAGAACCAAACTCAAACCAACCAACCAACCAACCAACCAAAAGTATATATACTGGCAAAGTTTAAAGCTATGTGGAAGGTACAAACTATGCAGAAGGGTGTTTTCTAGCACATGAAGTAGCCACTCTAGAGCCAATACCTCTTACCTGCATTGGGAAGGGTGAGAGGCCATCTGGTCTCAGGTGAAAAAAAAAAAAAGCCATATGAAATGAACTTAGGAAAGCAGAAAGACATTAACTATTAACTGAATAATTTTATAAGTCATTTATTCTCATTTGTTATCATATTGCAGCATCTTGCAAGACCCTGAGTTAAGAGTTAAGCCCTCATAATTGCAGGAAAGAGTGAATGAACAAATTCTTATTGAAAACTTCTGGAAAACTCATTCCTTTGAGTTGGTAATTCACAAACAGGAGCCTACCATTCCTGAATTTGGTTTCCATGCACCTAAATTGCTCCCCTGCTACATTCCATAAATTCCTCCATTCGTCTTTTTTTTTTTTTCTTTTCTGCATTTTGTCAGACAACAGGCTTTTGGTTTTGGAAGGTAGCACTTGAAGATGTTGTCATCTAAAAATGCATTATAAAAGAGAAAGGGTCTTACCAGGTGAGCGCTAAGTCACATACACATATACTTGGCTACTCGGCGGCGGAGGCCGTGGTTAGGAAGCTGAGAAAGCCTCGGTGGTAGTACGTGGGTTCAGGGAGCTAAAGCAGAGGTGTTGGGCAATTTGACATTTCTCTGGAAACGGTCCTAGAGGTGAGTCTTCTGTTTTTGGAAGACAACACAATGCAGCAGAAGGAATACTGATTTTGCGGTTTGTAGCTTTCGTTTGCAGACCAGATCTGTTTATGAGCTCTATAACCCTGAGCAAGTTAGCTAACCTCCCTCTTGTTCCTTTTCCTCATCTGTAAAATGTGAGATAATGATGACACATTCTCCATGGCATCATTAGGAGGATCAAATGGACTAATGGATGGGAAAGTGCTTTTCAGATGGCAAAGCAGTTTCAAATGTGAGTAGTTATTATAATTGGACCTCAATAAATGCTTTTTGATAATAATGGTCAGTTTTTAACCACATTTTCCTTCCCTGAAGGATTGTGGATATAGGACATCAATCCCTCTCACAGAAACAGGGCTTGGTGTTGGCAACTTCTCCTAATCAACTCAGATTCTTGGAGAAGTGAGAGCAGGACTCATGTCACCTGGGCACTCTTTCTCTAGGCAGTATTGTAACCAGTTAGACCTTTTGTCTAATGTAGCATATGCTGTCAGTGTGACAGAGTGCCAAGAGCCTGGGGCTAGAGGTTCCATTAGATGCCTTCATTTCTTCATTATTTTGTTCATTCGTGCATTAACTCAGCAAATATTATTGAAGACCCGTGATGGAGCAGTCACTGTGCTAATCTGCTGTTAACTGTGGAGTTAATTTAAACCTCGCTCTCATATTAATAGGAAGTTGAGAGGGCCACTTAAACTCTTGTTGCGTTGGTCGACTCAACTATCTATGGCGATCAGCCCTGCTTTGTTTTTCTCATACAGTTTTTATGGGAGAATAGCTTGGAGAGCGCTTTGCAGAAATAAAAGGGTCAGACAATTATGAGGTGTTAGGGTATTATTATGCATTTCTTGACTAGCCATTGGCATACGGCATGGCTACTGTGCTCAGGTAGGACAGCCACAAAGGAGACCTGCTCATAAAGAAAGAGGGACACTGGTTATGTTTTAACGACATTTTGTGGAATGCCAATAGCCAAACCTCAGAATCTTTCATGGTTGGGTATGGTGTAAAGTTGGGGCCGTGAAAAAAAGATGACCAAGTGAATTTAAGGAGAGCAGGAGTAGGTGTGGGAAAATGGGGGTAGTGACTGGTTAGAGTTTTTTAATATGCTGCCTCACAGGAGTGGGCAGGCAGGGCAAGGCAAGTCTGATGAATACTCTGGGAACCTTGATAGAGGATGGCAACATGAAATTAGCTTTGGTAGTAATATTAGTTAGCATTTATACCACACTTTGTTTTCAGAGTACTTTACAATGGTTCCTTAGGTAATTACATGTCTGTGAATTAGGTCAGCATTGTTCTTTCTTTCACTCCATTAATCCCCTCTCCTCCTCAGCTAACTGAGGCCCTTAGTCAGCAAGTCAAACATCCAGTCTTCAGTTAGGTGTGTCCTCATGAAACTATGCGTTGGCCTTAAAGGGCAGACTTAAGGAATGGGTCAGTGATACCCTGACATCTTCTCTTTTTTAAATGCTGAATGCGATTTTATTTAACAAACCTTAGCCTATGGAGAACTAGTTACAATAAATTTAAAAAGTCCCTTTCATGCCTCCCTTTGTTTCCAATAAGAGGCAAACCAGTTATTTTCATACTACATGGACTATTATAAAAGCCCTTGGATGCATGACACAGAGAGGTGTGTTCTGATGTGGCTTCTGCCACTTACTAGCCTATTAGATGTGATTTCAACAAGTCACCCACACTTCAACAAGCTTTGAAGATTTTTAAGCTTCAGAGTTTAGCTTCATAACATGTGAATAATTATATCTGGCCTGCTTTCCTCCTTGGTGATTTTTGAGGATGGCATAAAAATATCATAATTTAGGGAAGCGTGTCTGGCCAAATAATATATATTAGTCTTATTGGTTAGCAAGATGTTCATGACATTAATCAAAAGATGGAAACGACACAGTGCCACCGTCTCTCCTCCTGAGTCTATATGCTGACATCACTAACTGATTATGGCACTCTTTTTTTTTTTTTCCCTCCTAAACTTGGCCTTAGCCCCAGAATCCTTCTCCACACAGCTCTCTTAGTCACCACTACTCACTGACTGGAATTGGTACAGATAAGAAAAACATTTGTCAAACCCCAATCTAAATCATCTCTTTTGCTGTTTATATTTATTTTTATGTTATTTGAATAAGTTATATATACACATGGCTCTAAAACAAAATAAAAAAGTGAACTGTTTTCCCCTAATCCTCTGTTTTTCTGCTATTTCTAAAGTGAAATCTTCTTATCTGGCTTATTTACATGCTCTGATAAATATTATCTCAGGAAAAAAAATTAAAGGACACCTCAAAGTAATTTCAGATAGATTAGGAGGTATGAAGTTCTGAATTAAGACAATTTATTTCATTGGCAACACCTTGGCTGGAAAATATAATCTATAAAAATCTATAACCTTTTAGCCTATATCCCATGTTAGGTAATCTCTATGTAAATAAAAAAGTGATCTTGAGTCTAGTTGAACTGAATCTAGGAGGTCATGTGATATGACTATGTTCCAAATATTAGCTTTTATTTTCAGCCTCTGGGTGTCTTTCCAGTTTTAAGTGAATAATGAAAACTCATAGAAATATTATTAACATCACTAACACCTTGGATGATTGAAGCACTTTTTTTAAATTTTTTATTTTTATTTTTTTAACAGAGCGTCTCTTTTGCAATACTGGCCTAGAAAGGAAACTAACCAGGGTGAGTGGCTGAGAAAAATCCCCATTTTCAGAGGGGATGCCTCAGTAAGGCTTAGGAATACAATGTAGAGTCAGTGGAAACTATAGGACATAGGGGTCCATTTTCTAACTCATGATTTAAAGGCATTTCACATGAAAGTCATAGATCATTGTGCTGGACAGTCTGTAGCAAACTTGATGTTACTACTTACATCCCTTCTAGATATTCTGTTGTTGTAGAGTGAAAGAGAGAGACTGTTTTTTCTCCTGAATCCCCTTCCCTCTGTGGTTTTAAGTTAGAGTTTGTCAATGAGAGATATTTGCGTGTTATTTGGAAACAGGAAAAAATGTGAAGTCACTATTTTGGGGAGGTAATTGCAGCCAGATTCATGGGTACATGAATGATTCACGGTAACTTCTTTGATAAGGTTTAGAGAGCCATTTTGTTCACCTTTTGAGAACTGAGAGATTTGACACTAACTTCTCAGGAGTTTTTGAGAATTTGAGCTTTAAGGATGAAACTGTTAAATTGATTTTCTGTTAGAATTATAATTTATGGCAATAACAACTTCAATGCCAGTGTAAGATGGGTCACTGATATTCTGTGGTATGCAATAACAAAACAGTTATTTACATTATCAACTCTAATTTCATGCAGTTATATATCTATACAAGGCAAGACTTTGGGAGCCAAAGTACCAATAGTAGTAATAATAATTAATAGTATTTGGTGGAAATAAAGAATACAAAGAATGTGGAATGGGGCTGTTTATTTCTGAGTGTAGAACTTAGAAAAAGAAAGATGATGTCAGGGTTTTAAATTAGTTTTTCAAGGAATGGGGTAAGTACCAGAGACTATGATTTTAATTACTGTCTTAAAGGGATTCCTTGTAGCCACTGGGCCAGTATTTCAAAAACCCAAACAAAAGTATAATCCTGAGGATAGGTAAATTAAAATTCAAAGTGAATATACAGATTTATCAGATCTCTTATATTAAAGTTACGAGTATTAACCAAGAGGGAGTAAAACCTTGAAAATCATAAAAGAGCAATTCGGATAGATTTCAATGTATCTAAGTACTTAAAACACCCAAACCTACCTCCTCTGCTGGCAGAAGCAGCACTATCTCTAACTGCCTGACCATCCTGTAGAGATTTCAACTCAGGTATTCACCTTGCAATGGATGCTGATTCTCTTTAACACCATGCACCACCTTTCTTTACTTAATTTGACCTAAAGACCCATAATTTGACTTAAATCCTGGTAATAATCAGGAGGATGAGCATACAGAATAATTTATGATTGGGAAGAAAGTTCCATATGCCCAAGAAGAATTGCAATACTTTGTCAATCTTTAGTGATTTGCGTTAGACCAAGGAGTAGAGTTTTGTTTGTTTTGGTTTTTGTTTTTTTTTGTTTTTTTAAGGATGTTCTTTTTTTTTAAATATTTTTTTTATTGGGGAATTGGGGGAAGGGGAACAGTGTTGGGGAATCAGGGAAGGGGAACAGACAGGTAGACAAATTGCTGTTCTGTTCTTCAGTCTAGTTGTGGAGGACATCGCTTCACTGGCTCATGTTGGTATGATCATTGTGCTCTTCCTGGGTGAGGCAATCAGTCGCTGGTCATTGGTCGGCCACTCACAGCAGCTTCCAGTAGCTCACACCGGCTACCAGCCACTCACGCTGGCTGCCAGCCACTCATGTAGCTCACGGAAGCCCACTGCAGCCCTGCTGCATGCAGCCTATGCCATCGCCGGCAACTCACAGCAGCCCAGCTCCAGGTCGAGCTGTTGTTCATCATCTTAGCTGTAGAGGGTGAGCGTCACTGGCCCTCAATGTGGGATCCGAACCGCAGCCCTGCTGGTCAGAGCTGGTGCTCCCAAGCAAGCTCTTAACCTGCTGAGCCACTCGGCTGGCCCAGGGGTAGAATTTAATGTTGAATTGGAGTAATCACAATAGATAGCCATAGCCTTTGACCCACTTCTCAGACTTAATTTCACAGATGCCACAATTCTTAATTAAAGGGAAAGTTGTGACCCCATTGAGGAAGGACTCTGGTCCACTGCCAACATTTACATCATGTATTTACCTCCTGTTTTTTTCCGGTTGGATTTGGGGCAATTATTAAGGTGGCCTCGCATCAAGGGAATACCAAAATTTTGGGGGGCCAACGCGGCTTTAAAATTAATGCTAATTTAAATTATCAATTATTATACAAATGTAGAGTAGAAGTTTATAAAGATCAAGTGATGAGAAGAGTTTTGGCCTAAGTACCATCTCAAAATGGGTTCAGTGATACCCAAAACACCAGTATGAATAGTAGAAATAGGCACACTTAGAAAGTGGCAGAATCCTCCTTGTGGGCTTCCCGACCTGTGGAAAGATAATAGCTACAATGACAAGAAGAACCAAGTGACAGTTTATTTCTACCAAAATAGAAACCCATAATCAATGTATCATACTAAGGGAAATTTCAAAGATTAGATGTGTGATTAAAGACTTGGAATATACATGCTTGGCCTGTTTAAAAGACATTCAGAATGTGAAGAATAAAAGTGAATTTTTCTTAACTTAATCAGATGACAACTCCAAACGTAGTTGCTGTTTCAGATGTAGTTTTCTTTTTGTTTTATGTTTTTTACTTGAACAAACCAACTAAACTCCTGATGCCTAGACTTTAACTACTGCTCTGGTGATTGTTTTATCTTCCATACCTATTATCAAAAAAAAAAAGTCCTATGACCAAGTTGCTTCTACTTGGCATGGATAGAAATATACCTTCACTGTCTTAACTCAGACTGTATCAAGTCTTTGTCACAATTTAGCATAAAAGGACCTTGATTGTCTCACCACCACACAGAGTGTGATGCTAATCCATAACATTGATGACATCATGCTGCTAGGAGACGATAATCCTAATGTAGCAAATATCCTAGATCCCTTGGTAAGTCATATTGAAGTCAGAAGGCGGAAAATCAAGCCTATAAAAATTCAGGTATCTCCTATCTTTTGGAAGTTTTTAGGTGTTCAGTGGTTGGGACATATTGAGATTTTCCTGCCAAGGTGAAGAATAAATTGCTGCATTAGTACTTATTACATCTAAGAAAGGGGTTCATCATCTGTGGGCCTCTTTGAGTTCCAGATATAACATACACACATGAGGACATGCTAATCTGACCCCTTTATCTGTTGCCAGTTTGGAGTTGGGTCCAGATAAAGATAAAGCTCTGTAGCAAGTATAAGGCACACTGCTTCTTGAGCTATAAGAACAGTCAGATACAGTGGGGCTCAAAGTGTCTTTAGGAGATAGGGATTGCTGTGTAATCCTGACAGGAGAATCATAGCCCAAACCCTTAGAATTTTAGAGCAATGCCATGCTGCTATTTTTTTTTTCATATAACTATAGTTCTTTTGAGAGGAAGCTTCTACTTTCTACAGAGCTCTGATAATATTAAACACTTAGTCATGAGACACCGAGTTGACAGAACCTCTTCACTGGTTAGTGTATGACCCTAAAAGTCATGAATTTGAGCATCCTCGGCAGCATTCCATTCATTCCATGGCAGTGGGATATACAAGTTTTCGCTCGGTCAGGTACTGAATGCATAATTGAGATGTATAAACACATGTCCAAGACTCAGTTAACTTCTGCTGCATAGCAAGCAATCCTACAACTTAATGGCTTAACATACAACCCCTTATTTATCTTACAATTCTCACAATTGAGGGGTCAATTAGATCATTCTTCTGGCGTGGGCCAGTTTCACTGGTCTCTGCTGGGGTTGCTCATGTGTCTGCTGTCACCTGGCAGATCAGCTGACAGCTGGATGATCTAGGATGGCATCATTCACATGCATGGCTGTTGACAGGCTATAGCTCGAGGCAGTGGGAGTGACTGGGCTGTGTGTCTTGCATCATTCAGCAGGCTAGCCCAGGAGTTTTCACATGGATGTTGCAGAGTTTCAAGAAATACAAGAGTGGAAGAAGCTGTGAGGATTCTCCAGGCCTATGTTCAGAACGCAAAGTTCCTTCTGCCACGTTCTATTTGATAGCAAGGATAATGAGGAAAGCCTAGATTCAGGAGTTGGGGAAATAGATTATACCCACTGATGGCAGGAGCTTCAATGTGTCGCTGCCATTTTTAACAACATGCACAGACTTCCATGGCACTTATTCTTGCTAGATGGGCTGACCCCTCTTCCTCAACCAACACTTATGGCTCCATGGGAAGTTCTCGATTACCAGCAGACAAAACAAAACAAAACAAAACAAAACAAACTTTTTCCATTTTTTAAAATGTCTTTTGGGCTACGAAGTGTTCTTTGACAATGCGGATACCAAGTAGAGTCCTGTTAGTTTTATATGCTTCTGTGTAAACGGAACACCCCCAAACTTAATAGCTGAGCCACTGGAGCAGTGTGGTGGACCTCACTGGGCTGTGAGGATAAAAGGGTCTTTTTGGAGCAGTGATCCCTCCCTTGAAGTCATACTTCAGGAGGGAAGTTCAACCTAAGGTCAGGGATTAGTGTATGTAGCCAGATTTAATGGCGGGAACACCAAACACCAGGCTGTTAAAAAAAAGTATGGAGAAGAAACTTGGAGAACCTTCTCCAAGGTGTCCTTACCCTAAATTGGAAGTTCTTCCATGATTGGCTCTGAGGAGAGATATGAATCGATATAAATTCCAAGTCAAAGCAACTGTTTATATTGAATAGTAAAACTACAACAGCATGCTACTACCTTCATACAAATGTTTGCTTGTTGTCTACGACATTGCAGGAAGTATTTTATGGGCTGAAAGAAGCCTAAGACCTTGCAGTGAACAAAATGGACAAAGTCCCTTCTGTCATGGAGTTTACATTTAGTTGCTATGCTGGATGACTGAGAAATTAAAGATGTGCTTCCTGCTTTCATGGAGCTAATAATTTTTTTGTGGGGGGGGAGAGGCAAGAATAATACTTCCAACCAAAAGAAAATACAAAATTAGACAGTCAGTTACTAAATTGAATGATCTAGATGACACACAAAGAAAGGGCTTATTTTTCCAGGAAGAAGGTTGTAGATGAGTTCAGAAGGAAGCTTGTAAAGGGCACACGAGACAGTTGTACAACTGCCACAGGAAGCAGGGCCTTGGTTTTCATATTTCCCACAGCAGCCTTCTATATATTGGGGCGAACTGTTTTTGTGGAAATTTAAGTCTGTTGTCTGTGAATTAAGTATACAGTCACCACATTCTACATACATGTTCTGATCAATTATTTCTCTGGGGCATGAGTGGCAGTGTGGAGGCTTTGTCTGACGTGGAGTAGAACTTGGCAGCCTGGTCAAGATCCACCCAGTAAAAAAGTGCTTCCAGAGGAACTGGGAAGGTAGAGGATTCCATCTACATTCTGTAATAGAGAACTCAAGCTCAGTGCAGACAGTAAACACATAAGAGGCCCGGAAGGTCTCATGTGGCTATCAAGGCAAGCGTCGAGTCCAGGAGGTCAGAGAAGGCATAAGGACACCTCCCGTATGCAGGACCTATCGAAACTGAGGTGGTATCCTTGTCTGAATTTCCTTCCTTCATTTATTCATTTACTCTTTCAGCTACTGAACATGTACTGTGGACTATTACACTTGCAATACATTTGCTGTACATCTTACTATTGTGAATACAACCTCGAGTAAGTCGCCAGTGCCCACTGCACCTTCTGTTGGGGGAAAATGAAGAGGACCAGATACATTCCCCTGCACCTTGATAAACACCCGCAGGGGATATTTGTGCAGGGCACTGGGGGGATGCACTGCAGGGGCTCTCATTCACCTGCTGTGTGGGTGGGCGAGGAGGCACAGGTGTGAGCGTTTGTCAACAGAGGCCCCATAAAGCCCCCAGATGTTCTTGCTCCTGCCTAAGGTCGGGGCCAAGAAAGACCTTTTGGGATTTTCTTTTGGTAAGTAATTAATATATGTTTCAAGCTAAATGCCAAGAGCATGAAAAGACCTCGCAGGTGCTAAATGTTATTATAACATTAAAATAATGAGAGCTTTGCTGATCTTGCTCTGCCTAGCTTAGTGGTTATTCTCAACACTCCCGGCAGATTAGAATCACCTAGGGTAGCTTTGAAAAAAATGCCAATGCCCAGGCTTCTCAGGACTGGATTTAATTGCTTTAGGGTGAAGCCTTGGGGGGAGGGGGAAAGCAAAACAACTGGTGATGATTGTAGTATTCAGCCGGGTTGACATCCGTTGCCAGCATATCAAAGCACTCTTTTCTCTTTATCGCAATAGTTTTCTGAGATTCAGCTTAATTTCCATCTCCTCTGCGAAGTCTTCCCTGCTTTGTCCATCTGTTTTTGAACTCCTGAACTTTGCCACCTGTAATACCCAAGCACTCTTTAACCAGCGCACAAAGCTACTGAGAGGAGACTGTGCCTTTTATTGCTTGCATCCTGGAAACTTGACTCTCAGATTTGGCTAATTGATTCAGACTGTAGATCAGGAGTATAATTGTGCTTTAATGTCTGCTGATGTTTTATACAGGAATTGGAGTACTTCATAAAATATTAGTGCTGCGAAGGACCTTAATGAACCCTAATCAGATCCTTTTCACTTTATAAATGAAAATATTCAAAGGCAAAGTCACTTCTCTAAGTTTGTATCATCTGTGGCTGGTCATAGAACTATGAGCATATTATCTCTGATGCTCAACAGAGATTCTCTAGTTGCACTTTGTGACATTAGAAGGAAAAGAGTGATACAAATTTTACACTTTTTCTAGAGTCCTAACCATGATAAAAACAGAGTGAAAATTAGGCTATTTTAGGCTAAAGATTTAAGTTGAATGGGTGCTCAAGTCCCTAGAAATGAGGGTAAAACGAAGAGGCTGATGTTTAGGTTAAGTAGTTTTCAACCATAGTCAATGTTGTCCCCAAAGAGACGTTTGACAATGCATGCAGACATTTTTGTTGTCATAACTAGAGGGGATGTTACTTGAATGTAGTGCTTAGAGGCCGGGATCCTGCTAAACATCCTGCAATGTTGTAGGATAGCCCCAACAAAGAATTATCTAGTTCCAAATGTCAACAGTGCCAAATGCTGAAAGACTCTGCAGTAGAGGTTCTTGTCAGCTCAGGAAACAGGGCAAGGCCAAGAACAAAGGACAGAGAACTGCCATTTATAGACGATGGCCCTCCAAACAGAATGGCCAAAACATTTCTTCTGGTAGAGTGATAAGATGATAAGAAATATTAAGGTTAAATGACATCATAGGGGAGGGACCCTATTCCTATAGGATTAGCATCCTTGGAGGAAGAGATACCTCCATCTCTTTCTCTATACACTCAGAAGAAAGTTTCTGTGAGGACGCAGTGAGCAGGTTGCTGTCTACAAGCCAGGAAGAGAGGCTTCATCAGAAACGGAACCCTGCCAGACCTAGATCTGGGACTGGCAGACTCCAGAGCTGTGAGAAAGACATTATGGTTGTTCAAGTGCCCTCCCTCCTCCCACTCCCCGCCACCTCTGACACCTGTGGTATTTTGTTATAGCAGCCCTTAGCAAACTAAGATACTCAGGAAGCTTGAGCAATTAGAAAAAGAAGCAAAAATAATGAAGATATCCAAGATAGCAGAGTATCTTGCAAGGGAAACAGTGAGAGAGTAAAGA
The DNA here is from genome assembly GCF_001890085.2 of Hipposideros armiger. Classification (NCBI taxonomy): domain Eukaryota; kingdom Metazoa; phylum Chordata; class Mammalia; order Chiroptera; family Hipposideridae; genus Hipposideros; species Hipposideros armiger. Next base: position 1,090,643 of record NW_017731539.1, read on the forward strand.
TCAGACTTTCCTCCACTGAACACTACGAGCATGGGACCCTACCCCACCCCCACCCCAGTGCTACCTCCTAACAACTCCTCTCCAATCACATCCAGTTCCAACTGACTGGTCTTTGGAAGCTCATCCTTTTGGTTGCTGAATAACGTTTTCAACAGAAATAAAACATACAGAATAATTCAAGTAGGAGATATTTAAGTAAAAAAGTACCAGTAAACAATATCTGTATGGCATAAGGATTATGTATTAGGGAGCAACCATTAGTAGCATAAACTTGTTTCCTTAAAGGTTTTAGTGCAGTGCTTTTAAAAATTGGGTTTGCATAAAAATTTACAAAGCATGTTAAAAATTCAGATTGCTGGCCCCATCCCCATAGATTCTGATGGAGTGGGTTTGAAGTGGGGTGGTCCAGAATCTGTTTATAAAACTGGCATTTCTGAATCAGCTGATCCACTGATCACACTGAGAGACATCATGTTCACACTTGACAGTGGACTTTTCAAGGGCTGTGGATGTTGGGAAATGGAGAAAAAAAGAATGAGAGGGTGGGAGCGAAGGAAAGGGAGTGGGAAATGTAAGCAAATAAATAAAATAAAGAAAGAGTGACACCAGCCACTGGGCAGAATTACATTTTAGGGCAAATCACAGGGAGAAGGGATGAAGCCTGTTAACACTTTGTAGCAAGAAAGTCCTGTCATTTGGTCCTTTCACGCTTGCTCCTAAATTCTGGCCTTGGCATTTGCAATTGTTGTCCCTGCAATTTGTTAACTCCATCCCTCAATTCAAAACTTAAAACCAGCTAAGAGCCCTCTACGGAACCTCTCTTGGGTTCACTTGGGGATTAAGGAGAAAAGAAACTAGGTAATTTAGCTGAAGATATATTGTCAGCAAGATGTGGTAAGAGATAGACATAGAGGTACAGATGGGTTTCAATTTGTTCTTGATCTTCTCAGCACACGGCCTTGCATCCACTGTCTGCCACCTGATCCTTTCATGCAAACTCATAGAGCCAATACTTACAAAGAGCCAGAAACCTTCTGCAGACTTCTGCAGCCCTCTTCACAGTTAGGCTACAGCAGCTAAGTGCTCCTAACTTTCAAATGTTCCTGCAAGCTCCAATGCATTCAGTTACACCATGGCAAGTTAATAGCCTGTCTTTGATTCTTCCACTCTGAACCTTTACTTCCCCAGTGACTCCCGCCATCATGTAAGGTCTATTCTTATAATAAATTCTTTATTCTGTGACGGTTGTGATGATACTGCTTTCCCGACTAAACCCTGATTAAAACAACCCCATGTCACTTCCCTCCCCGAACCTTTTAGTGCATACCAACTTCATGGTCCTTCAAAGCACTAAGACCATTGAGGAAAGGACAATCCTCTATATACCCTAGAGAGAGCGCTTTCCCTAATTATTAGTGTCCGGATCTGAGAATGGTCTCTTAATGACTGCTAGAGAAATGTGGGGTGAGAAGAGCTATTGCTCTGCAACAGTAAGAAATTAGAAGCACCCCTCAGTTTATAAGGAACTTGGATAGACACACGGCCTTCAGGGATAATTGTCAAAGCTGTGGTGCCCATATGACCGTCAGTGACCCTAGGCCTGGATGGAGCACTAGGTGACGAAGCTAAGTGACAGGCAAGTGGATGTGCTCCAGACAGGCCACCCAGACAGAGAAAATTGCTTTAGAGGAGTGACTGCAAATGCAAAAGTCAAAGAGACTGAACAGGGGCGTGAAAGTGGCAACTTCAATGATAATTCAAGATGCCCCAGAGCCAAAGGAGACCCTTAGCAGGACAGATAACACCTTTTCCAAATGACTGGAGATTTCACATGAAGCCTACTCAGAGCTAGAGGAGACCATGGGGATTTCACATCTGGGTTAATAAAACCAGTGAGTGGTTGGGGCTCTGTGAGGGTCTGGGTCCCACCATTCTCAGAGGCAGTGCCGACCAAACTCTGCTTTGGATTGGTGGTCTGAGGAGCTTGGGGAGACGCAGCGTCTTTCCCAGGGAGAAGTAAATGAGCAAACAGAGTAGGGACAGCCACATACGAGGTGGGACAATTATATCCGTGAACTCACCCTAGAAAAAGTGCTACATACCTCATTGCCGAATATCACTATAGTCACCTTTGAATTACTCCCCTTGGGAAGCTGTGCACCGAACCCAGTGCCTAGTCCACCCTTCAAAGCAATTTTGGAACTCTTTTACTGGAATGCCCTCAGTGCTGTTGTTGTATTACCCTTGATGTCCTGAATGTCATCAAAATGTCTTCCTTTCAATATTACCTTTATCTTTGGGTAAAAAAAGAAGTCTTTGGGGGCCAGATCAGGTGAATAGGGAGGGTGTTCCAATACAGTTATTTGTTTACTGGCTAAAAACTCCCTCACAGACAGTGCTGTGTGAGCTAGTACATTGTTGTGATGTAAAAGCCATGAATTTTTGCTGAAAAGTTGAGGTCGTCTAACTTTTTCACACAGCCTTTTCAGCACTTCCAAATAGTAAGCTTGGTTAACTGTTTGTGCAGTTGGTACAAAGTCATAATGAATGATCTCTCTGAAAAATATATAAAGGTTAGCAACATCATTGCTGCAAGTTCACGAACTTAATTGTCAGTCCTAGTATATGACCTGATGTTAATTTAGTTGGTAAAGCACATCTTTATTTTGTTAACAAAGCTGTTTGTATGCTTTTTTGTTTTATAGAAAATGTAGTATGAAGAAGATTTCTAACTTTATAGAGGCTGGACTCATGAGGAAATTAATTTTTCCCAACTTTAGACCTGTGGGTAGACGGGGATGTGGTTCTTGCCTGGAGTTCGGTGGCAAAAACATCAGTTGCTTCCCACTGCGCACTGCTTGCTGGGTGGGTGGCATGGCTGCAGGGACAGACACACAGAGGACTGGATGTTCACACTCAGCAAAGGGCAGTGAGAGTTCCTGCTCCTTCCCATCTGGTGTGAACCCCACAGCTGTTCTTTCTCTGCCCTTCTTTGGAGGCTGTTTCTGGAGGGAAAACTCTCCCTGCTCCCTCCTCCAGCAAGAGCAAGAATCACTATCAGTTGAAAGGATCTGAGGGATTAGCCTGAGGTCCAAAACTCTGTGCTCACCCCTGCCTGTAACTGCAATCCCCTTCCGCCCTGCTGCCTCACTAAATGATCCCCAAACCTGAAGATGCCTTCCCCCCTCACCCCAATGTGATAATCTTCTGATGGCAGCAGCTGGGGGAGCTTGGTAGCTGCTCCTGGGGGAAATAAGATTCCTCTGCTATAATCAAACCTTCCTCTCCCTGGGGATTCTGGGACCTGTAGCTGTTGTGCCTCTTTCTGCTTTAGATGCAAATAAAGGAAGGGCAATACATTGATTCTCTTAAAGTGTCCATTGAAATCACCTTTTAACTGGGAGGTTGAAGCTTTCAGACCTCCTTAAAATGCTAATAAACTTTGAGATGTGCCTTGGTGCGGTGCGGGCTTCCCAGGTGGGTCCTGCTGGTGCCAGGGGTTGCTGTGGATGTTACAGAGCTCTGTCCCTATCTTAGAGTGTCTTCCCCTTTAGCCCTTTCAATTTATCTTGGACACGTGCAACTGTTTCTTTTTCCCAGCCCTTCTGGTGCCACCGCCAGCACAGTCCACCAGCCTCCCGGGCTCCCCAGATAATCCCGTAGAATTTGCAGTGGTGTGAAAACTGTGAGGCCAGCAGAGTTGGTCTCTGGTGCATCCCCATCTCAGCTCATGGAGGCAAGATCTTCACACAGAGTGGGGCTAGCAGAGGCAAAAATAAGAAGTGTATAACACTAGAAGTAGCACCTGGGCAAGATGCCAGAATTCAGTCTATGAAGAAAAAGCAGAAGTGGGAGCTTGGTCAGGGTCAGTCCCCAAGGTAGCACAGAAGGCCCTGATTCCAGTGAGAAGTGGCATTTCTGGCGTCTCGGGGGCCAAGAACAGACTGGAGTTTACAAGGTGCAAGTCATGGGAATTAGTGGTCTCCTGAAACACTTCTCCTGACAACTCGTCTCTAGGGCAGGACTTCTCTTACCTGAAGTATGCATCTCTAGTTTCAAAGGGTCCACACTCAGAATTCTTCACAATTTTGCTCTCACTAATTTGTTGTTTTTGTTATTCCTTACTCTAATTGTTTTCTCTCCCAAAAGCTAAGTACTAAGTACTGAGATGAGTACTAAGACTGGAGTACCAAGCTTTTGCTTTGCTTTGCACAACCCTGATCTTCTTTGAAGACAATTTTCACACTCTTTCCCTTTTTCACAGGAATATCATATTTTGCTGTGTGTAACTTGCACTTTTTTGGGCCCAAATTTGTGAGGGAAAAATAAGGATGCACATTATACATGGGTAGTACTAATTCCATATCTAGGTAGATGTTTTTAATTCTTTTATTTATGCTTATGAGTTAGAAGTGTAGCTCTAGAAATCAATAATGATATCTGTATGCAAAATAATACCCTGGAAAACTATAATCAGTTTTGTTGAACTTACAATGAACTTCAACAACAAAGAGTTCTTGGCCTTCAATGATGTGTAAATATTGTAAATTTGTTACTGGTACATAAAACTTCTTGTACCTTGTATCTGTTCTTGTGTTTTATAATTATTTGTTCCATAAAATTTCTTGTACCATAATATGTTAAAAATAAATGCTAAAATTTCTTTGTAATACAAACAACAAATACCTATATGTAAACAAATAAAAATTTGCATTAAAAAATTAAAACAAAAGGTTTTTTCACTGAAAGTTTGGGCCAAAACTGTGGGTGCACATTATACACGGCAAAATATGGTAACTTTGGGCTCATACTCTTGCTGGGTACTCTTGTTAGCTAGCCCAAGGTTCAGGCTGATTAAGTCACTAAAGGGTGTTAGGGGCAGGTAAGGAGTTGTTATTGTCTTTTCATTTGCATTTTAATAGAGAATTTACTTTCCTCAAAACACTCTCTAAAGGAGAGAAGAGACTGCCTGTTTTGCCACCTCTCAAATCTTGTCCTGTGGGTGTTGCCTATCCCTCCTCCTAGCTCCACAATAGTGAGGTAAAGAACAGAGCAGTGCTCAAAATAAAGAACTTTTCCCAGGCTGGTGGAATCAGGCCGCTGGCGACTCCCAAATCTGTTTGCAGACAGTGCTGAAAGTTGAGATTAGTCAAGCTGCAGCATTGGATACAGCCTTTGAATTGCTTTGCCAAATATGGGGTGAAATGACTCTGGCTGTTGTAAACTCCAGCTTCAATGGAGACAGGAGAAGCCCCTCTTTCTCTCATCTTCTTTGAGCTCCTGGGGCCTAACAGTCAGGGTTTGGCTTAGGAAGGGATTCAGTGTCTTTATTATAGTTTTGATGTCAACCCCAGTGCCACATGGGAAGGTTTCCTATATTCAAGGGGCAGCCACAAGCAGAGAGCCACAATCTGTGTGTTTTTCTATTATTTTTTCATTCCTGAGATAATTTTGAAGGAGGCAATGTTTGTCTTTCCAACTTACCCCTCCACTTTTCAATTTCTGTATCCCCTTATAAAGTGCCCACATATCATTTTCATGGTCTTGTGGTCTTGGGCTGCCCTTCCTTCTACAGGAAAGCAATCTGATCATCAAACCTACATTACACATTCAGAACTGAATATGTTATTCCTTTAAAGGCGATTTAACTTTTAAAAGAGGTTACAGGAAGAGGGCAATACTTAAACCATGTTTGTCTTTCACTCAAAAACATTCTTTGACCCAAACAATATAAGTATCAGTTTTCATAAGCCAAGAAAATTTAGACCTTTGTAAAAATTTAGCCCACTCTTGGTTGATGCTTTAGTTCACTGTAGCTTCAACTCGTTTTATTGCTATGACTGATAAAGTAATGGCTTCTGTAGATTATTATTATTTTTACAATGTAGAGTATTATAGAATTAGGGTGGGGAGTTGGGATGGGAGGAGGGAGAGGGCATAAAGCAATAAAGCAGAATATCGGGAGGCCCGGAAGATGGACATGTTTATATGGTCATTGGTCACCACTGCTGATTGGTGTCAAAGCACAGTCAACTCTGATCCCCACTAACCCTTGAAGTCGTAATCCTTTTTAGATACCTACGTTGTTTAAAAAATAAACTTACAAAGATAACTACCATGCCATTCAATAAAGTATAATGATTTTGTTGGAAGATTAATATTAGTGTGGACATTTGTGGCAATATCAAGTAAGTCAGTTTTAGCTATTGGTGGCATAGAATATTGGTGGGACACATGGACCCCAGATGAAAGTATATTATGTTCAGTGTTAAAAAGAGAAAATGCTTCTACTGTAAACATTTGTTCTTGGACCTGAGAAGTCTGTTGAGAAAATCTTTTCTGTCAGTAACGCATATCATCATGGTGGTTTGACATTTTGAGCTGGAAGATAGAACCCCAGATATGTGTGTGGCAGGGGAGATAAACACATGAATACTAAAAAATGAATACTAAAAATGCTGCTTTTTTGCTGAAATGGCATTAGAAAAACTTGATTTGTACATCTACAAATATTTGGATTTTTGAGGTGATCATGTGATAAAGCAACAAAGTTATAATAATGTCTTATGTTAAAATGCATCATTTAAAAAATATGAATTGACTTATTTAACGACCTTTTTTTCTGAACTGTGTGTATATGTTTAGCTCTAGCAGACAGAGTGTCTTTTAATAATTCATACTCCTATCAGTGGAGTGTGAGAGTTCTAGTCATCATTCGTTTTAGCCATTCTGTGTTGTTTCTTATTTTGGTTTTAATTTGCATGACCCTGATATCTAATGAACTTGAGTGCCTTTTCATGTATTAGTTTTTCATTTGGATTTTGAAAAGCTCCTTTTCAAATCTTGTGCTCATTTTCCTACTGCCTTTCTTATTGATTCAAAGGAGTTCCTTATAAATGCTGGACATGAGTCTTTTTTTGGATTCCTGTATTATAAATATTTCTCTCTCTCTGTGACTTTCCTTATAATTCTTATTGGCTTCGTTTCCTAAACTGAGGTTTTAAAGTTTAATAAAGCCCAATTTTACAGCATTCTTTAGTTCTTAGCACTTTTTGTACCATGTTTAAGCCTTGCCTACTTCAAAGTCCTAAAGAGAAAGTTCTATTCTGCTTTTCAGAGGCTTCGGTTTATCTTTTAACTCTCCATCCTGTGTAACCTAAGAATATCTTAAAGGGAGAAATCAGACATGTATGAATTTTCTCGTCTCTAACGTGGTCTCTTCAATCTTATGAGACCACCAGATCTGTGGTTACCTAGTTTCCAGTAGTGGTCTTCTGCCCATAGGCAGAGCTGGGCTGGGTGTTCCTCCTTTTTTCTGTTTCCAGAACCAGCCAATACTCTTAGGGAAAGGGCGACTGCTGATCTGCTCATCGCTCTGTAGCTCTCACTCTCTATAATCTTTGTTCATCTAATCTTTGTTGAATCAGCACCTCTCTGATGGCTTTAAATATATGCTCTGAATATTTTATAGATTTTTTAAGTTATTCTTTGGGAAATCCCACAAACTATTTCATCCTGCTTGGAAGAAGTCCTTCCACTACTTCTTAACTGAACATTTTTACTTACGTTGCTTACTCAGCAGTATTTGCATCTCACTTTGTTTCATTCCTTACCTCCCTCTTCTATTGGCATATAATGCATGCTTCAAGATTTGCGGCTTATGCTCTGTGTCATAATTTTTCTTTGAGTATTTTAGCAATCTGAATAACCCTCTCATAAACCTTCCCTGAACTTTTAAAACTTTGCTTATATTCATAATCTCACTCTTGATTTTCTTGATCTATTTCTTTATGAATTAATTCATGCAAGTAAGCTTCATGAATGTCAGAATATACTGGACGCATTTGGGATACAATTTTTATATTTTCCAACATCTACCATGACTCTGATAAGTAGTGTGTCCTTGATTCATATGTAAAAAGAGAAATTTTATAGTTGTGCAGACTTTCAGATCTGATACTCTTTCCTTCATCTGTAACTAGAGAAGCAAGTTAATGATAATTATTTTTCTCCCTTAAAGGAGTGAATTTAGAATGAAAAATAGGATGAATACAAGAGAATCTGAAGATTTGTGTGTGTGTGTTTGTGTGTGTGTGTGTGTGTGTGTGTGTGTGTGTATGTGTTAGAAATAAGTCAGAAGACACTTTATTATTTATGGCCTCTATGACTTTATGTCACACTTGTTCTGTTTTTACCGAGCTCATAATGGCCTCTCTATTACAGCAGTTTTTCTCTAAAATGAAATACAAGCTCAGGAAAGGGCTCTATAAATGATCCAATATAGTTTACTACCCAATTTACAGATGATGCAAATTAATGAGCAAATGTTACTTTCAAAAGAAACATAGTACATTAATAGCAGTTGGGATAAGATGCACTCTCTTCCAAACATTTCTCTTACAGTGTTTTCAAACTGAGTATTCTTGGTTTTATATGCAATAATCCCCCAAATCTTACAGGTAAAACTTAATAGTGATGCAGAAGCACAAACTTGAATCTTGGATATATACGAGGTGTGATGGAACAATACAGTGAATGTTTACATTTTTAAAAAAGTCGTTATGGTAAAAGACACATTGCCATTAACCCTCTCAAAATACTTGCTCTCTTTTTGAACACATTTATTTCATTGTTCTTGTCACTTCCTGAAGCAGTTCTGGAAGTCCTCTTTCATTAGTGTATTTAGTTGTGCTGTTGTGGATGGCTCGATGTCCTACATTGATTTAAAACGTTTATCTTTCATGGTCATTTTGACTTTGAGGAAGAGCCAGAAGTCGCTGGTGCCACATCCAGTGAATACGGTGGATGAGGACACACCGTCATATTTTCATTTGACAGAAATTGCTATACCAGAAGCGATGTGTGACATGGAGCCTTGTCATTGTGATCACAAAATACGGTGAACACTACTGCCATCCAATGGAAAGGCAGGGATCTTCAATATGGGAAGCGGCATGTTGAACCTTAGTAACAGTGTGTGACAAGTTTCAACTTGTTCAGTGCAGTCGGTCAGGTGTGAGCTACGGTTAAGAGAAGGTGTATTTTAAAGTGTGCCACAAATCATCCTCCATCATGACAACACTGTGTCACACATTGCTTCTGGTATGGCAGTTTCTGTCAAATACAACATTATGGTGTGTCCTCTCATCCACCTTATTCACCAGATCTGGCACTGTGAGACTTCTGGCTCTTCCCTAAAGTCAAAACGACCATGAAAGGTAAATCTTTTGAATCAAGTCAGGACATGAAGGCAGCCACAACAGTGCAACTAAAGACACTCATGAAAGAGGACTTCCAGAACTGCTTCAGAAAGTGGCAAGAACGATGAGATAAGTGTGCTTGAAGCAAGGGGGAGTATTTTGAGGGGGATTAATGTCAGCGTGTCTTTTACTGTAATAATTTTTTCTTATTTAAACATTCACTGTATTCTTTGATCACACCTCATATCTGTGCTGAGAGTAAGATTACCCCACTGCCAAGCATTTCTTAGAGAGGCTTTTTTAAACTTGTTTTTGCTTATTCACTCGTTGCTATTAGGTCTATAAATTAGTGTGTGTGTCTTGTGTGTGTGTGTGTGTGTGTGTGTGTGTGTGTAAAACATAATCTCTGCATTGAAAGTAATTTACTAATTACATTAGAAGTGAAGAGAAAGATATTGAATAACAATGATTTTTAGAAAAGAGTAATTTGAATAAATTTAAGAGTAGAATGTGGAACCATTAATGATCTTAAGGGTGTAATTTGAAATATTCAGTTATAGTTTACAGCATAAGAAAGAAAAAAATTATGTGTTATTCTGCTGTTCTAGAATTTGGAGTTTCATATTCCTTCTGATTGTAAATTGTCTTCATTACCAGTTAACTTTTGTTATTTTTCTGGATATCTGTTTCTCCCCAAATATTGCTAGCTCTTGGAGGGCAATCAAATTATATGCTCTCCTTACTTGCTGCTCTTGGTGCTAAATTTAAGTTCATAATAGGATTATTTGTTCACCTTTGTTGGCTGAGGAAGTCCTTAGTGATGTTCTGACTATTTCTATCTCTCTGCCTTTGAGGTACATGGGAAAATTAAACTTACTGGTCCTCTCATGGTCGGGTTGGAACATGTGACTAATTTTGGCCAATGAGTTGTGAGAGAAATTGTTGTATGTCACTTCCAGGTCAAAGCACTTCATTACTGATGAGACCCATGGGAGCACTTTCCCAATGCTACAGTGACTGTAAACATCCAGGTAGTGGCTGTTCTGTTAGCCTGGGGCCTGAACTGAATATGTCCTAGAGGAGAGATCTCAGCCCACCCAAGAGGGAGATGTAGCATGAACAAGAAATGAACTTTTGTTGCTCTCAGATACTGAAATTTTTGGGGTGTTTGCTACCATAGCAGTACTAATCCATTCTGACTTATACACTACCTGACTGGTTACTTCTGAGATTTCAGTTGCCAGTCTGTTCCAGAGAAAGACCCAACATATGAAGACAACTACATCATTGGTTCATTTTCCTGGATCTGGCTAATTAGGCAGCATGAACCTTTGGTATCTTCCTCTCCTGTCCAAAGATAGAATGTGATTTTGGGGCCGGCTGAGTGGCGCATTGGTTAAGAGCTGGCTTAAGACGTCAGAGGGCCCCAGTTCGGATCCCACATATGAGGGCCAGTGACACTGCCCTTTACAGCTAAGATGCTGAACAACAGCTCAACCTGGAGCTACTATGCCGTGAGTCGCCAGTGATGGTGTAGGCTGCAGCCCTTGCTGCATTGGGTTGCCATGGGCTGCTGAGTGTAGCCAGCAGCCAGTGTGAGTGGCCAGCAGCCACCGTGAATGGCTGTCCAGAAGCTGGCGACTGATCTGCCTCATCTGGGAAGAGCGCAATGATGGTGCCAACTTGGGCCAGTGAAGCAACGTCCTCCACAACTAGACTGAAGAACAAAAGGACAGCAACTTGTCTGTTCCCCTTCCTCCAATTCCCCAGTGCTGTTCCCATCTCCCAATTCCCCAATACAAATCTTAAAAAAAAAAAAAAAGAATGTGGTTTTGTCAGCCGTGCATACACCTAGGCAGATGTGGGACCATGAACACATGGAGAATAAGAATCTCTCATCACTGTCTCCAAGACCGTGTGCCTTAGGATAACTGAGTATCTTTACCATGGACTTAGGGACACATATTATTAGTGACAGAACACCTGCTTAGGCATATCATGCAGTCATATATTTTAATGTACTCCTCAGACATCAGGTATGCTTTCCAGAGGCTGTTTATGAACTTTATATTTCTCCTCCGTGCATTCTAAAAACACCTTCCTTAACTTCACTGTGTGTTCTTACATCGTATGGAATGAGTACAGTTTCAAGGAAAGAATCAATTTTCAGGCAGCATGTCATGGTGTTGAAAATGTTGGTCACATCCTCTCTTATCATTTCTTCTGTTGTGTTTAACATTCTTATACTTGGCAATGTCTTCACCTTTTCAGTTGCTCTCAGCTTGGTACCAGAGAGTCACTATGGCTCTGTTCAAGCCCAAAGATTTCCTGATTATTATGTGTTTTTAGATTGAGGCAACACAGTAGGGGCACTGTAAGAAATGCTGGTGATGGGCCCGTGGAGGTCTAAAAGGTCTCTTCTGGAGTCATTCCTAGGAGCTCCCTGGTGAGTGAAAACTTGTTGGAAGAATAAAGGCAACTCCAGAGGGAAGACGGGTAACAGAGACATCTGAAAATTGCATAAGAGAGAAGGGAATATGTCATTTTTCAGATTCCTGTTAGCAGTTGTCATTTTTCTTGGTTAAAGTCATGGAAATCTGAAGCCAACCAAGAAAAATTACACATTGGCTGCTTGGCAGATATCCTTTTGTTGTTGTGTTCATTCCATATTTATTGAGAAGCCAAAAAATGTATATATTTGCAGCATGGTGAGACCCTGTGGAGAACACAAACAAACTAGGAACAATCATGATATTGGAGAATTTACACTATATTTAATGAAAGAAATTCATACTTCTAAAGTAATTATGCTATAATAACATGATGCATTATTCATTCATTCATTCATTCATTCAACTATTTCTTAATTTATCCATTAAGCAAATAAATGTGGAGAACAACACATGATGTTTGAAGTTCTTGAAAAGTAGAAAACTAATAAAAATATTAATTCTTAATGCTAACATTTATTAGGCACTTAAATGTGAAAGATAACTCTGTTCAAAGTATTTTATAAGAATTAGTTCATTGCATTCTCAGTGCCTCAGTTTTCTCTTCATTTTAGCAAGGAGGAATTCAAGGCCAGAAAGGCTTTGTAGATTACCCAAGGTCAACAAAGCAGGTTGATGGTAGCATTGTGAGGTGGATTCAGACCAACTGGCCCCTAAGCCTGTGCCCCATACCACTACACTATGCTGTTTTCCCTTGTCTTCTATGGAGCTTATCATCGAGAAAATGAGAAGTCGTCTAATTGCCCATACCTATTAGAGTTTGGGAATATTGATGGAGGAAGTAAGAGTCTGGCTTCTTCTAAACTTCCCACCTTGATTTGTGTCTTGGATATTGCCTGTGGAGCTTAGGAAGCATCATCTTCCTCACATTTTTTGAACCCATGAAACTATAAAAAAGCAACTAACACTCCTGGAAGAAAGAAATTGGGAGTCCTACCACTTCCCTTTGCGTTCATAGTTACTCAAATATGTCTGATGGGCTAAGGTGTCCCTGATCATAGCTAAAGGAAAGAGGATATACAAGATCCCAAGAGAGAAAATTAATTAGAGTTAAGGAAGCAGTGGTGGTAGAAGATACTGGACTTTTGACATAATGAAGAGTAGGACTCATCATCAGAGAGAAGTTATGGTACTAGGCTTTCCTGGTGCCTTCTGACCTTGCTGCTATGGATTCATAGGGAGAAAATATGGATATCAACAGAACATGTTATACCATTAAAATGCTGCAGCATTTGAGGCCTGGCAGATTTTCAAAGGATAGTTGTGGCTATGATCTGTATGGCTGCCACTGGTGATGTTGATGGAAGTGCTAGATTCGAGGTGGCAGCTTTGGATTGCCCAGTCACCCTACATGTCTGTGGGACACCAGGGATTTGGCACTACCATCAACACCAGAACCTCTTCCCTAGTGAGCTGTCGAGAGGGCCTCGATGAGGGAATCAGGTCTCTGAGGCAGTACTCTCTGAATTATGTCATTGGGCATCTCTAAAAACAACCAAAAAGCACCCCAAATACATAAATATTTATGTATTTATTTATAAATTATAAGAGATACTATAATAGTGATAAATTATGAGTGTTAGAAACATACTAAAAATATAGTTTTGAAATGAAGCAAGATAAAATATACTATACTTTAAACTATCTTCCCAAATATGCTATCATAGCTATATCTCAAGGCTCTATATATACTAGGATGAGGTTGAAAGTCTATATTGCAAATGGATCTAATTATACAAATTATTGCTTTTGTCTCATAACATTCCTGATGAAGAGCTTATACTACACAAAGATACTTCAGCTCTGCCATTTTCTTATTATTTACTTGTGTTTGCTTTATTCCTTATTGACTTTAACACATTTCTTCCAAATAACTTTGGAAGAAATATTTTAAGCTGGCTTGCCTCATTGTGGAGGTAATGTAGTTAACAACAGACAACATTACTCACAAATCCACTTAATTAGGTACAAATGAACTGCAACACCTGACCTTCCTTAGAAAGCAAATGGAAGACAATGCTCTCACTGTCCACCCATTGGCTTTGAGAAATTTCTGCTCTTTCCTGAGGATTCCTGTGTGTTGCATGGGACATGAGGCTCAATGTAGGTAATTGTATATTAAATATAGATAAAACTAATTTCCTCATTTTAAGATAGATTTAAATAGAAATTTTAATGTTTCTTTCCTCATCTCACTAGATCACATTGCACAATTCACTTTGGAGACATCTCCCCTTAACCTCCTTTTTCATTTGTGATGCTGAAACAAAGATATTTTTAAAAGAGTCATTTCTGTTGACATCACACAGATCACTAGTTTGAGATACTTGAGTAACAATTGGGTAACAATTAGAATTACAATAGGTTTTAGAAGTTCAAAAGAGAGAGAGAGCTCATTTTTAGCTGGTGAGACCATGAGTTAGCATTGAGATGGGACTCAAGCCTATCACTGGAAGATGGAAGGGGTATTGATAGAAATGTAGTTATTCCAGGTGAATGAACTGCAATTAATAAAGCAATTACTATTAGAGGACATAAGGAAAGTGAATTTAGGGAACACAGTCATGAATTTAATTTTAGATATACTGAGTTTGGATTGCTGGGTAGTTGTAAGGTGACAATGTCACTTGAGTAGATAGTTCTTTGTAGCTGGTGTTTTGGAGCAATCTTGAGGCTAGAGATATTGTAGAGATATTGATTTAAAAATCAACTTCACAAGGGTATTTATAGAAGTGATTCATCAAGACAGAGTGGTGAGAATATAAGGACTGTTTTTATGTATAATGAAAATATTGAATTCCCTTTGGAAAGCCTTTGTCATCTACTTTTTGAGTTCCCTTCTCTTTTTGAAATGTTGAGGTTACTGGAAGAGTGAATACAAGATGAGTCTTTTGGAGCAAATGATGATAGTCAAAATTCCAGCCCTGGATATGGACATCCACAGACATTTCCCCTTCTCATTGGAAGGAACAGGCTGGTAATGTGGGTAATAGAGTTAGAACCAGATTGAAACTTGAATTTGAGAAGATGGGTTGAGTGATGAATAATTAAAGCTATGCAATCATGAAAGGAATAGCTTATGTATTAATATTGAAGTATGAGCTCAAGAGGGCATGCCTTGAAGCATTAAGTAACTAATTAAAAAAATTAAACCAAGTCCTACTTAATTGACAAATCAAATACTGAAAGCATTTCCAACATTAGAGTAATAACCGTTGATGACACAATCCCTTCCCTAAAACACACTATTTGTAGAGAATGAAGAGATAGAATAATTTCTTGTTAAAATAACAAACATAGGATTGGATAATTAATTGTCTTTGTGATGGCCAGGACAATAATGGCTAGAGGTATTTTTTGGAATGATTTGCTCTCAAATGTGATTCTCAAACAATATATCAGAGAGGGAGTTAGGCTAAACCTTCCTAAATTGCATTTTCTGTATCAAATGTATTTTATTCCATCATCATTTCAATATCAATGTACAAGGTTTTTTGGGTTTTTTTTTTGGCTGAGCAATCTGCTACCTATTGGCAGCTTAGCGGCAGCTCAGCTCGGGCCGGGCATCGAACCACTGTTGCTCAGAGCTCAAACTCTTGAGCAAGCTCTTAACCAACTGAGCCACTCGGCTGGCTCTATGTACAAGGTATTTTTATTGTTCAGTTTTAATATTTAGAGAGTTGAAATACATAGTTTTAGGGTTTCTTCATTTTTTTCCAAAAATGTTCCTTATAAAACTTTGAAAATGTATATGCATGATGTAGAAGTAACAAGCACAGATAAACTCTTAGAGAAATAGCACTATAGTATAGTGGAGTGAGCAGTGGATTTTGAATCAAACTTGTATTTATGTCCATTTCCAGTGTTTGAACAAGTAACCTAAAGTCTTGAAAAAAAATCTTCATCTTCAGAGTAGAGATCCTAATATCTGCCTCTCAAGGTTCTTAAGATCCAGTGAGATCAAGCATGTGCTACTATGAAAGCTGAAAGGTTCTAAACCAACACCAGTCATTTTATCAATTTATATGCATCTTCCTTATGTATAATCTTATACACATATTTTTTTCTCTTAAGGAACTTTTTTTTTCGTTAAACTAAATATTGTTTCTAGCAAGAGAAGGCTTTTAAGTAAGGTTGATATTATTATTCCATACAAGTTTCATCCTGATTCATAAACATTTTATGCCAAGAATAATGCTGTTTTAAAGACAATAAGTGCCTGTTTTTGCCTGGGGCCACTGGAAGCCCTGCAAAAGAGGCAGGAGGAATTAAAGGCCCTTAATCATATTTCCCCATTTTTAACTGTTAGTTTTTACACTCTTGAGCCATTTCTCTCCTCTTGCTGGGCCCTACCGAGACCCATAAATCTTAATTAAAGATGCATTTTTTTTCTTATGAAATCTGAGCTGCAAGAAACCATTCTGATTTTTTATTTTTAAGACTAGCTCCATGTGTCGGCTCATAAAACAAGTAAGACTTACACTCAAAGGATTTTGAAAGCTGTTATTGCTGCTGTCATATGGTGCTGGTCCCATAATTATTATTATTGTTATTTTATTATTTTTTTTACACATGAGCTTCCAATTTTCTTGTATAGAGCACAATGGAAAAAAAATGGAACTTACGACAGGCTGGTCTTGGTTTAGAAAATGGGGAGTATGTTTCATAAAACATGAAAGAAACATGAGTCCAAGATTGTAATGGGGAAAGGAAGACCCTGAGTGCTACTGGGTAGCCTGGCTTCTTGATGAGGTCCCCCACAAGAAACCTTTATTTACAGGAAATATTCTCTTGACTGGGGTCTGGTTGGGGAGACAATCAGGCTGCCTGAATTGTATTCCTTATACCCCTTAGACTACAGAATGAGCTTCTTACCTTTAGATCTCTAGACCTGAAGTCCTGATGTCAGACCCCAAAGGGGTTCAATCACAGGTAACTGAGGTGCCTGGAAAGACCTAAACCTGTTCTAGGTGAGATTTCTCAAGAAAAAAAAAATATTGTGATGATATTATGCAAACATCTAATGAGGCATGTGCCAGGCTTTATGCACAGATACCATACTAGTTAGCTGTCCATTTCTCTGTCTTCTTCCATCCCTTCAGAATTTCAGTGGTCTCCCATTGTCCACAAGATTGCATTAAAACTCTCAAGACCACTTCTAGTCTGGCCTCCACCTGTTTTTGGAACCACATCTCCAACTGTCACATTACATCTAACTGTATTTCTCTTCATACAGAGAAAACATAGGCAGTGCTTCCCAGATGAACCCTATTCTTTTGCAACTCTGTGCCTCTCCATGTTGAGAGGTACAGTGGGAAAGGAGCAGTTGGTAATGGACCTAGTGTAGGTTGTGAAGTCAGGCGGTTTTAAAGTTAGTAGCCAAGTAACCACAGGTAAATGACTTAGCCTCTCTGAGCCTCTTCTTTCTCAACTGTAATCTGGAGACAATAATTACCTCAGGGTGGTGGTGTGCCGTTTTATAGGAGATGCATGGAATGCACCTACCACGACATCTGCAACAGAAGAGCTGCTTCACACCGTAGGTGCTCTGTTTCCTTCCTCCTGCTTGGAGTTCAATGGCCCACCCCATCAGAGCTCCTGCTCATCTTCTAAGAGTCCATCAAACTATATCTAATGTACAAAACCTTTCATAAGATCCTCCCGGCACATTAGAGTGAATGAGGATGAATAATTTGGCAATGGATGGCAAGATGGTTGGAAGGAAGGAGGAACCTTGAATAAGCAGGCAGCCAAAACTTTTTACCCCTTGTGGCCAAAGCACATGTTTTTCCACAGAAGGGGCTTTCTGGCCCCTTGCCTGATTTTGTCTCCTCAGGCAGCTCCTACACTTCTTTGAAGGTTTGCTGTGTCTGCCTCCCTCTCCTCCACTCCTCATCCTATGCCCTCTTTCTAATCTACTCAGCCCATCTACGGCTTCTTCCAGTGCCCTTGTTGGCTGGTTGGCAAATCTTTCAGGCCCTGGTCCACACCCCAACAAATGACAGATGCCATTAATCCTTTTACCACGTTAGATTTCCCATGACACATGTTTGTTCCTTTATTGGATTCTGTGTGGTTATATTCTGTGACATCTTTGGGCTCAAAAGTGCAAGGCCCCTTTGCATCATAGACTCATAGGATTGTAACGATGGGCTTAATATACATCTTCACCTTCTGTTTTGTATGCAAAGAACAGGAAGCTCAGAGAGTTTGAAAGGCCTTACTAGGTCAACACGTAGATGTTGATGAAGGCTCTGATCCATGTCTCCCTCATCCTGGCCAGTGCTTGCCTGCTGTAACACATGGACTCCTCTGATCACGCAGCACCTTGAAATCTCAGAGAACTCCCATTGGGAATTTGAGTGCCAGCATAATGCTCTGTAGCTGTGTGGGGTCCAGCCCAAAGCCAAATAATCCCCTTCCTACACTGCTAAGCCACAGGGTCTTTTTAATCACGTCAACTAGGATGATGCATGCCAAGGGCATCCACAACCAGGTAGATGGAAAGAGGTGAATCTTTCAGACAGGCTGCCCCTGGAGAGGCCCGCAGCTGTCTCACGGAGCTGGGCAGGGCAGAGTTCAGAGAAATGTCAGAGCTTCCCAGCAGACAGCCCCGCTGCCCTGATTCTCCTCCCCAATATCATTTCCCAGCTTAATCTCTACCTTGTTCCAGGTAGATACTGAGTGTGGTTTTGCAGAGGTTCCTATTCAAGGGGACTTGAATATGGTGTGACTGGGGCATTCTGGAAATAAGCAAAAGAGGAGCAAACGAACGAATATTTATTGAGCACTTGCACAAGGTCTGGTAATTTTACATACACATTTTTACATACATCTTCATGAAAACCTTAATGAAGTTGTGAGGAATTTTCCTATTTTATACATGAGGAAACTGAGGCTTAGGAATGATCACGAATTTGCCAAAGTTTACTCAGAAAGCAGAGCCAGATTCGAATATTGGCTTATTTGGCTTAGAGAAAGTGAGAAGTACAAAGACTTTGACTGAGGTTTTGTAGGACTCCTATCTAGACTCCAATTTTCTATTTGTGTTGATTTCTACAAGCCTCCTGACGCCTGCCTGTACATCTTCCCTTCATTTTAAAACTGGGTGCACATAAAACAATGGATATGACAGTGCTTTGAAAAGTAGAGAGTGTTGTACCAATACGGGTCATTTGTACCATTTTATTACAAAGTAAATATTGAATAGATGAAGAAAAACAAAGGAATATACAAATTTCTGCAATGTTCTTTCAAATTATTTTGAAATGAAACAAAACTCAGAAGGTACCTTACAATGTATTCTATTCAAATAGCATGTTCATCAAATACCCCAACGCCATTAACTATTTTTTAACTATGAATTGAAATGAGATTACTAAATCTAAAAGCGGTATTTCCTAGTATTCAAAATAATCTGACCTCTTGATATTCTATACTTAATGATGTATGAGGTATGTGAGGTGTGAGGTGAATAAAGTCTTAACATATTTCTGATAATTGCTTTATGTATACTCTTTATATTGCATTAATAGTAATTGATGTTCTCATACCACATTCAAATGATTTACTTCAGACATTGGAAAATAAAACTAGGACGTATCAGTAATATCAGTTCAGAAATTGACCATTTATATGGACAAGGCAAAATGTCAGTGGTTAGAATTTCATCATGTTGTAGATAAAGCTAATTTTCTCTTTATCAAGATGGAATAAACCATGAACTCTGAACAATGAACAAAGTTGGAAGAAAGCTTTCCTTTCTGACTTCTGTTTCCAGGTGGGTAATGATTTCTTCTTCAGCAAATGGGGGCTAAATGATTTTCTTAAACATAGGTACATATATAAATAAGAATTATTTTTTCCTAAAATGAAAATAAAAAGGATGACTAAAAAATTAATTTTCATGAGACGCTTGAGTAAAGTCTCATCATTGTACAACCAGTTCGTGTCTATTATTTACTAAGTCAGTGTGCGATAAGTAACTACCAGAATGCATTGATGGTACCAATGCTGGGGCTTAGGTGCAGTCAAGGTAATGAAAACAAAGTGACACTTCACTCCCACTTGTTCATTTTCATGAATGAGTGGACACAGGGATTGAGGAAACACTGGTGGAAAAGTCTCAGGACATGGAAGTTCTGAATATAGCATGGCAGCTGAAGCTGGGACTTGGCCTGACCCAGCTCTTCTGGGAGAAGGGGACTGGGTGTGTATATGAGTTGAGAGTTGTATCGCTAAAATTTTTTACACTTCTGGGTTCATGACTCCTTTATCACTGCTTCTGCCCAGCCCTGCTATCTAGATGGCCTATAAAGTAGTAAAGGTCATTTTCTGTCAGAGGAGTTGCCAGATGGAGTTTGGGCTCGAAGGTGCAGCAGCTCTGTTGTAGGTTCAGGTGCAGAGGGGTTGAGCACAGTCTCATCTCTTCTGGCAGCATCTGGCATGGGAGCCTAATCAAGCTCAGAGATGCACTCTGGGGATCTCAGGGGCCTGGAAGCCATGGATGGTCCTGACTTGTCTGACTGATTCTTGAGATATATATCATATATATATATATAATATATTCTTGATATATGTATGTATATATATCAGGGGTGCCAAAAATATATACACATGACTTGTATTCATCTTTTGTTATTGGTATATATTGAGGATTACAATTTTAATAGTTTTTCTTTTCCCTCTCTTAAAATGTGTATACATATTTCTGGCACCACATGTATATATTTACATGCCTCTTTTTGATTCCAAAAGCTACTTGAGGGAGAGAAAATCTGGGAAAACCTGGGCTTCTGGCCATAGCAGTTTAGTCATAACTGTCAGTCTCTCCACATTGTGATTGCTGACTAAAAAAGCCACTCAGGTTACCAGCAAATAATTAAATAATTCACAAGCAAGTGGATGTATAAGTAGACACACATTTATTTCCACAAGTAATTTAAATAAAATTGTACATTGGGAACATTCTAAAACCGTGTTCTACACATTTTGTTTAAACATGCAGCCAAATTGTACAGTGGATGTGAATATTGCATTTCCTACCAAGTACCAGTGATTAACCTGGGGAGCTAAGGGAACAAGGGAAGTGAGGGGCGAGGGTGGCTATAGGCAGCATCAGGGTTACACGTGGCAGTGGCAGTACTGGAGTGTGGTTGTGTTTAGTTGCTTCTCAATATCAGGCACAGCTTCATAAACATACCTAGGTCTAAATCTCAAAGAAGGACAGGTAAGGGAACCATGTTGAAAATGATGTTTTATCAGCATGGTTGAAGCTAGAAAATCTGCTCAGTTAAATTCAGTCATGTTAAGCCAATACAACACCAAAAGCTCAGTAAGTTTCTCCCAGTGGGAAGGGGAACGTTTTCGGCATCACTGGACTCCAGTGACACCTAAGACCACTGTCTGCCGTGCTTCACTCATCTGTCCTTTCGGAAAGTATATTGGGTCTTCGGAAAAGTCATGACATATTTTGTCTATGCTTTTCAAAAGTCATTTATTTATATAAAGAACAAAGATCAATCAACAATATATTGCCTGTTTTGTTTGATATCCTTTTGACATCTTTCAGTGAGCTTCATAATTCCTTGTTCATAGAAGGACCTGTCTTTATTTGCAAAAAACTGAACATGGTGCTGATTTAGTCTCATCTAAATTGAACGTTATACCACGCAAGGAATTTTGAAGAGA
>NW_017731539.1:1112277-1115337 GCF_001890085.2 Hipposideros armiger
ATGGGTGATCATATTTATGTGTGGTCTCGCGTTGTCGTGATGGAACACAACTCCTTTACAGTGAACAAGCTCTGGATGTTTCTGGATGATGGATTCATTCAAACTGTCCAATTGCTGACAGTACACATCCGAATTGATTGTTTGATTCCTTGGTTGGAGCTCAAAAAACATGACACCTTTAAAATCCCACCACAATGAGAGCATAACCTTCCTCTGATAATGTCTAGACACTTTCTATGTTGTTTGAGGTAAGTCATCACATTGGGACCAAGACCATTTGTGGACCACATTTTTGTAAACAATCCACTTCTCATCACCAGTTATCAGTAGCTTCAAACAAAGATCATTTTCCTCATGTTTAATGAGCATATTGCAGATGTTTGTATGTACCATCAAATGAACTTCTTTGAGTTCATGTGGAACCCAAATATCAAGGTTGCTTACATATCCCAGCTTCTTCAGGTGGTCATGAATGCTTGAACGATAGATGTTCAGTGTTTCTGCAATCTCTCGCGTCACGTAATGTGGGTTTGACTCGATGAATGCCTTTATTTTGTTGTCATCAACGTCAGTGAGCCTCCCTGACCAAGGAGCATCATTGAGATCAAAATCACCAGCATGGAATTTTGTGAACCATCATTGGCACAGACTTTCTTGTAGGGCATTGTCACCGTAAACTTTATGCAACTTTTCACCAGCTTGCCGTGCATTCTTCCCTTTATGGAAGTCAAACAGTAAAATATGGCAAAAATGCACAGTTTGGTCTTCCACCTTCAACTTGTTGTAAAATCTCCAAAACTTAACCAAATCACTCAATTTTGTTTTAGAATGAAGCTAGAACTGACAGCTGTCAAATGACATAGCAATAACATAGATGTGATGACTTGAGTACTTCCAAAAATGAACTAGTGCCATCTGTCGCAAACATGCATCATGACTTTTCTGAAGACCCAATACATCAAGAGATAACATGAATTTCAAATTGTTTGGACCATGCTGAGAGGAAAACTACCCAAATCAATCAAGCCCAAAATAAAAATTATTCAACATAAAAGTGCGATGATGGACGAATTTCAAAGCACCACTGTGGATAGGTAGGACCCTGGGTTGACACTGGCGATAGGACTCTTCCCAGTTGAGTGTCATGGGGTCCACAGATGGGCTCCTCAAATCTGCACATCAGCTATTGTGCATATGGCCATACTTGCTTTGTTCTGTCAAGAGAGAATACGTGTTCCATCCTATTTTCAAAGGAATCTGCATTAGTCAGTCTTTCTAGCTGCTATAACAAACAACTCTAAAAATCTTTGTGACTTAAAGATTTATTTCTCATTTGTGACCAGCTCAGTTCAGTTGGGGAGGTTAGAGGAGAGTATTCTACTCCCCATGGATGAGTAATGACTCAGTTTCTTTTTTTTCTTTCTTCCTTTTTTTTGGGGGGGGGTGGGGGGATGCTATCAGTACCTGGGAGGAAGATCACAGAGGTGAAGTGTCATTTTGATTGCAGCATATCAAGGGTACATTTCATAAATATGACATTTTTGGTGATCTTCATCACTTGGCTGAGGCAGGTTTGTTGTATTTCTCCTTTGAAAAGTTACCTTTCTCTCATTACCCCCTGTCCATACTCAGTGTACTCTTTGGAAGGAAGTTATTATGCGCAGCCTGAATGCATAAGTGGGGCGTTAGGCTCCACCTCTTCTGAGGGTACAATACCTACATACATTATTGATAATTCTTTTGCGAGGGAGATTTGTCTCTTTCCCCAGTTTGTTTATTCATACTCTTTTTATTGTGCGTGTGTTTTTTTTGTTTTTTTTTTTGTACTTCCTCACTGGTCCTACAAGATGCTGCAGGCTCATATTGTACAATTCCTGCCCCAATCCTAGGATCAGCCACTTCTCCAAGGAACCCTAGTTTCATTTACCAGACAATATTAGAAAATATCATCTGGACCCTGGGTATGCTGTTGCTACAGGATCAGCTGACAGCAAAGAAATGTATGTGTATATACATATGTGAATAAGTTTTTCTGTGTGTCACCATCTGTATCTTTATTACACTAAACCTAAGTTCATATTGATGACTGCAACTCTAATCCATTACCACAGGGATCCTTCTAGTCTCCTCTTGTTTATTTGTTACCTTTGATTCCAACAAAGAAACACCTGGCTCCACCTAATTGCCATTTAGTTTATTTAACTTCCATTAGATATAGAGGTATCAGACTTGTTAACCCGTATATGCCCCCAGGGCTGACAGCTTTATCAGCAAGAGTTCAGTGCTTAGGTTTTTTTTTTTCCCCCTTTAGTCTTATGGACTGGATTCATTTCCAGGTATTTAGGTCAGCAACTTTTGCCCCTGTTCCCACCTGTGATGTTGTTGCAGATATTTGTAATACAGTTAGATTGTTTAGCTACAATCTTCATTCCATCCTGAGATCCCTTGACCTCCTAAATTTTGTTTTTAAAATTGGCACACATTGAGGTTTATTCTTTGTGCTTTAAAAGGCTGTGGGGTTTGACAAATTCATAGTGTCATGTATCTACCTTTACAGTAACACATAGGTTTCACTGTCCCAAAATATGCCTCCCTGGTGCTTGACTTATTCAAACTTTTCTCCCTCCATAACCACTGATCTTTCCACCGTCCCACTAATTCTGCATTTTCCAAAGAATGACACAATTGGAAACCTAGAGTAAACAGCCCCCCATCCCCTGAGCCCAGATGGCTTTGTTTCACTAGCAACATGCATCCAAGATTAATACATGTCTCTTCATATTTCCATAGATCACATTTTTTGTTTATCAGGTGTATCACAGTTCAGTTATCCATTCACCTACTGGAGAATTTCCTGGCCACCTCCAGTTTTTGGTGATTTATGAATATGTTGTCAGAGAGTGGGCCCTTCTCAGAGCAAAGCCCAGTTTCTTGGCAACTTGAGCAAAGAATTGAACAAGATGCCAGAGTAAAGTACTGAAAAAATAGTTTATTCAAAGAGATAGTACATTTCAAAGAGTTTAGAGTGGGCCACGCCCAAAGGCAAGGCTCAAAAGGCTC
>NW_017731539.1:1116047-1116955 GCF_001890085.2 Hipposideros armiger
AGGTGGCGTCAATTGTCTGGCCCAGTCAATTGGCCCAGCCAGAATGGGTTTGGCATTTAGTTTACTGGCCTGGGGGATATTAGGAGGTCACAGGATTTCAAGCAGTTATCTGAAGCAGGGGGATGGGAGAATTCTAGGATTCAGGCTAGGAGCAATCTTTAGTGTGGGACTCACAAACTGGTTAGAAAAGTAATCAAAGCCAAGAGCTAAGAAACTGAGAAACTAGGGAGGAGACTTAACATCTCTATACTTAACATTCTTATAGGAAAGAAAAATTAAAATTTTCTCAGTAGTGGGGAGGCTACTCAGTTGGCCGGTAACAAATACAGTTGCTATAAACATTGCTGTGGACAGAAGTTTTACATTAGGTAAATACCTAGAAATGCAATTATTGAATCCTATGATAAAATTAGGTTTAGCTATTAAGAAGCTGCCAAAGTATCTTCCAAGGTAGTTGTAACCACAAACAATGAATACAAGTTCGTGTTATTTTACATTTTCTCATCAACTGATATTTTCAGGGGTTTTTTTTTTCTTTTCTTTTTGTGTTTACAGTGGCTTTATTCATAACTACCCAAACATGAAAAAGCAATCAAGATGCCCCTCAACAGGCAAAAAAGATAGATCAGATGAGGCACCAACCAGTCAACGAAACTCCATTCAACAACAAAAAGAAATGAGCTACCAAACCATGAGGAAGCATGCGGGGAACCCCAAGTGCATCTTTACCAACTGAAAGAAGCCGTTCAAAAAGGTCACACATCATATGACTCCAACCATATAGGGCTCTCCAGAGAAGACGAAGCTACAGAGATGGCAAAAAGATCAGTGGGTTGTTAGGAGTCAGGTGGAGAGAGGAAAGAACCCAGGTGTTTCTCCTCCCAGTGTTCCCTGCTGGCCCTTGTAGA
>NW_017731539.1:1124340-1129603 GCF_001890085.2 Hipposideros armiger
ATGAGTGTCAGTTTGACTCTGTAAATTGAGGCTATCCTAGCTGATTGGCCTTTCCAAAGGTCTGATAAAAATTCAACCTGAGTGTATTCTGAGGACTCCTTATGACATTCTATCTACTTAAGGTATCCTTAGCATTATTATTAAAGTGTGATATAATCTCTGTGTTGCAGGAGTTTTTAATTTATGACAAAATGTTACTTACAACATAAAGGTGTGTTTATAAACAGGGAGCAGATAATCCTTTTTTGTTTTTTTCCTCTGAGTCATATGGCCTCAGGTGTGGACAGAGAAAGGAACTGTGGTGGATAGGAGGAAGCAGTCCTAATTCTTTCATGGTGGTGATACTTTAATAATCCTCTGCAATCACAGGACTCTCTGAACTTTCGAAATACTTCTACATTAATGATCTCACCTGATCCTCCTAAGTTTACAAATGAGGATGCTGAGACTTTGCACGTGTTTGTCTGGTCCTGCATCAGACAGAGTGTGGTGGAGTCGAAAGTAAAACTGATGCCCCTTGATTCTCAGTCCCAGGATTAACTTTTCCTCCAGCTGACTGTACTGACTATTCAGACACCAGATTCTGCTGTTGGTACTGCTTTTGGGGACTTGGGTGATCAGCTTGGGTGTACCATTTTATTCCCTCTGTCAACACATGGTTCAAGTTCATCACCTGTGTCTGCCTGCCTGCCTCTCTCCTTCCTTCCCTCTCCTTTCCGTCTTTCTATACATCCTGAAGCATGTAAAGATTTAAGTGTTTCGTATGTGAGGCACTCTGCTAGGTGCTAGAGATTGATAATTAAATAGAATTTCTCAGTCTCACATAAGAGTCTTATTGAGAAGATAAATAAGAGGTAGTTACAATATGCTGCAATGGCTGATCCCAGTAAGGACAAAGAGGGAGGCCAGGGAAAGCTTCCTGGAGGAGGCACGCCCTGGAATAAGTAGGAGTCAGCCCAGCATATGCAGAGGTGACGGTGTGAACAAAGCCATGGAAACCTGTTCTCCAGCTGCTCTTGGCTTGACTGAGGGCGAAGGACAGCTCTTAAATTAGAATGTTCCTGACCCTAAGATCAAGGATTTTTCAACATTTTGGCCCAAAGAGTCAAGCCTCAGTTCCTGTGAATTCTCAGTGACTGCCACCCTGAGCTTTCTAGAACATCTTTCTTCTTCGGGCAGCCCTGAGGGTGCTGATTGAGCCACTGGCCCTCTCTTCATCCCAGGGTTTGCCAGTGATTAAGGGCATTTTTGTCTGAGTGCCTAAGTACTAGGGCAAACTGCCCAGCTCAAATGAATCGATGGGCTAAAAATTGTCTTCCCAGCAGGCACTGCCAAGCAGCCTCTAGCCAACACTCCAGGCAACTGAGAAAAGATCCATTGAGCTCAGCAGGAGGCTCTTTCAGCTGACTCAGCGCCCTGGAAGCACTTCTCTAGTCATTTATATCTCTACTTTTCCTCTCTGAGCTCTGCTCTGGATCTCTACTCTTGATGAGGTCTGCTTTGTGCCAAGGCGGAGGTGGTGAAGTTTCAAATGACAGTACCTTATCAACATCTCCATGTGCTTCTGACATGCCCATAAAGTCGATCCAGCTCAATAGTCCATTTTCATTCTCTATTAGTTTAATTCACATTTGGGTTTTGCCCAAGTACTAAAGGTTTTAGTTCAAGAGAAACATTTTAAAAAATGATAAATGAGATTAATCTTGCAAAGATCATGGAAAATAAAATAATATTTGCATTGGAAACTGGAGAGTTTAAGACACTTATGGAAGGTCATATAACTAGCTTATAGAGAAACTATGCCTAGAACCCATGACTTTTGGTGAATTACTGTGTTCTAAAAATGAATGTTTTCCTTATTTTTAGAGAACATTTAAAAAAAATATTTCATTCAATTGAAACTGCAACCCTATGAAGTAAGTAGGGCACATGCTATTACCGTAGCTGCATAGATGAGGGAAATTGGGAGGATTTGCCAGAGGTCACCCAAAGATAAGCAGTAGGCCTGGGAATAGCATTATTTCTCTCTTAGGACTGTTTCTAGTAGGCATATTATGCAATACCCTAGTTCCGTAAATCTCAAAGTAGGAGATCCAGTTGAGAGACTGTATGTTAGGGCCATTTCTGCCTCCAGTAAGCGGTGGGTTTTGAGCGAGTCTCTTTTGTTACTTTGGGCTCCAGGGTGCTCCTCCTCTGTAGAGTGTTCAGGTTGCATGGTAGCAGGCTTGCAAACCGGAATACCTAGAGGAGCCAGGCCTGTGGGGCCAGTGAGTCATCAGGCCAGGTGGGGTCAGGTTCTCAGGGCAACTGTGACTCAGCTACAGCTGATTGCTGGTCCATGACAGAGACAGCTTCTGATTGTGAAAGGGAAGTGAGAAATAGAGATTTAAAGGTAAAACCTCTTGGCTTTTCATTGTTGGTGAAAGGTTCAAAGTGAAAATAAAAAATAAATGATGCTTGAGCCAAACAAATTAAAAAAACACACAAACCCAAAACACCAGTGCCTGTGGCCTAGAAGTAACTTATAAGCTGTTGGTATGCAATGTCTGGATGGCACAATCTTCAGAGAGCTGGTGAGTGGTAACATTTCATGACTCCATAAAACTTCTTATAACTCGATTGTATAAATGCATAGTAAGTTTCCATAGAGCTCATTATCATCAAAATACATATCTTAAACACCTTGTAAATAGCTTCAAAGGATCTCAAGCAGCAGGCCTTAAAGGAAAGTAGAAAAAAAATAGAAACCTTAAGGTACTCCATTTGGTTCTTCTCTTCTGTTGTCTCCAATGAATAGTCATTTTTGCCTTAAGATGTTGACATTGCTCCTGTGTTACTAATTTTTTTAAGATTTTTTTTTTTAATGGGGGAATTGGGGGATGGGAAGAGTGCTGGGGAATTGAGGGAGGGGCAACAGACAAGTTGCTGTTCTTTTGTTCTTCAGTCTAGTTGTGGAGGAAGTTGCTTCACTGGCCCAAGTTGGCACCATCATTGCGCTCTTCCCGGGCAAGGCAGATCAGTCGCCGGCTTCTGGACGGCCGCTCACAGTGGCTGCTGGNCTTTGGTGTCATCCGTGAACAGGAAGTGTTCATGGATGACCATCTTTTTGCTGTATCCTCACATGATGGGAGTTGCAAGGGAGCCCTGGAGCCCCTTTTTAAGGGCTCTAATCCCATTCATAAGGGCTCTACCCTCCTTATATAATCCAACAAAGACCCCCACCTCCAAATACCATCACATGGGGGGTTGGGTTTCAACGTACAAATTCTTTTGGGGGACATAGGCATTCAATATGTAACCTTTTATCACTAAGCCACCACGGGAGGAAAATGAGTTACAAATGGGAAAGAACATTCTCTGAAATATTCCCAAATGCCTGTCAGTCCCTGGAAGAGATGAACCACCCTGAGGAGCATGGAGAAGACATCTTTCACAGTTTTTGTCTACATTTTTGGAGGGGAGGGTATATGTCTAGAATCGCCTCAGACTTGAAAGTGAGAATTGAACCATGCTTATGGCAGCATTGCCTAAAAGAAGTGAGGTGTAACTTGGTTACTTGGCACTTGGTATTTGTCTCTGTTTGTTCCATGAAAATGTGTGAAAGTGTTGGCTGATGTAGCTAAGATTTGGTTCTCTGCTATAAGGGATGTCAAGATCTTCAGTGGAATTTTTGGTTTGGTTTCCTATCAGCCCTTACAAATGTCTCCTTTGAATACCGGTAACATATTCCACCCATTCTCTATACAGTGATCATAGTAAATATGAATTAGGTTTTATAAAGACAGGTAGAAAGTAGAAATTTAGGGAACTGAAACAATTTTATCAAGTTTCAAATTCATATTAAAAATATAAAATGACAATATTAGTTTGTAAATGGGCATGTCTTTTCTGTTTTTTTTTTTTTCATGGATAATAGTGAAGATTGTTACACAGTAACTTTAAACACCTGCTAATCTCAGGATTTCTATAAACCATTGGCTTCAAAACCTTGACTGTATGACTTACCTATAAAAATGATCATGGACTCCAAATACATGTTAATTTACTAATAAACTCTATACATGTGAAACTGTAGTAATATATTATGGATATTAAAAATCTTCTAAAGATAAAATTCAAATAGAAATTACATTAATATAAAAGTTGAAATTCCCATAGTCTCCATACTCCAATAAATTTGGTCTTGCCCACATATTAGGTCGTGCTCACTTAAAGAGTTTATCATAAATATGACGCTTTATGTGTATGCTTTAAATCTGAGTTTTCTAAGCAGTGAACTAGTTGTCATGGTAAAATTTTATTTTATAAGAATTTTGTGTACATTTTTAGGATGCTGGATGCCACACACTCACACTATCGAAATGGCAAGGATTTGCCAAAGAGTTTCCTTTCATATTCTGGAAGAAAATAATCGATATTTCTCAGAAGTCTTTGTCTTTGACTCAGTTGCTATGGATTCATTGCATCTCTGTCCCTATGATGCAGAGAGAGGTTCAGACCAATAATTGCCACTCTACTGAGGATGATTTAGAGAATCATGAAAACAGATTTTCCCATATTCACCTGAAAGGGTGAGCTAGTCTAGTGCAAGAAGCTGGAGAGAATCCAGGAAAAAAAAAAAAAAAGAAAGAAAAAGAAAAACACCACAAAAAAACAGAAAAACAAAAGTAGATTGATAAAAATTATAGTAACAAGGGTAATAAAAACTAACATTTACTAAATATTTGCTATGTGCCAGGAATCGTCCTTGCTAAGTACTTTCTATGCATTACCTATTTTCATCCTTGGAAAAGCCTAGGAAATATGTGTTAACTATTACTGTCATCTATACAATGACTAAACTGGCTCTGAGGCAAAAAGATTACTGGGGTTTTGTTTCTGGAAAATAAAGGATGTTTAAGTGACTGGTCAGTTGTTAGGTGTACCTTTCTGTCAGAAGGGTTTCCTGCACTATGGGGGAAGTTGGACTTGTTTACCTTCTAGAACCTTTCCACCACTGTATTTCTGTAAATCCTTTTGAACTTGGGCTTAGCATTCTTCTAGATGCTTACTAAGTATACTGCAGGGAGCCGTCTGCGCCTCAGTATCTGACATGGCCAAACACACTGCAATTGTGACAAATTCTGAAGCTCTGACTGAGAAACAGATACTGCTTTATATCTTAAAGAATTTAAATTCCCATTTGGATGTCCCCCAGTAGAGCGAAAATCTTACATCCCTTCTAATAGATATATCACAATAATTATATTTTATACACTAAAGG
>NW_017731539.1:1134088-1162089 GCF_001890085.2 Hipposideros armiger
AGCCCAGCTCCTGGTTGAGCTGTTGTTCAGCATCTTAGCTGTGGAGGGCAGTGTCACTGGCCCTCATATGTGGGATCCGAACCGGGGTCCTCTGGCGTCCCAAGCCAGTTCTTAACCATCATGCCACTCGGCCAGCCCTCCTGTATTACTCTTAAATTGTCCTGTGAATGCGCTCTATGCTCAGCTGGAGGAGAGCATTTTTAGAGACCAGACATTCCATTTCTTCATCTTTTCCTTTTCCTCTTGACCACCATAATACGTGAGCACAGTTGGATGCTTGCTAGTCAGCCCTTTCCTTCCTACCCTCCTTCAACCTTTAGGGACTATGATCCTGAACTATATGACAGATCTCGCTAGGTGCCTGGTTTCTTGTGTCTTTTGATGTCACTATTTCCTATGGTGCTAAATATATTGTCCTGAGTTCTCTTTGGCCTCAAATATCATTTACATGTAGATGACACCAATACCTTCCTCCTTTATTCCACTCATATAACTACCTGTATACCCTTCAGAAAAGCCATCATGTTACTAAACTAAACCAGCACCTCGTCCTTAACTTCAGCTACCTATATCACCATTGAAAGGAGAGGGTGAGTGTGAGAGAGATTGTTTAGGTAAAGGGCTTGGGATTTGGTACTGAAGAGATTACAGAGAGTGGGACAGAGGGAGGAAGCAAAAATGATTCTAAATTTCAAGTCTAGATGACTTTGGACATGGTAGTATCAGTAACAGAAATGAAACTGGGGGTCACTAAAGGCTAGTGAGTTTGAACCTAAATCATTAGTATTTAGGGTAAAACCAGAGATAATTTGAGACAGACTAAATTGGAAGTTGAGGGTTTCCATTTGAGCTGCCATGGATTATTTTTAACAGTCTCTCTGGTACTCCTTGGTGTTGTATTTTTAGCATCATCTTCTTGATCAGGAGTAAATTTATCACGCTTTACACTGACAGCTTTAATAAGAGCAGTTTCTTTCTTCATTTCCTAATCCCAACCCCATCTGTCAACCATACCAGTGGAGTCTGTCTATTTGTCCCTAGATCCTTGACTTTTTCTCCAAGTGAAAGGCTGTGGGAATGTGCAAAGTGTAAAACAGGTAAATAAGTAGCTTCTCGTTGAAGTTGTGATGGGGGTCTTAAAGGAACCCCATCCCAAGTCTCACAGGCTCTGAAGAAACACCATTACAACTATGTAGTAGGTTACCTTTCTGGCCAACTAAAACCAGGGCAAAAGTTCCCCGATTTTCTTGGTGTTCTTTGTATCTTAGCAATTTTTTTCACAGAGCTCCTAGGCTAAAGGAAACACCTAAACGTTCTGTTTAATAAGTATTTATAGCCTAGCAACTTAGTTGCCATTTGACAAATGAATATACAGTAATACCTTGGTTTGCAAGCATAATTCATTCCAGAAACCAACTGCTCATAATGCAAGACATTGCTCGTTTACCTAGTTAAAATGTATTAGAAATGTTTGCTTGTCTTGCGGAACACTTGCAAACCAAGTTACTCACAATCCAACGTTTTACTGTGTGTGTATACACACACACACACACACACACACATATGATGAAAATGCTATTTTAATTTTATTCTTAAATAACTACGATTACTTGCTGATGGAATATGTATGCTTGTTGGGTCCTGTATAAATTCTCGAACTTTGGAATCACATTGAATGCTGTCATCTTCATTTCCTGTCTCACATTGTTTGCTGTACAGTACTTGCTTTTAATCACAGGAACAGATGAAAACCCAGCTTTACAAAGATATGATGTCATCAAAAGGAATGCAACAGAATCTAATTTTGAAACTGTGAACTACCTGGAGCTAGTAGTTTGTGTAGTTTCTGACAGATGTCAGCTATTGCTGTTTCTCTTGAAAATTTAAAATATCTGACAGCAACTCTGTGAGATTTGAGCAACCCTCAAACTGGAACTTGGAGACATTCTGGCTAGTATGCGTATGTTCAAGGAATCATGAGAATAGGGCAAGGAGTTAACGCTGCATCAGGGCCCTCGCTCAGATAACTAGCTCTGTGACACTGGGCATGTCTTTCCAGCGCTCTTCATCACAGCCTCCTTGTCACAATGGAGGATGTCTGGATTGGTTAATCCAATGTGCTTCCTTCTAGCTTTCAATGCCTATGATTGAATGCTTCTTATTTTATCAGTGCTGCTAAGGAAGCTTGGAAAGAATTTGCTAACTTAAATAGCAAATAGTCCCTTTTCTGGGTCCTTGTTTTGAAAGTGAGCACAAAATTGGTCTTGAATTCAACCATCTCTCTCCTGCCACCCACACTCCCAACCTCTGTTAGTTCTGCAAGCTCAGAATTCTTTCTCAGGAACTATCTGAGGAATTTCATGCATGCATAGCATCAGGCCTTGGAAAGAAGGGCAAGCGATGAGTTTACGTGTTCTGATGCTTTGAAACAAGTGGAATGTCTCCATGCACACATCCTTGCTTAATACATCAGGAAATGCTCCCAGACTGTCTTTCCCTTTTGGGGCTACTAGTTTGGGCAAGATTGAAAAGATAAAGTATTTCCAGTCAGTATCTGTAAAACCATGCAGAGCTTGGAGAGAACGAAGGCTGATTTGTTCATCAATTTTGACCAAGAAGGCATGAAAGAGTCTTCTTTGATATTTGGAGCAGGTGAAATGAAAAGAAGCAATAACGATTTCTAACTCACTGCCCAATTGGCAAATCTAAAATATTACTTTGTTACTGGTGGTTTTATTGAACAGAAATTCTCAATTATTTGTAAATTATCACTTTTTTTGTCTTATATTTGCATTTTTGAAATTTTAAAATATTTTCCTAGGTTACAAAGCTACTCATATTTTCTTATTATAGCTTGATAGTTTTACCTTTTCCAAGTAGGCCTTTAATTCATCTCTAGTCCATCTCTGAATGTGGTGTTAGATTCCTAGTTATTTCATCCTGTATATATAATGAGCCAGGCTTCCTACGACGACCTAGTGAACAATCTCCCCTTTCCCCATTGTTTATGGTACCTTTCTTATGGTATAATGTGTCTCTGTATATTCAGGAATCTGTCTCTTTGGTCCCTATTGATCTATTTGTCTGTTCTTGACCCCTAAATGCATTGCTTTTTATTATTATGGCTTTGTAGTATGTCTTAATATATATCACAGGGCAAATCCCCATTCGTTAGTTTCCTTTTGATTGATTTAGTCATTCCTGGATGTAAGGGGCAATGTAGAACTTTGGAGAGGTAAGAAGTGATAGATGAACACAATAGAAGCAATAGGTTAGATGCACACACAGTGTCATAAACGGGTCTTAAGAATATACTGAGAAAAAAGCTAGAAACAGAATGAGATATGTAATTTCGTAACTTTTAGAAAAATTTAAATCTACATCTATTTATGGAAAATATACCTAATTTTAATAACACATAAAAACAGAAAAGCAATTCATTGAACACACTAGAATACTTACCCTTGTTGGGAGAGTAATGGCTGTGGATTTTGAAAAAAAAGTAGTATAAAAATTGTATAAAATAAAAATGTATTTATAATGGAGCAAACAACATTTGCGATAATCGTGTGATGATCATTTTTGGGGAAAAAAAAATGTCAAAGGTTACCTAACTTTTCATACTGGAATGAGGGAGAAAGCCAATTTTTCTATTGCATGTTCTTCTGGTGGATGGTAAAAACAAAAACGGGGGTTGGATGTGGGTTCAGCTCTTTAGGTGAATTCCTGTAAACCAACACTTCAAGAAGAAGTTAGAAATTCTCACCAAGAAGAGCTAGAATCATTTGATCTCATCTCTTATGAGATATTGGTATTATTTGGGACCAGCTGGTGGAGAACTCTGTCCCAGAAAGCTCCAGTTCCACTAGGCCCTAACTATAAACATGCACAGATCCCTGCCTGAGTCACTAAGCACTCCACCCTGCTTCAAAGAAAAGAGCACTTTGTCCAGGAGCGCAGTGCCCTGACCGAGAGCTAAAAGCGTCCTCTTTTCTAATTGTCAATTATCTCTACACTCCAAGATAAACATTTCTCTTTTAACATCACACCGGCCTGGAAGGTTCATTTAGGACAGGGCTATTTGAAGGGCTGGAGGAGGGGAGACGTGGAGGACAGAGAAAGCAAAGAGACACAGTTTAAAAACAATATACACAGTCTGCTTCTTCTGATAGGCCTCAAATACAGTCCTAGCTGGGGAATGGCTATGCGTTAGCCTGAGCCTTTAGGGAAGGAGGAGGTAGGTGACACAAGGAAATAAGTCTCTATTTTCAAGAACTGCTATGTGAGTGGGAAATTAGTTCTAAGTGGAATTTTTTTTCCCCAACAAAGCCCCATTTATTTGTTGGTAAACCAGAAGTGTTTCATATCTCCTTCCCTCCTACCCTCCCTCCCTCCCTTTATCTATCTATCTATCTATCTATCTATCTATCTATCTATCTATCTATCTATCTATCTATTTATCTATCTATCTATCTTCTATCTATGCATATGTATATTTGTATATAATATGTATATGTGTGTATACATCTGTATATATACATACATATATACACACAAGTGCGCACACACACACATACTTTAAAAAGATGAAAGTTTTCTATTTTTGCTATGAGAGCAAGACTTAGCTCAGAAACTTTCCAAATAAAGACCTATTTCTGCAGTTCATTTATATAACAGATAGGATTGCAATAGACTTGACTGAAGTCGACAGCAAGGCCAGAGATAATTTAATTCAGTACCTCCCCAAACCTGTTAGGTTTCCATGATTCAAAAGACGAGGTAGAGGATCTAGTAAGAAAGAACAGGGACATTTATCTCTGAGTTACAAATAAGTAAGGCTAATACTGAAGGACTTTCCCTGAATTTAATTCTCCAGTGGGTACCTGCTTCGAAGAATAAAGTCACGCCCCTCAAATTCCTTTGCCCATGCCCCCTCCCTTCCATTTTCTCCTCTGAGTGACCCTTTCCTCTTCCTTCTTCTACTACCTTACATCTCTTTTTGCCTGGCATACTTAAAACTCAGAAATCCATGTGCTAATTAGTGTGGTTATGATTTGCAATCTGTCCAACGATGCCAGATAGTGAGACACAACCTTTTCAAGTTCAGTAGCAACCATCTAATGCAAGTCAAAACAGAGAGATGTGTTCAGCTAATTTGGGGGAAGGGATGGTTGGATTGGTATATTCAAAGTTCAATGATGACAAGTCACATTGAAAGGGGACAGTCTGTGCGTTAAAATGAACCAATAAGGTCAGAAACTTTCTAGGCTAAGCAGGGAGAAGAGAGATTGTTTTTGTGGAATGAGCTGTTAAACGTGGAAGCCCAAGAGAATCAGGAAACCTGTTTTCAATCAGACACAAAGATTATTTCTATTTCTTTCCAGCTTTAGCAATGAGACTTTTTAAAGGGATTTGGGGAAACAGTGAATACTTGGTTGTCCAATTATTAGCCTAGATAGACTGTTAGTTTTGGGATGATTTTTTTGTTGGTAAAGGAAGAAAGAGAATCTGTGGATTTTTGTTCTTGGAGCCACTTTGTGAAGTTTGTTTCCAGTTCTCCAGCCCTTTTGGCACGATCCTTTGCCCACCAATGCCCAGCTAGCATTCCAGATGACTCTTTGGAGTTTAGACTGTCATTTTACCCAACACATGCGGGTGTAAATAAGGGGAAAGTTCTTTGCTTATTCTGGCTTAGTGAAGAGAGAAGAACAGATTCGCGTGGCTGGCAAGGACCAATTCTAGGGTTAACACCCAAATGGCCATGCCATTTCAAGAAGCGGAATCTTTGACTTTAAAACTCCAGTTCCCATTAGGTTTCTGAGCTGTGACAGAGAAACTCATCGGGCTTTATGACTCTTAATGAAAGTATTCCTTTGATGAATATTTAAACTATGGTTATTCACTAAAAAGAAATGGTTAGAAATATTTTCTGTATATTATATGCTGTTTCTGAACGGTCCATCTACTATTAATAAAGAGGTGGTCCAGCCGTCCCAATATCAGTTCTTGAGATGGGGTAGGTAAATGGTTGAGCCTGTTTGATGATATCCACAATGCAGGATTGTTAAGATTCAATAAGAGATCATGAGAAAAGCAGTTAGCACAGAGTGTGTCCTTTAATTATCATTCTTTTTAGGTTTCTTTGTTGATAGACTGGAAGTGCTTCAAAAAGGTGGGGTATGTCTTAATACATTTTTATCCTCAATTTATAATACAACGTCTGGGACTCAAGACATGTTTATGCAATTGGCCATATAATTCCTCAGGCTTTGAGTTCAGATTTTTTCCATGAGCAATCTCTCATATGCCTCATTCCATTTTTGTGTTTTCTGTCGTTTTATCAGGTAGACATCCAACTCCCCCCTGCCTTTTTTTTTTTTTTTCTTTTACTGGCTTTGATTCTATTCATGCTCTCTGTTAAACTAACAACCAACTTCTGGACTAGTCTTGATTTTGTCTTTGCTAACTGTTCTTGGTTCAGAGAGTCCATCATGACCACATCTTCTGGTGTTGACATAATAGATCAGTGACCATTGGCCAAGCTGCCAGTGTGATTGATGTTAGTGTAGCAGCAGCAGGAGACTGAAGGGTTTCTTCCCTTTCAGAGCAGCCTTCTGTGGGCACTTCATGCTTGATTCTGCTGTGGCCCCATTGTTGGGAGGCATAGCTCGTGCCAATCGGCAAAGGAAGTGTTTGAACAGGCAAGACACTTTTTTGTGTGCTTCTCCTTTCCGTCCTGCCAACACACACACACACACACACACACACACACACACACACACACACACAGAGCTCAACTTCATTGCTAATTTTGGCATACATTTGGTCTGGTGGAACAAAAAATGCCAGCCAGGTGAGTCATATTCTGATTTATTGAATAAACATTTTTCATGTGAGAAGCAGAGAGAAAAATGAAACCATTGCCTGTTTGAGCTGGAGAAGGCCAGCGTTTCCAAGACACTGGACTGTAGTTCTGAGCTGGGCTGGCTGCCACGGGATCACCTGGGGAACTTTGTAAAGAGACTGGCTTCCAGGTCCACCCTTACAGATTTGCAGCCAAAGCTCTCTTGATGATGCCTGGGTTTGACTAGTTTCGGCAACCACTGCTTTTTCCTGCACAGTGGAGTGCATGAAAGCCCAGGAAGAAGGAGATTTGTCCAAGTTGGGGTAAGAGATGAGCTGAGAGGGTGAGGGAAGAAATGCATATTTAGTGAATGTGAGAATTTGATGGGCACTGTATTAGGTACTTTACACATTTGGCCTCATGGCCTTGGGAGAAGGACATTAGCCTCTCCATTTCTAGAAAAGAAAATTCAGGTTCAGAGAGGCTAAGTAATTTCCCCGAGCTCACACAGCTAGGAAGTGGTGGAGATGGGCTGTGGATCTAAATTTGCCTTACAGCAATGCCTTTCAGTTTGAATCTCATCTTCTAAATCCTAATCCATGATAATACAATAGGAATTTACTTCTTTTAACATAACTGAACTGCTCAAACTGAGTAGATTATTATCATAATGACATGCCACTCTTCCTTTTCTTGAGCCTGAGTTCTGTTCTGCTTAGACGGGTGCTAGTTTTGTCTGCCCTTATGATTCGGTGTTCTGAACCTTTATAGCCTTTGGGTTGACAGCACCAATACAAACCATGCAATTAGATTCATTTCAACAAGTGTTTATGAAGACACTACTATGCGAAAAATGCCACGTTGGCACTTAGAGGCGAACGTGAAGGACAGAGTTTGGTATTTCTAGAGCCTACAGTCTTGAGGGGGCTATGAGAAGAGAAACTGAAAATACAACGTGATGAGAGTTATACCAAGGGGAGTAGAAGGTGCTTTGGGAATAGGTAGAAAGGAAATTGAGCCAAGACTCAGGGTTAAGGGAAGCCTTTCTGAAGCTGACAGCTAGAAGGTGAATAGGAGTTAGCTAGTGAAATGTGCTGGTACAGGGAAGGGCATGGGAGAAGGGAGATCTTCCAGAAGAGGAAACAGCATGTGTGAATTCCAGGAGTTTAGACATTGTGTGAAGAGTGTGCATTTGACCAGCTCAAGGAACTGAAAGAAGCTTATTATTTCTGGAAAGAGAGAGAAGATGGATGTTAGAGGAGTGGGGAGGTAGGAAGCCTCCAGATGGAGAAAAGCCATGAAAACCCCATTAAGGTCTTTGGATTTTATCCTAAGCCACTGAAATTTCCCAATCCTGTAAAAATGATCTGGGGGATTAAAATCAGGGTGTAATATAAACAGGTTTATATTTTGGAGGGTACTTTGAGGGCAGTGTTAGTGATGGATTGAGGTGGATTGAACTTGGAGGCAGGGAGGCCACTGAGGAGGCTATTTCATCTCAAGACCAAAGCTGTGTTTTATTCATCCTTGTAATTTCAGCACCTAGTGCACTGCCAAGTAAATACTGCTTGAATGGATGAATGTGGAAATGAATGTTGGTTAGGACAAACCAGCCTTCAAATTTTTCTTGCTCCTTTTGGCTTCATATCTTTGTCCAAGCTTTTAGTCCTCTCCAGGTATGCATATGTATATCCATCTACCTGAATAAACACCAGCTTTTAGGTTCAGCTTAAGACTCACTGCTTCTTGAAGCCTTCCTTGACAATTCTTAGTTTCGCTGATTTCCTTCTTGCCTCAATTCCAGTACGGCTTAGAGTCTGTTTAAAAGCTTTGTGACACTTTGCCATGCATGATGTTCCATGAGGATTAATCCTCAGCTACTTTTAAATTTAGCTTAAGATTTAAAAAATATGTCCAGTCAACAAATCATATATCTATATCTATATCTATATCTATATCTATATCTATATCTATATCTATATCTATATCTATCTATCTATCTATCTATATATATATCTACCTACTTAGCTACCTACCTATCTACCTACCATTAAGGCTAAGAGGCTTGGAACAGCAACCTTCTTTCACATATAGT
The DNA here is from genome assembly GCF_001890085.2 of Hipposideros armiger. Taxonomy (NCBI): domain Eukaryota; kingdom Metazoa; phylum Chordata; class Mammalia; order Chiroptera; family Hipposideridae; genus Hipposideros; species Hipposideros armiger. Next base: position 1,143,028 of record NW_017731539.1, read on the forward strand.
TGTGGAAATATAAAATTCCATCCTGAAAAATAAATACACACACATGTTCCCAAAAAAATGTATACACAATTTAAGGAAAAAAAAAACTGTATTAAGATGTTGCTGATAGTAACCACTTTGAGCACCTCTTGTAACTGTAGAAGTCAAATATGACTTGTATTCATGTTTTGTTATTGGTATATATTGAGTATTATAATTTTAATACAGTTTTTGCCTTTCTTAAAATGTGTTTACATTTTTTGGCACCCTCTCTCTCTCTCTCTCACTCTGTGTGTGTGTGTCTGTGTGTGTATGTGTGTATGTATATATATATGAAATATATATGTATATATATATAAAATATATATATTTCAATTACCTTAAAATACTCATATAATTTCAGTCAGAAATTTTGCTGTTAGAAATCTATGCTAAGCAAATAGGCTGAAATGATAACAGAGATTTATGTACAAATACATTTATCTCTGACTTTGCAATTTTAAGAAATTAGAAGCAACCTAATTATTGAAACATGTGGGGGCAGAGGTTAAAGAAATAATGTTATAATCATATGCAAGAGAAATATGATGTTTGGAAAAAAATTCACATGGAATAGCAATTGCAAAAGTAAAGTTATAAGTCTAATATCCATATTTTATTTTTTAAATATTTATTGTCACAATGGTAATACAGTTAAACTGACAATATAAATACTATGTCAAAAATATTTTGTGTTGAGCCGGCCGAGTGGTGCGTTGGTTAAGAACTGGCTTGGGACGCCAGAGGACCCCGGTTCGGATCCCACATATGAGGGCCAGTGACACTGCCCTCCACAGCTAAGATGCTGAAACAACAGCTCAACCTGGAGCTGGGCTGCCGTGAGTCACTGGCAACGGCGTAGGCTGCAGCCCCTGTGGCAGTGGGTTGCCATGGGCTACCGTGTGTAGCCAGCAGCCAGCGTGAGCGGCCCTCAAGCTGCCTTGAGAGGCCATCCAGAAGCCGGCAACTGATCTGCCTCGCCCGGGAAGAGCGCAATGATGGTGCCAACTTGGGCCAGTGAAGCAACGTCCTCCACAACTAGACTGAAGAACAAAACGACAGCAACTTGTCTGTTCCCCTTCCCCCAATTCCCCAGCGCTGTTCCCATTCCCCAACTCCCCAATAAAAATCTTAAAAAAAAAAAAAGTATTTTGTGTTCTTCCTACTGCAAATTGCCCAAATCGACCAACAGGACTACCATTCAGCATTCAGAGGAGCCCTCACATACCTTCCTGGCAGCCGAGGCAGAAGAAGAAGCCTGGAGAGATGGCTTTCTCCTCCTCTCACTCTCTCCAGGCCAGCCCTCAGAAGGTTGCCATCCTCACATTTGCATGAACCCAGTCTGCAGCCCACCTGACCAAGTTGGGCTGCCCACTCCTGGTTTACCTCCTAGGGAAGCCCTGAGAAATGAATCACTGACAAGCTGCGGCCACGTAGTTGGATGACAGCAGCCCAGGAGAATCCCTAACAGGATTCCAAAGCCCAGACCTGCTACTTGGTGTGTCCTTTACATCCTGACAAGTGCTTATGCTCTAAAAGCAATTATTGCCCGTCAGACCCGCATCTTCTTTTCTTTTCTGGAGAATTATATTAGGTCTGGTTCTCATCCTTTTAACAGTGGCAGGGCATTTCCGTAAAGCTCCACCCAGGGATGGCCTTGCCTATTTGGCTAGGAGAGTTGTTATCACATCCCATACATGTTTGGGATGGGCTGCCAAGTGTGTTATGGTTATCTCTTGAGTGAGAGAGAACTCTCTAATGTGAAACAGCAGCAGCAGCAACACATAGGCGGCAGGAACTTCTGTCGGGAACCCATTCCCTCATCTCGATGGGAGCCAATGACTGATCCCTGACAGGTTTCTCTTCAGGTCTGTGATGTGTGACATTTGCCTTTGGGTCTTCTATCTGCAACATTCTTCAGGTCCTGAGTGTAGATTCTGACTAGGATCCTGTAATGAAAACAGCCAGCTTTGCCCAATATGGAGGACTGTGTTTTATGATCTAGGTATGTGTTACTTCCTTTAAGACTCACAAGAAAACCCTTTGAGGTAGGTCCTCTTATGATCAACACCTCATATATATATATATATATATATATATATATATATATATATATATATATATATATATATATATATATATATATATATATATATATATATATATAAGAACTGAGCTGCAGAGAAGTTGTCTGCCTAAGGTCACATAGGTAATAAATCAAGAGTGAGGACTGACGTTCTGGCAGTCCGACCTAGGCATCCACGCTAACCGCCATGGATCCCAACTAAACCCATGCAAAATGCCTATAGCAATACTTGGCACACCAAAAGTACAAAGTAACTATCAACCACTATCAACTCTTTTTAGTAATTCCGGACACTGACCAATTTTCTATTTCAATTTGATGTGTCCGTAGAAACGATTATATTCTCTGTGGGGAACTGAAAAAAAGAAAAGCCGTCAACCCAGAAATATAATAAATGCTTGTTGGGCATCTTTGGGCTGAACGCTCGGGAGCTCTCTAACAGAAAGGCTGACATAGTCTTGGACATCACAGATGATGTGAGTGTGAGAGATGGTAAGGTGGGGGTCACCATCTTCTATTCCACATTTTAGTGCACCTTCAAAAAGGCCTCATTTTCTTTAGTCTTGAATTAAAGAGCTTATGGACTAGAGAGGGTGAGGGGCCAATGGTGAATGACTCAAGCCAAGTCGTCCTTGAGGCACCTTAGCCTTCTCCTCATACCCACACATAAGTAATTCTTAGGCTGTACATTTGTCACTTGTATTTGTATGAGATTACCTTTCTTTCAACAACTTCCTTCATATTCATTGAATCAAATTCCATCTGAGTAAGCATATTGGGGTTGGGGTGGGCCTGGGAGGGAACTCAGACTGTTGTACTCCCGCCACCCTGAGACACACTAGGGAATGTTCAAGTTGAAGGGTTTATGGTTTATATGGAGATAATTATGCACATACATACATAGCTTAACAATGTGGGGCAGCCTATTGACTTAGATGCCCAATGAGTGCAGGTAAATCCCAACATGTAAAATAAAAAAAGGAAGTATCTTTGGAAGAAGAAGGAATGAGAGGGCCCTGGAAGCCTTTCCACTTGGCTTCTCACTCCTTCCCTCTGTGGGAGTCCCATGGCTTTTTGCAGCAGTTTAAAAATCAGAACCCCAGGATCTTAAAGCACTGTCCAGGGCATTTAAGTATGGGGTAAGGGGAAGTCTGCTGCTAAAGCCATGGTTGGCAATTATAGATTAAAAACATAGATTAAAGATATGTTAGCGTGTGGGAGAAACAGAGTAGAGTTCAGTAAAGAGGCAAAAAATAATAAAATCCCCGAATTTGAGTGTTGACAAAGGTGGATGTGTCTCAAAGAAATATTTGACAAACTGGTGACTGATTGGACTTGAGGGTTCATGGAAAGGGCAGAGTGAAAGAAAATGACTTCATGATGCTTATGAAATGGGGGAATGGTGAAACAATGAATGTTACTATCAAGATCAACAGAAAGAGTTTTATGGATTTAGCCAGCAAGTATTTATTCAGTGCCCATTGTAAGCTATGAGGTTCTTTGGAAAAAAATTTGCATTTAATATTAAATATATTAGTTTTATGCAACAACAACTACTCCTTAAATGTCTAATGCACAGTTGGAAGTAGGACATTTGTGCTCAAGAGAAGCCAGGGCTGAGGCGTGGCTTAGGAGACATGCATGTAGAAATGATGTTTGGGTCATTGGAATTGACTATTGTAAGCACAAGCTCATATATGTCTGATGCTGAAAGAGATGGAATGAATGATGTACATCTTCTCTTTAGAGTCATTGATGATCACTCATCTCTGTAAACATTAGCATGAATGAGGGCAGCAAGGATGATGTCTCAAACTCCCAAGCTAAAGTATACTAAAACCTGTATTTTTTTCCCTCTGGGTAGTTTGGGTGGCAAGTTCATCTTTATGGTGCCGAATAAGTGCTTCAGAATGCAAACTGCTTCATTTTCCTTCCTGTTTGAGACCCAAGACAATTCCCCACATTGGAGCAAAAGGCCATTCCTATCTTGAAGCTTGAAGCAGAAGAGATAGTTCTCATTACACAGAGTTGATATATAGGAGTTCCAGTACTTCAGTGGGTTAATAAGTTGGCCAACAATTGGGCCAAAGAACCCCAAAGAAGATGTACAGTAATGCCTTGGTTTGCGAGCATAGTTCGTTCCAGAAACAAACTACTCGTATTACAAGACATCACTCGTTTACCACATTAAAATGTATTAGAAATGTTTGCTCATCTTGCGGAACACTCGCAAACCACGTTACTTGCAATTCAAGGTTTTACTGTACCCATTTATGAGTATATGTTTCCAGGAATTAAATTATCTAAGATCCTCAGGAAGTTGAACCTTTTCTTGCTCTGAGAATGGGACTGTGCTCTTTCGTCTCCTGATGCAGTTCCTCAGTTGGGCTTAGGGCATTTGCTTTTCTTGGCACCTCAGTCATCTGGGCTCATAAAGACAGAGTGAAAGGACAGGGACCCGCCTCCCCAGGGCATCTCTCTCATTAAAAATTTAAAATTGCTAACTCTTTGGATTCTAACTCAAGAATTTTTACTGACCCACCCAAGATCATGAGTTGATTGATCCATTGATATGTGTCCTGGGTGTAGGACAGGGAGTGTGTAGGGCTATCTCCACTGGTTCTGTCATTTCACAGTGATGAATCTGGTGGGGCGAGAGATTAAAAGGCCTCATTAGTCATACTGTAAAAAATGACATACCAGTAAATAACTATCAAAGAACTCATTCAAAGCAGTACTGAATGGCAAGTGGTTGGCCCTAGGGAATAAAGAAAAGCTTAAACTAGAACACACACATTTGATCTTAGGGGTCAAATGATGACAGAGTTAAAAGTCAGATCATAGGATATTGGGAAAGAACTCTTCTTGGAAGTCTTATTTTACAGAGTGGGTAGCACAATTTGGGAACGTGTTCTCTTGAGTAAGGAACAAGCTGTGGGAATAGACCTATAAGGAAACTAAGGACGTTTAGGATGTACACAAAACACCCATGTATGTGAGTATAGTACTGAAGGAAGAACACTGGCCTGAAATTGGAAGACTTATTCTGCTTCCAAGACTTCTTAGCTGTGTCATCTTGAGAAAGTTCTTCCTTCTTTGAATCATGATTTATTCATGTATAGGATAAGGGATATGAATTAAATATAATTAATTTTGTTCTAGGTCATTATTCCAAATTAATGTAACTTCCTGGTCTGTATTTATAATATTAACTACCTAAATTTATGCTGAGGTCTGCCTATATTATCTCAGTCTTGAAATAATATTCTGAAGAATGTATTGATATCACATTATGAAAATAAGAAAACTTAAGCTTCAGAGGGATTAAGTGAATGACACAAGGTCACACACAGCTAATAAGGGGTAAAGCTGGGATTTAAACTCAGTTTTGACTCTTAAGTCCCATGCTCTTAACCTCCATGTAATATAGCTTTCCCTCTGAGAATCTATGAACCTTTAGAAACCACAGCCATTAGCATGTTCCTTGATTTTTGTCCCAGCCAGAGATTAGTTGGGGAGATATTGTTCTTTTGAACCAAAATGTTCTCAATGGTAGCAAGTATGTCCTCTGAATTTATGCCTAGTCTTTGGGTTATCACAATTTAGAATCCTTCCTGACAAAAGGCTCTTAGATTTCCAACCACTGTGTCCCCTCTCCACCCTTCAACCCCTTCCCCTCTTTTTAAGTTTCCTCCAGTGAACAACCTAGCCACAGAAAGTCTACCCAGTCAGCTTTAAAATTGTTCCAGGTCTTTATTCAGTCTCTGTCCATGGCCCAAGCGAAGGTCATGGGAGGCCATTGCTGTCTCTCCCTCTACTGTGACCCCTAGTCAGAAGGGAGCAGTGTCCCTGAAAGACCCAGGAGTCTCTCCAGGATTTGTTATGAGCTTTCCAGCTGTGTCTGCCTCTCCCTTCTTTGTGTATATCTATCCGCATCCTATACACTGAGGCTTCCAGGAGGCTTTGCAGGATTGGGTAAAATAGTTTGCTAACCTGCATATTTGTTTGTCTTGTAAACTGTTCCCTTTAACTAAAAGACAACACTGTTTTAGTCCTGGAGCTATGGACCAGACTCACCATAGCCTGCTCTACAAAATTCTAAGTTGGAAATGAGAACACTTGGTTTCCATTCAGAGCCCAGCTAGGATGTCCGTCACGTTTCATGAGCCAAGAGTCTCCCAGCGTGATGGACTCTGGGACTGGAAAGAGCCTTAAAGGTCTGCTCTTCCAGCTTTCTGTCTGTTGATTGAATATCTTCTACCTCAGAGATGCTCTTTTTCAGGATGACTATAAATGGAACCTTCCCCTCCAGCCCCGCCCCAGGGGGACTGTTTGGCTTTGAGTTGGGCTGCTGTTGGGCATTGATGGCAGTGCCCACTCATATCCGATTTGGGAGGAAATGGATGTGATTCAGCTGTGAAAATTACAAATTAGATTTTGGCTTTCAGACCACTATGTATTTTTAGAACCAGAGGAGAATAAAATAAACATCATTTTAGGTCTAGTAAAGATTATTAATATTATGTTCAGGAGAAAAAATGCCTTCCTAGTGATTGGTTGGAATAACTTCTCCTAAATATACATTTTTCCAATAATGTTAATTTTGTCCAACATAATACTACCCATCATTTTTATTCATGACTCCCTTGTTTTGTTTTTTTTAAATATTTTTTTAGAGACTAGGAGCCAGGAACTCAATGCACTCACTTTATTTATAGCTACAGAACCTAGCTTTGCCAACTGAAAGCCGCTTAGAGAGTAGAGACATTTTTTTTCTTCATTGTTACATCACCTCCCCCATAGAACAGTAGCTGGCACCTAGTAGGAACACAAAACATGATTGTAGAGTGAGTGGAGAATCAGAAAACATATGTTCTGATAATAGAAGTTAAGCCAGCTGCGTTCTTGCTGGGTGCTCACATGACCTGTCCTTGGTGTGCATGCAGAGAGGTGCCCTGTTCTTATAGTGACACTGATCCCATCACGAAGGTTCCACTCTCCTAACCTCATCTAAACCTAATTATCGCTCAAAGACACCACCTCCAAATACCACTTCAGCAATTGGATTTTGGTGATGAGGGCATAAACACTCAGCCCATAACAGAACTGGCAAGATTAAGTAGCTTTCCTAAAGTCACTTTAATAATATTTCTTGCATCTTTGGAAAAGTCATGACACATGTTTGCAACAGATGACACTAGTTCATTTTTGGAAGTACTGGAATAATTTGCATCTATGTTATTGTTATGGCATTTGACAGCTGACAGTTCTAGCTTCATTCTAAAAAAAAATAAATTGAGCAATTTGGTTGAGTTTTGGAGATTTTACAACAATTTGAAGGTGGAAGACCAAACTGTGCATTTTTGCCATATTTTACTGTTTGACTTCCATAAAAGGAAGAACACGCATCAAGCTTGTGAAAAATTGCATCAAGTTTAAGGTGACAATGCTCTGCAAGAACGTCAGTGCCAATGATGGCTCACGAAAGTCCGTGCTGGTGATTTTGATCCCAACAACGCTCCTTGTTCAGGGAGGCCCACCGAGGTTGATGATGTCAAAATAAAGGCATTGATCAAGTCAAACCCACATTACATGACACGAGAGATTGCAGAAACATTGAACATCTATCATTCAAGCGTTCATGACCACCTGAAGAAGCTGGGATACATAAGCAAGCTCAATATTTGGGTTCCATATGAACTCAAAGAAGTTCACTTGATGGTGTGTATAAACATCTGCAATATGCTCATTAAATGTGAGGAAAACAATCCTTTTTTGATATGACTGATAACTGGTGATGAGAAGTGGATTGTTTACAACAATGTGGTGCGCAAATAGTCTTGGTTCTGACGTAATGATTCGCCTCAAACAACATCTAAAGCAGACATTCATCAGAGGAAGGTTATGCTCTCAGTGTGGTGGGATTTTAAAGGTGTGGTTTTTGAGCTTCTACTAAGTAACCAAGCAATCAATTTGAATGTGTCCTGTCGGCAATTGGACAGTTTGAGAGAATCCATCATCCAGAAATGTCCAGCTCTTGTTCATTGTAAAGGAGTTGTGTTCCATTGCAACAATGCAAGACCACACACAAGTTTGATCACCTGTCAAAAATTATTGGAGCTTGGATGGATGTGTTGCCACACCACCATACTCACCTGACCTTGCGCCGTCAGACTTCCACTTGTTCGCTCTCTTCAAAACTACTTGCATGGTATAACATTCAATTCAGATGAGGCTGTAAATCAGCACCTTGTTCAGTTTTTTGCAAATAAAGACAGGTCCTTCTATGAACGAGGAATTATGAAGCTCACTGAAAGATGGCAAAAGGTTATCGAACAAAANCTGGCCCTTGATGTTTTTCAGCCACTGAGCCTAGTTTTTCCTTCTAAAGCCATATAGAGTAAGCTTGACTTCTCATCAACACTAGTGTTTCTTAAATATTTGTAAAGATAGTATTGTGCACTTGGAACGTAACTGGAGAGATTCATTGCTTGGGAAAATCGGCTTGAAATTGTAGCTTAAGACAATGAAACAACTCAGTAGAACACAGGAAGGTGATACGGCAGGATGTTAATAGTGGAGATGCTGGTTCCGACTGTCTTGGTTTCAATCTTTGTTCCTCTACTTACTGGCTTCTCCCTGGACCTCAGGTTTTTCACCCATTAAGTGAGGATTACAGTAGCACCTACTTCACCAGGTTGTTGCCAGTGTTAAATGAAATAATACACAAAAAACACTGGGTGCAGTCTCTAACTTACAATAAGTGTTGAAAGGAAGTGGAGGAAAAATGGTTGTATGATGAATGAGACCACTTGGGCAAAACACACCGTTATTTAAAACGTGGCCAACTGAAGCCATCAAGGGTGACCAGGCTCTGTAGGAACAATTGAGCCCAAGCTGAAGAGTAGACCAGGTGAACCAACAGACAAAGCCCACCTTGGACACCTTTGCTTGCTCCCCCCTTGCTAATGGTAGATCCCCCCTCCCCCCGCAGGTATATTCCTAAATGCTCTGTCTGACGTGAACTTAAATGGTGCAAGCAGCAGAGTGGTAAATGTATCCCTGCGGAAAATATTTTGTGGTTTACCAAATGGCTTTTTAAAAGTATTTTTCCCCACCACCTCCTCTGTTCCATCCCTAGTTCTAACCCATCAGTTGACCTTCAGTGATGAGTGTTTCTCTTTAAACTTCAGGTCTGCTTCTGGAGACCCTTAGGGTACTCTTCCTAAGGACAGGGGAAATGGTGACCCAGTGAGAAAACTGTTACATCCCCAAACCTTTAGCACAGTGGAGTGTCCATGGTATATACTTTAAAAAAGTTTTCCATAAATTATCTTATTTGATCTTATTAAATCATCTGTAGAAATTACTTTCAGCAACTATCCTCCATTCTATGGATGAGGAAACGGATACTCAGAATGTTGGAGGCCCTGAGCCCACAATGGGGTGCAGTGAGGACGGCAGGAAAATCTGGGGATTCAAGATGGCTGAGCTCTGGTTTGGCTATAGTTCTTTGGACCTCCATATTCTCATTTGTAAAATCAGGAGTTTAAATCTGATGATGATTCTTTTAGCACTGATGTTCCATGATGATGACAACAAGTGCAACGCTGAACAGCAGTTTAGAGTGAAGGCAGGACTATAGCGTGAGTGTCCCACGTCTAAACCAGTGCTTTCCTATGATGCCAAGCTGTTCTGGGGTGCCTTGTAACCCCCAGCCTTCCCACCCACCTGTCATCCTATTTCTGCTTTGGCAATCATTATGAAGTAGTCTCCCAGAATGATTAGGGGTGTTGATAGGAAATTATTTCTCTTCCTCTCCTGTGTGCTCTGGCACATGGATATGTTTGGGCAAGTTGTCCCTGTTGTGATCATTATGCACTTAGTTATTTTTGTTCTAGTGCCCAGAAGCCTGTGGGGCATGGCTGCCTGGTAAATAATTTACAGCCAAATTAGTCCACCTGAGTTAAGTTACACAATCAGAACAATTGCAGAAAGCTGGTTTCTGTTTCCCTAGAATTGGTATTTCTGGGGAACCCGCTTGGGCCATGATATTATACAGCAGACTTGGAAAAGGAAACCACTGACCTTGAAATCAAGGTTCAAGGGGTTTCACCCATGACTTAGCGGCATTAAATATGTGGGTTTAAGATCCTGGACTGTGCTTCAGTTGCTTCATCTAAAAGATGAGTTTAATAGAATAACTCACTTCGTAAGAGAATTGGATGACATAATACATGTTAAGTGTTTAAAATGGTGCCTAGTACATTGCAGGTGCTCCATTGGTGCCAGCTATTATTTTAAATAATTTTGTTATTCTCATTTTAAAATTACAAAGCTAAGATCACGAGAGAAGTCTCTTGCCTACAATCATGCCAGATTCAGTAGTGTAGTCACAGTTAAGACTCAGTCATCCTTAATAATTTCTTTCCACTCAAGTTTTTTTACACCTTTCTTTAGATAATGATTTCCCATTTGGGTCTCAGGAAGTCCTTATAAGCACCATAAGATAAAGATAAAGCACTTGTAGGGTAAGCTGTCCATCTGTTTCTAAGGAAAGCATCATCAGTTAGTCACCCCTAATAATCCTCCAGGGAATCTTTGTGCCACATTCTGGGTACCACTCTGTTTCTGCTGCCTCCTCTGATACTTGGGCCCACTTTATCTCTGGAGGTTACGAGCTGTCATGTGGTCCCTGCCTTTCTGTGATCTCATCATTCTAACTGAAATTAGGGAGCCCATGTCAATGGCAACATCTCCCACCATTTTTCCTGGCCTACAGAGGGCAAACCACAGAATTTTTCCAGAGTGGGAGTTTCCCCTCCCTTATACATTTTACTATGTCTGCTCTGGACCCTCCTGAGCACATAGCTGGTGGAGGGTGGGTGTTCAGATAGTGCATGATGTAACACTTTTACTCCCTGATGCTATAACTTTGGATTCCATTCATTTAGAAGCCTTGATTCTCAATGGAAGGATGCCTTTACTAGGGGAAACAACAATAATTTGATTGAACTGGTCATTGAGACTGCATCTGGCACTTGTGCCATAGAATCAACAGGCAAACAAAGAGGTTTATTTAACTGTAACCATATTTTGCCACTATATAATGCATACTTTTTTGCCCAACTTTGTGAGGGAAAAATATGGATGTGCATTATAAATGGGTAATACTAATTCCATATCTATATAAATGTTTTTAATTCTTTTGTTTATGCTTATGAGATAAAAGTATGACTCTAGAAATCTATAACAATATCTGTATGCAAAATAATACCGTGGAATACGATAATCGGTTTTGTTGAATTTATGATGAACTTATAACAACGAAGAGTTCTTGGCTTTCTATGATGTGTAAATATCATTAATTTGTTACTGGCACATAACATTTCTTGTACCTTGTATCTGTTCTTGTGTTTTGTAATTATTTGTTATATAAAATTTCTTATACCATAATATGTTAAAAAATAAATGCTAAAATTCCTTTAGAATACCAAATCAAGCACCTAATGTAAACAAATAAAAAAATTTGAATTAAAAAATTAAAATGAAAGTTTTTTCCCTAGAAGTTTGGGCCAAAAACATGGATGTGCATTATACATGGGGGCACATTATACATAGCAAAATATGGTAATTTGATTGATTCTAATTACTGAGGGAAAAGTAAAGTTGATTCTTGAACAACACAAGGATTAGGGATGCAGACCTCCTTGCACAGTAAAAATTCACATGTAACTACAGTTAGACCTCTACATATGCAGATTCCCAACCACGGATCGAAAATATATAATTGCTTCCCTGAAGTAGGACAGGCGAGACTCTATTTGAAACTCAGGAATTTTTTAATGCTTCCATGCCCAGATATTAATGGAGACCTCAACAACCAAATATAGATAGGTTTCAGATCTCTCAGGAATGACAGCTTGGCTTACCCCCAAATAAATAGAGCAACCCAATTGATTGAGGGGCTTGTTAAGGGTAGGAAAAATGGGATAAATAATGAACAATACAAATTGCAATGTCAGGTATGGCTGCATGACTAGCTACGGTTCAACATAATCTCTTTCTCCCTTGTTATGTATACATTAAATAGTTTTCCTTCTCCTTTTCACTATTTTGTATAGGAACCATTGATTGTGGTTAATTTTTTTTTTTTAAGATTTTATTGGGGGAATTGGGGGGATGGGAACAGTGCTGGGGAATTGGGGGAAGGGGAACAGACAAGTTGCTGTTGTTTTGTTCTTCAGTCTAGTTGTGGAGGACATTGNGAACCGCTGTTGCTCAGAGCTCAAACTTTTGAACGAGCTCTTAACCAACTGAGCTACTTGGCCGGCCCCTAGAATAAAACCTTTTAATATTCAGTTTAAATTTACTGGAGGTGCCAAAAAAATGTATACAAGTGGACACTTTGGTCAACGTTGTTCAAGCAGTAGTTCACTGTAATCAAGAGTGTCTGGACACTGATGGTAACCACTTCGAGCACCTCTTATAATTGCAGAAGTCAAATGTGACTTGTATTTACCTTATGTTATTGGTATATATTGAGTATTACAATTTTAATACAGCTTTCTTCTTTCTTACAATGTGTATACATTTTTTGGCACCCTCTCTATATATACATATATAGCCAAAACTGATGTACAGAGACGTTGCCTCTACAATGTACAAAAATGTAGTGGGCATTGCTATTGCAATCTTACAGATGAAAAAACTGAGACCTAGAGAAAGTAATCTGTCTAAAACATCAGGGTCGGGAAGTGTCAGAGATAACGTTTGAGATGAGGCCGTTTGTTGACCAAGTCCTCTCCCTCCTCATTCCTTTCTATTCTCTTACAAAACTCAAATTCAATATGTGCGCCTTCTGAAGTATGATTATAATTGACTTAAGGATAATCTAGTCAGGAGAAAAATGAGACTGAAACATTGTTAATAAAATGTTTTGTAAGGAACTGAGTACCTTTTTAAAGTCTCTGATTATTAAGCTTTCCATTTTAGTTCACGTCCAAGAGTATGATGGTTGGAAATTGCCTATCAGTGCAGCCTGGGAGTGAAGGGTTTGGGATAACACTGAAGAGGTGAGATTGGTCTAATGGTAAATATGCTCTGGAGGGGAAGTTCATTACATTTCACTTTGTGGTGTCTGAGTTGGAGATGTGTTCACATCACCTGGGATCCTCTACGTGTGAGTGGGACCATTGTTGGCGCTAACACTAGAATGTCGGCAAGGTGAAGCAAATCAATTTGTCTGTGGAATGACTGAAGCAGGGAGTGGCTTATTCATTGGCTTATTTATTCTTCCCACAATTCATGTGCACACTAAGCTAATTAAACTGAGGCTATCAAGAAGAAGAAGCTGAGAACCGTATTCGCAGATGAACTGTAGTCTAATAAAGAAGCCACGAAAAAGTGTTAACGGTATTCAGAATATTATAAATGTCTCTACAGCCAGCCTCAAGCTCTCATCCAGGCTTTCTGTGTTCTTCATAATCTGAACCTACACTGCTCGTTTGTCCTGATACCCACAGCACATATTCACAGCATTCTCGTTAGTCTGGTCTCGGCACCATTACACAAACATGCCTAGCCCCCTTTTGCTTCCTTCCTTTTCTCTCTCTCTCCCTTCCTCTACCTCTCTCTTCCTCCCTCCTTCTTTTGTTTGATAAATGTTTTTGAGCATCGCCAGTGTGCCAGCCTCTGTGTGGCCTGCCAGGGTTTCATTAGAAGCTCAGACATCCATATTCCCCACCCTCCTGGGCTTGACAGTTGATGTATCAGGCTTCAGCTCAGGACACAGTCTCCATTCTGAAGTCTTTTCATGATTGTTCCTCTTCTGAGTGGTCACTGACCCTTCTGTAATAGGATAGATCCTATTGTGAAGCTAGAAATGCATTCATTTTCAGAGAAGAGAGTTTTGTAGGAGTTTAAGGAGTGGTGAGTGCCTGGGCCTGNTTTCTCTGGAGAACCCTGGCTTATACAGGCATCACAATGGATTAAGGTGGGCTCTAAATCTAATAAGTGGCATAGTTATAAGAAGAGAAATCAGACACAGGAAACAGAGAAGAAGTCCATGTGATGACAGTCAGAAATCTGAATGATACCCCAAATGATGAGCCAAAGAATGCCAAGGATTGCTGGCAACCACCAGAGGCTCAGAAGAGGCATGAGGCAGATTCCCCTTGCGAGGTTTCAGGAGGAACTACATTGCTGACACCTTGATTTTGAACTTCTGGCATCCTGGACTATGCGAGAATAAATTTCTATTGTTTGCAGCCATCCAGTTTGTGGTAATTTGTTATGGCAGCCCTAGGAAATTACAGAGGGGGAGTGGCCTTCTGTCTAGCAAAGGCGAGACTAGAGACCAGGCCTCTGACTTTGAAGCCAGTGCTCTTTTCACTGCATTTATTCATGTGCATCTCTATCTTTTTCCAGAAAAAAAACAACCATTTAATTTTTTTCTTCCACAGAGAAGTAAAGGCAACAGAAACTAAAAGCAAAACATAGACAACCTAAAACAAAGAAATAAACAAATCCAATTGTAGAAGCAACATTGCACTAATTATCTATGTAGCTGCTAACCATACTGCTATAAGAAAAACTGGATTTTCCCAAGTGTAAGACAGTATCTGTCTATAGGATGTCAGAACTGAAAGGGGCCATTGAGAACATCTAATTATTTTAAAGATATAAACATTTTTCTAAAGCTACTAGGTTAGTTTCCTATTGCTGCAGTAACAAATTACCACAAATTTAGTGGCTTAAAAATAACATCAATATATTTTGTTTATAATGCTGGATGTCAGAAGTCCAAAATGAGGCTCTGTGGGCTAAAATCCAGGTGTCAGCAGGACTGGCTGTGTTCCTTCTGTTTCTTTGTGTTTTCCTGCTTTTTGAGGCTGTCCACCCTTTTTGGACTTGCCGTACTCTGACCTCTGCTTCTGTCCTCATCTCCTTCACACAGCTGACTCTCCTGCCTCCTTCTTATAAGGACTCTGATGATTACCGTGGGCCCACTTGTATGATCCAGGATAATCTCCCCATTTCAAAATCCTTAACATAATCATATCTACAAAATCCCAGTTGCATGTAAGGTAACATAGTTACAGGTTCTGGGGATTAGGATGTGAACATCTTTAGGAAGTCATTATTCAGCTTATTACAGCTAGTTAACATGTTTATAATTCAGAGTAGTATGGCCCTCATGCAGTGACTTCATCCATAATTCCATAATGCGTGGTATAAAGTGGTCTTGTAATTCAGGGTCTTTCCCAGATTTCCAAGGTGCACAAAGCACACATAGAAAAAAANTTGGGGAATTGAACCATTTTCCTGTTTCTAGGAAAATTTTCACATGTTCACTCTCTCCCCATTGTCCCAGTTATTTCTCCATTTTCTGGGGTTTAGTGAATAACAAAAATGTAGGGTGATTCCTAAGTCATTAAACTTTTGTTTCCAGGAAATAGACTCGTTATTAAAAAATTCCTCAATTAATCGAATCATTCCAACCAGGATGACATTTTCCCATTTACAAAAATGCGGGGGGAGCTTGTTGACATCTATTACACTATGACATTATTGATGTTATATAACATTATTGAGCATTTAATTATTGAATTGGGAAAGAGAATGATTGGTGTACCTCAGGACAATGATTTCTCATCAAGTTGCGTGTACTTTACCTGTCAGTGGGATCAAAACAGATGTTTTGCTTGTTTCCTTTGTGGAAATTTCCTGCTGAGTTTAATCCCATGTTACTTCATGTGTGTTGCCTCATCCCCAGATTTGGAGACCATGAAATTTTCTTGTAAACTAAAACAATTAATTCCCCTCTGTATTCTCACATTCTCTGCAGAGAGTAATTTGTGGTGGAAAAAAAAGTAGCAAGATTTGAGTTTACTTATATGTTTTTGCCTTTGCCTGATAAACCCGGGTATCTGAGTAGCCCTCGCCAGAAGCAAAATGGGAATTAGGAGAATGCTGTTCTTTCTTGCCAAATCTCACATCTTCTTTTCCCCCTGGCTCTCGCATGATCAGTTGCACCCTTCATATTCCAGGAAACTTTATATCGCATCAAAACTTCCCTGTCCCATATCCCATTCCCTCAGGACCTCATTACTTATTCTACGAAAAAATCTGCTAATGAATGATTCAAACAGTCTTACTTGCTCAAGGTTTAACTATTTAAAGTGCTCTTGCCTATCCATCAGTGGCTTTTTAGCATTTATTATTATTTGCACAGAATTGGGCCAGGGGCTTGGGATGGAGGTGGGGTTTGGGCAAAAATATGGGACCAGTAACCTCTGTCCTCAAAATCATGTCCAGTTGCAAAGACAAAGCATACCTTTATGAAATTTAAATTAATAGAAACAAGTAATCCATGCCATGCTAATGTCCATCACATGTGTGGTTAATAGAGAGATGAGAGGCAAAGTGATATTATGATGCTATCGAAAGGGCACACAATCTCTCAACGTCCTCAAGAAGTAATGTTACTGGTGGGCATGTTGATGTGATGGCTCCTTCAGGACAGGTACTGAAAGGTAGTGATGATTTTGGTCAGAGTGGCCTTTTGGTGACTCTCTAGTCTCACCCTGCAGACTGACAGCTAAATCACCCCTCATACACCATCTGGTGGGCTGGCGATGGCTGGCGATGTTGAGTGAGGTTTGTTAAAATGGTCCCCACACTGTTGTCAATAAGAAGGAGTCAAGAGGGAAGCAACAGGCAATGAAGCAAATAGCCGAATTAACGTCAGCACACAAAGGGAACCCCTAGTGGGCTAAGCGAGTTAATGCATTTTCCTGACTTGCTATTAGTAAAAGCTAATTAAATCAGATGCTACTAATTTGAAACTCGAGCTCATTTAGATGGGCCTGAGCTCAATGTTGCTTCTCTTCTAACTATGAAAGAGAGGGTTTTCTTAGCAAATTGCTGGGGTAAACAAGATTGCAGAGAATTAAAACGCTTAATAGAATAGTAGGGAATCAATTTGCAAGAAAACAATCATTGTGCCAATTTTAAACTGTTTTTACCTGTTCATTAAAGCAGCCCATTAAGGACCTCTGCCTCAACACTTTGTTATGCTAGTTTGAATTGTTATGTTTGCTAGATAGTACAGGGAAAATTTAATTCGGACTTCTGAATTCACACTGGCCTCTGCATAGCCCAGTTAGTTTGAATTAATGAAATTTGTCTATGGTTCTGGCAACCTCAGAGTCAATCATTTTGGGGAGATCGTTAAAGTTCATCCCTTTCTGCCTGAAGGTTAAATTGTGAGTTTGCAAAAGCCACACTATACTTTCAGTTGTACATAGATTTTTACATAAAGTTACACAAAGGGGAAGTTCATGACCACGATCTCTGTCTGAATAGACACAAGTTGTTCAGACCTATGGATCATAGAATTCATAGAATTTGGCGTCATCTTCATGCCTATTTTTGACACCTTCGTCCTTAGGAAGAGAGTGAAAGGAAACAGCCAGATAGATCTCTTCTAAAGGAGGTTCAGGTTCGTGTAAGAGAAGCACAAGCATCTACAGTTAGTGCTTTTAAAATGAACTGTAAGCAGGGCTGGCCGAGTGGCGCATTGGTTAGGAGTTGTCTTGGGATGCTGGCCCTGAGCAGCAGGGCCACGGTTCGGATCCTGCATGAGGGCCAGTGACGCTGCGCCCTCTACAGCTAAGGTGGTGAACAACAGCTCGACCTGGAGCTGGGCTGCCATGAGTTGCCGGTGACAGCATAGGCTAGATAGAGTGGGGCTACAGTGGGCTGCCATTACCATGAGTGGCCGGCAGCCAGCATGAGCGGCCAGCAGCTGACATGAGCTGCCGTGAGCCGCTGTGAGCGGTGGTCCAGTGGCCGGCGACCAATTGCCTCACCCGAGAAGAGCACAATGATAATACCAACACGGGCCAGTGAAGCGATGTCCTCCACAGCTAGATTGAAGAACAAAAGGACAGCAATTTGTTTGTTCCCTTCCCCCAATTCCCCAATAAAATCTTTAAAAAAAAAAAAAAAGGTGGACTGTAAGCAATTTTGCAAGACTGCAAATAGTCTCTGGTGTTTGCAGCTTCTTTGTTATATTTGTTTGCTATACATATACAAGTATTTTATGGAGGTATATATTATGTGTGTACATATATGTTTTTATATATATGTAAACTTTCTATTTTAGTCTAATGATAATGATAATCTAAAGAAAAGACACACAGGATCTTTTGAATGGTTACTTTATAACCTACTACAATTTTCATAACTTTGTCTATGTGCATTCATTATTACATTGATACAAAGGAGAACTTTGTATCTAATGCTTACCAGTAATAAGAAAAGAACAGGGATATAACACATGAAAAAATAGTATGTTCCCACTGTAAGAAGGCAAATGGCATCACTGGGAACTATGAAAAGAAAGCACTCCTGGAATCCAAATAGAAGAAACTGGTTAGAGAATCAAGTCACCTGTGGCACGTTGTAATGGATCTGTTAAACCTCACCAGAATAGAACATAGCATATGTGCATTGTGAGCAGTGATGTCATTTTAGCAAAATAATGACATTAAATTAATGCTAACTTTATTGTTGTTTTTGAAACTAGTTTGCATATTTGTTTGGGTTTTATAGTTCTATAAGAGTCAGAAGCACAAGGGATTTATAGGTAGTTTTATGTTTATTCATGTTTAAATAACATTATAATAACTATCATTTAACCCAACACTTGGAATCCAAGAGGAATTAATTCCTTAAAAGGATGTTGGAGAACTAGTGATTCCTAGAAACACAGATTATTGGAAATTGAGGACTCCTTAGAGATGATTGCCCAATGTTTCTGACACTGGGATTCAGGGATTCTGAGTTGGGAGGTATTCATAGGCATGCTCAGAAAAAATGGAAGGGGATTCTATGATCCAGTGAGCCCTGGAAAACAGAGCTGTGTATCCCCTACTAAAAACTCAGAGTCG